>NC_036875.1:27582278-27633604 GCF_002910315.2 Salvelinus sp. IW2-2015
GTTGTATTGATAATAAGTTGTATTTCTGTCATTGTGTTAGTATGTATCAAATGGGTGTATGGTGTGTATTATGTTATATTGTATCAAATAGGTTTGGTATTGGGTGTGTTATGTGTTAGTATTGTATCAAATAGGTTGGTATTGGGTGTGTATTGTGTAGTATTGTATCGAATATGTTAGGTATTGGGTGTGTATTGTGTTAGTATTGTATCAAATAGGTTGGTATTGGGTGTGTATTGTGTTAGTATTGTATCAAATAGTTTGGTATTGGGTGTGTATTGTGTTAGTATTGTATCAAATAGTTTGGTATGTGTGGGCTCTATGTGTGTTAACTGTGTTCGCATGAAAGACAACAGAAGTCATCTCTTATTAGTAGTTCATCTGGAGACGCGTGCTTCCGTGAGTTTCGCTCTGGCCCTGAGTCACTCTGCTGGAGAAAGACTTCAGTCCAGCTGTTGTTTGTGTGTGATTATAGTGAGAGTTAAACCAGTGAAGTCACACTGTTGTTTAAGAGACAATAAGCTGTAGTTGTAGGTGGGCAGCAGGTGAGCTGATGTCACCAACTACCAGAAGTCAGGGCATCATGTGGGCACGCTCCAACCTGCCTCACAACACCACAAGGAGTAAAAAGCCATACTGATGTACCCTAATAGATCAAATTGATTTGTAAAGCTTAGAAAACAACAGTGAACACACTACAATGCCATTTTAAACCGTCAGAATGATTAAATCATGGTTTATCCCTATGCCTTTGGAAGGGTGCTTAGTTGCGGTTCAAAATGTGTGTCTGTCCTCAGCAAGGTGCTTAGCTGTCAACCATTCCAGAGTAGCAAGGCCCTTTAACCACAGTGAATAGTCTCTGTAATATCCCCTACTGTAAAGATTCATGTCTGGACGGAACGAGCTGGATTTCTTGGAGCAGAGAGAGAGAATACTGGTACACAGGAGAGAGGAGAAGCAAGGGTAGAGAGAGGGGTTAGGGAGGGTAGAGAGAGGGGTTAGGGGGGTAAGAGAGTGGTTAGGTGGGGTAAAAAGTGGGTTAGGGAGGGTAGAGAGAGGGGTTAGGGAGGGTAAAAGTGGTTAGGAGAGGGGTAGAGAGAGGGTTAGGAGATAGAGAGAGGGTTAGGGAGGGTTAGAGAGAGGGGTTAGGGAGGGTAGAGAGAGGGGTTAGGAGGGTAGAGAGAGGGTTAGAGGGTGAGGAGAAGGAAGTAGAGGTTAGAGAAATGGAGGGGTAGAGGAGAGGTTAGGGAGGGTAAGAGTAGGGTTAGAGGAGGAGGGTAGAGGAGAAGGGTTAGGAACTAAAGAGAGGGTTAGGGAGAGGTAGTGAGGGTTAAAGAGAGGTTAGTGAGGGTAAAGAGAGGGGTTAGTGAGGTAGAGAGAGGGTTAGGGAGGGTAAGAGAGAGGGTTAGGGAGGGTGAAAGAGTAGGGTTAGGGAGGGTAGATGAGAAGGGGTAGGGAACGTTAAAGAGAGGGGTTAGGGAGAGGTTAGTGAGGGTAAAGAGAGGGGTTAGGGAGAGTAGAGAGAGGGGTAGGAAGGGTAAAAAGTGGGGTTAGGGAGGGTAAAAGGGGTTAGGGAATTAAGGATATGGGTTAGGAGGGTTAGAGGAGGGTAGGGGAGGGTAGAGAGAGGTAGGTTGAGGTAGAGAGAGGGTTAGGGAGGGTAAAGAGAAGGGGTTAGGGAGGGGAGAGAGAGGGGTTAGTCTGGGTAAAGAGAGGGGTTAGGGAGGATAGAGAGAGGGGTTAGGGAGGGTAGAGAGGGGTTAGGCAGGGAGGAGAGAGGGGTTAGCCAGGGTAAGTAGAGGGGTTAGGGAGGGCAGAGAGAGGAGTTAGGGAGGGGAGAGAGAGAGAGGGGTTAGGGAGCTGTGAAGAGGAACCTTTCCCATGGTGGAGGAACAAAGACCCTCAACCTAATTAGTGATTGGACCATGAGCCGGCAGGGACCTGTCCCCAGCACCTGCCCTGTTCCGACCCCTCACTGAGACACACACACACAGCCTGATCTACCAGAGCAGTGGGAACAGGACACATCCACGTCTTCTCACAGGTATCACATCATATACACACATGCACCCGTACAGTACTGAGGCCAGGTGATCTGTGGGTAGGTGTGTGTGTGTGTGGTTGTTTGTGTGTGGTTAAGGGTTAAGGATGTTGGTAGCTTTTATACAATTTACAATGAAGTAACATAAAATATTTTCCTGTGACGTTATAATGTCATCTCATACAGTACAGTTATATAACAGTGGAAGCGTACGTAGTTTACATAAAAGTTATACTTTCTTTACGCAAGCAGAACTGAACTGGGACATTAATGTCACCTGAAACTGAAGTGGTTTTTCCTACGAGGCCAAACAGCAGAGTCATGTTTAACTCCTGTTTCCATTATGCAAACCTGAACTATAGCAGAGCGCCTCGCCAACTGATGAATATAGAGAGCTACCCTATGCTTCCATCGTGCAGCATCTGCCCTGAGCGCTCATTGCCTCTGAGCTCTACTGCATAAACACGTAGCACCAGTGCATGAGGCTAATTTCATCAACATATTCAACAAGCTAAAGGTTAGCCTGGATATACAACTCTGCTCCATTCATCTGCTCTCATTTAGTAAATGTCACAGCCAAATGTTTTCCGGCCAAATGAGATTGCATGTTTTMGTTTGTTTGTTTGTCCCCAACTGCACAGATTACAGGAAGTGCATTGGTGGTGATTCCTTGGTCAGTTTACATGGCATTTTACTGGTGTCATATCTGTTGGATTTGTCCTTCTGTCACTATGGTAAGACTTGGACAATAAGAGGAAAAAGGTTCAAATATAGTAGAGCCACATAAAGAAAGTACTGTTTCTGGATAATTATCAATATGAAAATGTAATCTTAGCCTCTTTTTTTTGTATGTGCATCCTGCTACAGTTAGCGCATACTGTAGTTAAACAAACAAGAAGATCAATGCTCTATTGGTTACTGAGAACAGGAAATTCTCTATTACCACAGAAACCTTGTGAGCAAGGAGACGAATCAGTCATAGCCTGCTTTTAAAGAAAATTTCCCCTGGAGAAATGTAGAAAGTTATCAGAATATGACCTACCAGTCCATCAGGGCATATCTCTCTGGTCAATCTGGTTTATTTTATCTCTCTCTTTCTTTTTCTCTTTCCTTTGTAGCTACAGTTCCAGACCTCCCAGACACTGCACCTCATCAGTCTGAACACTCTCTCTGCTCCCTCTGAAATACGGCTCTGGTAGTATATATATATATCTGACTGGTAATATATATTTATCGGACTGGTAAATATATTTATCGGACTCAATGCTGAATGTTTAAAGATACATGTATTTTACTATCAATATACACCAAGAACACACCCGAGTCCCCCCTCTCTCCCTCCATAGTCATAGCTGTCTGGGTACTATACTTTACTGATAGGCTTTCTCTCTGTCGACTACATACACAGATACAGCTAACAATGATATCATGATAATGCAAAGAGTGCAGTGTAGGGTCATATATTTATATACTTTAAAATAAACATGCACAGGAAACTATTTTATCGTTTCAGACTGATTGCTTTCAGCTACCTTTATACCGTCAAAAGAAAATGAAATAACCTCAATCTTTATTTTCACTGAACAATTATGGGGAACTGAAGCAGTGCCTTTCATTTATAGTCATGGCTACGAGAGAGTGTGCGCAGAGAAGGCTAGAGAGGCTAGAGAGGCTAGAGAGAGAAAGAAGGCTAGAGAGAGAGAGAGAGAGCCTAGAGAGAAGGCTAGAGAGAGAGAGAGAGAGGGAGCCAGAGAAGACTGGAGAGAGAGAGAGAGAGAGAGAGAAGGCTAGAGAGAGAAAAGGCTAGAGAGAGAGAAGAGAAGGGGTGGGACTAGAGAGAGAGAGAGAGAAGGCTAGTAGAGAAGAGAGAAGAGAGAAGGCTGAGAGAGAGAAGAGAGGAGAGAGAGAGAGAGAAAGGGCTAGAGAGGAAGAGAGCAGAGAGGAGAGGCGAGAGAGGGAGAGATGCGAGGCTAGAGAGAGTAGATAGAGAGAGAGAGAGAGGAGGCTAAGAGAGCAGAGATAGAGCTAGGAGAGAGATCGAGGAGGAGGCTAGAGAGAGGGGAGAAGAGAGAGGCAGCTAGAGAGAGGAGGAGGCTAGAGAGAGAGAGAAGGAGGCTAGAGAAGGACGACGAGAGAGAGGGAGGAGGCTTTTTATTTGTTAGAGAGAGAGAGAGAGGAGGCTAGAGAGAGGGAGAGAGAGAGGGAGAGGGAGGCTAGAGAGAGAGAGAGAGAGAGAGAGAGAGGCTAGAGAGAGAGGGAGGCTAGAGAGAGAGAGAGGAGGCTAGGAGAAGAGAGAGAGAAGGAGGGGCTACAGAAGAGAGAGCGAGAGAAGGCTAGAGAGAGGAGAGAGGAGGCTAGAGAGAGAGAGAAGGCGTAGAGAGAAGGAGGGAAGAGAGGCGAGCAGAGAGAGAAGGCTAGTGAGAGAGAGAGAGAAGGCTAGAGGAAGGCTAACAAGAGAGATAAATTCTAGAAGAGAGAGAAGGCTAGTGAGAGAGAGAGAGAGAGAGAGAAGGGTAGTGAGAGAGAGAGAGAGAAGGCTAGTGAGAGAGAGAGAGAGCGAGAGAAGGCTAGAGAGAGAACAGAGAGAGTCTCTAGAGATGGTTTCCAGATATGCAGCTGAAACATACCATGGTGTATGTAGTACAGGGGTGGGCAACTCCAGTCCTTGGGGGCCTGATAGTAGATTGTAGCTAAGCAACAGGCGCTCTAGGGAAACTGTGTCCACATGGTGGGCTGGCTGAATGAGCTCCATACTACCCACGATACGCTTGGGGTTTCTGTACGTAGTTATTACAGCAATATGATAGATGGATGGGCAGGTCAAATGTTTTCAAAAGGAACTACAACACCATTCAGAGTGCTCGATATAACAATAGGGGATTCAAGAGCAATCTCCCTACCTGGCCACCAGGGGGACACATAACAAAGAGAGAGAGAGACTGTCCTTGCTGCATGTATAGAATGACAACCATGACTAAACAGCCTGATTAGGGAGCTGTCGTTGATCAGTGCCATGCAGGGTCTGGGGTCTGGGGATGGGAGAACTGGGTATTTATACTGCTCAGGCTGAGGATGATGATAAGGGACAGGGCTGTGGTGGGCTCTTTCTAGTGGTCCAGGACTGATACTGTAGAGTCGGGCTCATTCAGACAGAGAACAGGAGATCCAGATCAAACAGACCACTGCTCTTTGTCGCTGATAAAAGACCCACGTCGCTAAGCTACGCGTGTGGGTGGGGGGGAGAGCTCTTGAGCAGAGATGCCAAACTGCATCCAAACCTTCACTTCCATCTTACCATCCATCCATCCATCTATTCATGAGTCATGATTCACCCTCTAAAGGGTAGTTTCGTTTTTGCTGTGAGACGTGGTATGGCTTGTATCAGCTGGTGTCTAACATTATGGTTAAACTGTCATCTGTGTTTGCGAAGTAAGCCACTGTATTAACATGTTAAAATCCCCCTGGATACCTCTAACAGGTCTGTAAACACACATCCCACTGGGCACAAACTGGTTGAATCAATGTTGTTTTCATGTCATTTCAACAACAACAAAAATATAATGTGTTGACGTTGAATCAGAGTGGAAAACTTGTTTGGATTTGCAAAAAGTCAACGTAAAGGAATCTTTTTTTCATCTAACTTTGACTCTAAATCCAATGAGATGGTTACATTTTTGTTGATTTCACTTTGAATTCACATTAGTTGACAATTTTATCAAATGTGGGACAGATTCCCAGTTAATGAGGCTATAGCCACTGCTAATCTAGTTCATTAATATACATTCACCCTATGTAACTATGTATTCCACGGGTTCAGGAAGCTTTTTGAGCTCTGTTTTCTATGGACCAATGTAAGCAGTAGTATTATGTAGCACTATAACATGCAGCCCTTCCCCTCCCAAAGTCCCAGCAGATCACACTTCATACAACCCATGTCTAGTCTGCAACAACCAACTTCCAACCAATTAGCACAGGTCTTTAGTGTGAACACACACGCATGCACACGCAGAAATCCAGGATTGTTTGGTCCCCCGCTGAGATCATAACATAATGAATATGCAGAGTTTCAAAGTTTTAATTAGCTGTGAAACTGTGTCTCCCTGTATGACGTTGGAGAAATACTTTTTACAGACGTCTGTGACTGCCAAGAGATTAAGTGTATTCTATCACCCATGAGCTTCCTGTGTCCGCCAGACTTACTTCCACCTATAACCACACTAATAACTAACACAGATGAACTATAGGAGAGGAAAGGGTGATGTGGTTTATTGTGTATAAAGGAATCACAGCTGGATAACCTGCTAAGATCATTGTGATGTAGGTATCTTGCGTAATCCACATGTCACATCCTGACTGCCTGCTGATCATCACACATGATTCACATGTACTATTGACCTATTAGTCACACACACACCACACAACACCCACCCCACACACACACACACACACACACACACACACACCACACACACACACACACACACACACACCACACACACCACCACACAACACACCACACACACACACACACACCACACCACACCCACACCACACACACACACACACACACACACACACACACAACTTTAATAACTCTACCTACATGTACTGTACATACTACCTCAACTAACCGGTGCCCCCGCACATTGACTCTGTAGCGGCACCCCCCTGTATATATTGTTATTTTTTTACCACTGCTCTTTAATTACTTGTTACTTATATCTCTTATTCTTATCCTCATTTTTTTGAAATTGCACTGTTAGTTAGGGGCTCATAAGTAAGCATTTCACTGTAAGGTGAAATTGTATTCGACGCATGTGACTAATACAATTTGATTTGATACTTGTGTGTCAGGATGTTTAGGCTCTGTGCTCGTCTCTGTGGGTGTTAGAGAACATTACCATCCATAGAGTGCTGTTAGTGTAGTCAGACATGAGGGTGAGGTTCCATTTCCCTCTATCATGGACCAGGACCAGCTGGTGTAGACAGTTGCCCTGTGAGACGGAAGGAAGCAGGAAGTGCTGTGCCGTAGTTCTAAATCCCCTCTTTTCCCCCCTCAGAGTCTGATAATCCCACTAGCAGTTATTTCCCTCCGGTAGCAGAATATCTGAGTCATTATCCTGTTGTTACCAGCCTCCACATCTTCTGCTGCTGGTCTCGTCTGCTCTGCCCATGGAAGGGAGGGGAGTGCTTTCTTTGTTAAACCAAGGTTTCCTTGGAATTTACAGTAACATATTGGGTGTCAGTAAGTTACTGTAGAAACAACAGGATATTTTTTTTTACAGTGTACTGTAATTCCACCCCACAGAATTCACTATCGTACCCTATGACCATTATTATATATTATAACATATTTTTGAGGCTATATTTGTTGTTACTGTGGGTGAGAATGCTGTACCAATTTAACTCCTATGTGATTATAGTGCCCCATCTATGTAAAAAGTATACGGTACAGATTGGAGTGGAAGCAAGTTTTAAACCTTTAATGGTTGAGTATTTTTGCCATGACCTTTTGTTCTGTTATGCCCTGTAGTTGTTGACAGTGTGGAAGCTCTTGTTAAGGCCTCTAGAAGTGTAAGTGATATAAAACACTAAATATGAATAATATGCTGTAAGTTTTTTTTTRCCCCCCCAATGTTTTTATAAGGAACATTAATGTGTTGAAAATTAAAAATGGTTTTCACAGTCAACTTTCACACAGCACTGACACACACACACTTACCCCACCAGACATACAACCAGGGGTCTTTTCACAGTCCCCATATCCAGAACGAATTCGAAGGAATCGTATAGTATTATATAGATCCAAGATTGCATGGAACTCCTTTCCATTTCATATTGCTCAAGTGAACAGCAAACCTGGCTTTAATAAACAGATAAAGCAACACCTCCCAGCACAACGCCTCCCCCGATTTTGACCTAAATGTACTGATAAATGCTACTGAATGAAAATACAATATATGAACATAGAAATTATAAATGTAGGTATAGAATAGTAGGTCTGTGTTTTTTCTCTCAGTATTGAGTCAGTACAGAACCTTTTCTTGTTTTACATTTTTCTAGTTCTGTCCTTGAGCTGTTCCTGTCTATTAATGTTCTGTATTATGTCATGTTTCATGCTTTGTGTGGACCCCAGGAAGAGTAGCTGCTGCTATCACAACAGCTAATGGGGATCCTAATAAAATATCAAATACCAATGAATTCCATTCATCCATTGATGAATTCATTGTGAGTACGGTAGCATTTACTTTTTTACAGTATTGTACTGTGTGTCATTACACAGTACTTGCTTTGATACCGTATTTATATTACAGTAGGTGTACTGTAATATGAAATACAGAATTTTACCTGCCACTGAGCTGCCTGTAAGTTACTGTCAAATTCACAGCAACCCCTTTACAGTACACACACACACACACTCACACACACACATGTGGCTTTGCTAACAATTAAACACTTAATTCACTTCCACTTTGTCTCCACAGTGTCTGAATATCTCTTTGTCTATTGACTGACTGACAGTCATGTCTAGAAGCGTTCCAGCTTTTGTCAAATTAATGTCAGATTTGACTTTTCGAAGCAGGTTAGGATAACTTACGCAGCAGGTTAGGAGAAGTAGGTTACGGTTAGGAAAAGGCTTAGTGTTAGGGTTAGATCAAATGCAACAAACGTTCCAATAGTGTACTGTTAAAACAGAATTTCTTTGGAATTTACGGTAACATACTGTATTATTCTTTTTACAGTAACTTACAGGTAACTGGATCCCTTCTAGCCATGACCTTCACTGAATGTGTCAACACGAATGACTGCTCCTGTCTGTCAGATTACCATATCTCCACCATGGTTCAATCAATATCGTCCTCTTTCCAGCAACAACTCTTCTCCCCAGCAGAGGGAAAAGGGTGACGTCAATTTCAAGGTTTAAGTTACTATATCCAGCAAATAACTCTAAAACATTCTGTTACATTTTGCAGCTTCTTTGTGCAGCTTTTTTGTGCAGCCTCTATCGTTCACCCCATCATCTGACACAGTCTGGTCCATGTTGGTGGGTTGTTGCCTGGCTGGGTCTGAGTCTGGCTATCAGTGGACTCACTTGCTGGTATAATCACTTGGCTAGGTTCACTTGTTCTCGTTGCCTGAGTCTGGCTATGTGAGAGAACTGGTGTAATGGCTTGGCTGGCTGAGTTGACTGGAGTTGGCCTTCTTCTCTGATTTCCCTTTTGACAGAAATGTGTCGGTTCCTACGCAATGTGTGAGTGTGTGTGTGTGCGTACGTACGCGTGCATGCATGTGTGTGTTTTGGAGCGCAGACTGAGCCAAGCTATTATCCTATTTAGCTACTGAAGTGCGGGCTGCAGAGGTAGTGTCTATTTATATCATAATATTGTCTCTGTGTCATGATGAATTTGGAAAGGAAACAATCACTCTAACTTGTCTATCAATAAATGAATCTGGCCCCATGGCTCAGTTTGGCAACCCTTTAAGCCAATATTTACTAAACTATCTCCAGCCCTGGCTCAGAATGGTCTTTTTATCGATTTATTTCTACATAATCATTACATGTTAGAGTAGACAGGAAAATGTATTTTAAGTCATGTAATTGCATGGATGGCTTACAACATCTGCTTGTGTAGGGGACCAGTGTGGTGTCAGACGAGTGGGCAGGTTTCTAATGGTTGTGGCAGAGACTACTGATGCCACAATAATCATACCAACCCACAACAAATACTACAAAGAGATACATCTGGGTCTAAGGAGATGCCCTATGTAGTGTTTTACATTACTTACGAGTTTAGGATCTGTACACAATGCAGTATAGTTAGCGTAGCATTTTTTCTTATAACGCACCCGGGTTTCTTATAACTCACAGGGTTTCATATAACTCACAGGGTTTCTTATAACTCACAGGGTTTCTTATAACGCACTAGGATTTTCTTATAACTCACAGGGTTTCATATAACTCACAGGTTTTATAACTCACAGGGTTCTTATAACGTCTCAGGGTTTCTTATAACTCACAGGGTTTCTTATAACTCACAGGGTTCTTATAACACGGTTCTTATAACTCACAGGTTTCTTATAACTCACAAGGGTTTCTTATAACTCACAGGGTTTCTTATAACTCACAGGGTTTCTTATAACTCACAGGGTTTTCTTATAACTCACAGGGTTTCTATAACTCCACAGGGTTTCTTATAACTCACAGGGTTTCTTATAAACTCACAGGGTTTCTATAAACTCACAGGGTTTCTTATAACGCACACGGGTTTCATATAACTCACAGGGTTTCTTATAACTCACAGGGTTTCTATAACTCACAGGGTTTCATATAACTCACAAGGGTTTCTTATAACTCACAGGGTTTCATATAACTCACAGGGTTTCCTTATAAACTTCACAGGGTTTCTTATAACTCACAGGGTTTCTTATAACTCACAGGGTTATAAGAAAACATGCCTCCCGTGGCCCCTGAGACAGACCGCGGAGGGTTTGCCTGTTGACAGTGTGTCTCCATTTATGAATATTTCAAAAAAATATTTCAAAACAAAATGGGCAATTGTGTAGGTTATTTGAGAATGTTCTGCTACAGTATATAAAACTGTTAAATAAATACTAGTTTATTAATTGTTCATTTTTCCACCCCACCACCACACTTCATCCACCCTCATCACATCAACTTGTCCCCTGCTGGCTCTTTAGCAACTGAACCTGGGGATGAGGTTACTCATCACATAACACCTTTATTATTTATGAGAAATGAGGAGGCATGTTTGATCTGATTAGTTCCATATGTAGATATGGTTACTGTAAGCCCCATGCTGTTCTAACAGTCAGAGTCACTGACAGGAATGAAAGGGATGGAATATAATGGCAGTTCAGTTCCTTTTTTCAGTATGCCTTTCCTGATGAAACAGTGGCATGTGAAAGGTTATTGTGTGCGTGCGTGCGTGCGTGCGTGCGTGCGTGCGTGCGTGCGTTTGTCAGATGAAAGGATTGCGATTGCAGAGAAGGAATGTTTCCACCCAGGTGGCGCTCATCATCACTATGCAGATCGTCATCTTTACTTAGGTAGTTAGGTAGGTACATACTGTACACACGCACATACAGAAACACACACGAGGTGGCAGGACAGAAAGAGCAGAATCTAAACGGCACCTATCATTAACACATATGGTACATCAGCTAGTGATGCTCAGCAGGTCCTCATCCTTTCACTCATTTAGAAGAGACCAGAGACACAGCTGGAGAGTTGTCCCTTCCACAGCATATCCTACCAAACAACTCAGAATAGCACTCCAATGATATCTAGATCTTGTTTTCTGGTATCAAGAGCGTGTTATTTGCATTACTGAGAGCTGTAATGTGTAGTTTTGGACTGCTAGTGACCGTGCCCCGTATTACTGATACTCCTTCAGTCCCGACAGTAGACCTATCTGTCCAGGAATGCCATCTTTCTGATTTAGAAAGACTGCTATACTTATAACATCTCAAGACTTATAAAAAATATATTGATTGTAAAATCCACTCTTTTGGTATTTTTTTAATTAATCAACTGTTGATAAGGCCCAACATCTTTTGCATGTCAGCAGTCAAGATTTTGGACTTTCAACAAGCAAAGTGTCACAAGCCACATCATCTTGATGAAGCAAAATGCAGTGGACTAATGAAAAAAAAAAAAAAAAGATACACTACATGGCCAAAGGTATGTGGACACCACTTTAGGTTAGTGGATTCGGCTATTTCAGCCACACCCATTGCTGACAGGTGTGTAAAATCACAGACACAGCAATTCAACTCCACAGACAAACATTGGCAGTAGAATAGACCGTAATAACAAGCTCAGTGATTTTCAATGTGGCACCGTCATAGGATGCCACCTTTCCAACAAGTCAGTTCGTTCTGCCCTACTAGAGCTGCCTGGTCAACTGCAAGTGCTGTTATTGGGAAGTGAAAACGTCTAGGAGCAGCAACGGCTCAGCCACAAAGTGGTAGGCCACACAAGCTCACAGAATGGGACTGCCAAGTGCTGAAGCGCGTAAAAAGCGTCTGTCCTTGGTTGAAATATTATCTACCGATTTCCAAACTTCCTCTGGAAGCAACATCAGCACAAGAACTGTTCATCAGGAGCTTCATGACATTGGTTTCCATGGCCGAGCATCTGCTCCCAAGCCTAAGATTCCCATGCGCAATGTCAAGAGTCGGCTGGAGTGGTGTGAAGTTCGCCGCCATTGGACTGAAGCAGTGGACATGCTTTCTCTGGAGTGATAAATCTTGCTTCATTATCTGGCAGTCCGACGGACGAATCTGGGTTTGGCAGATGCCAGGAGAACGCTACCTGCTCCAATGATTAGTGCCAACTGTAAAGTTTGGTGGAGGAGGAATAATGCTCTGGGGCTGTTTTACATGGTTCGAACTAGGCCCCTTAGTTCTAGTGAAGGGAAATCTTAACGCTACAGCATACAATTACATTTTTTTACCTATATTTAACTAGGCAAGTCAGATAAGATTTTTTTTTTTACTTTGCCTCCCCCTTTTTCATTTTAACTTTCTGGCATCAGTTTGGGGAAGGCCCTTTCCTGTTTCAGCATGACAATGCCCCCGTGCACAAAGCGAGGTCCGTACAGAAATGGTTTGTCGATCGGTATGACAGAGCGCTGACATCAACCACATTGAGCGCCTTTGGGATGAATTGGAACGCCGACTGCGAGCCAGGCCAAATCGGCCAACATCAGTGATGCTGAACAACTCACTAATGCTCTTGTGGCTGAATGGAAGCAAGTCCCCGCAGCAATGTTACAACATCTAGTGAAAAGCCTTCCCAGAAGAGTGGAGGCTGTTATGGCAGCAAAGGGGGGACTAACTCCATATTAATGCCCATGATTTTGGAATGAGATGTTCGATGAGCAGGTGTCCATATCCTTTTGGCCATGTAACGTAGTTGTTGAGTGGATTTTCCCTTAAACAGGAGCTCAGAACACCCACACATTCTGAATAACTGACTGAAGAAGCTCACTGGCAAGTCTGAGTTTTATTACAATTCAAGGAAACTTGTGCAGGGTTTGTTGAGAGGGAATTGAGTTAACTGCATAATTCATCATTGTTGTCTGTCAAAGAGTTCTGAGTCTTTGTAGAAGGAGCCCAGATTGTTTTGGTAGACTTCCTAGACTTTTGCAGTCTCTATGCCCTACTTCGCTGTTCTACGCCCACTCCTTACCCACTGGGCATAGACATTAACTCAAATCCTAGTCCACGTTGGTTCAATGCCATTTCATTGAAATAATGTGGAAACAACATTGATTCAACCAGTGTGTGCTCACTCCTTACTCAATTGGGAGTTAGGAATAGAAAATCAAAGATGTATCTGCATTGGACCAGGGGAATTACTGTGTATCCAAACCCAGCAAGGGAGTGTTAGCTTCAGGTTCATCTTTCAGAAAATATTGCCTTTCAGTCACCTGTCTTTTCTTCAGCCACCTCCATGAGCTCTGATTTTATATAGTGCGACTGTTTGTACTGTGTGGAAGGACTTGCGTTGTGTAGGAGTGACATGGTGACACCATGCACCAGTCATAGAACAATGGCCCTTCCCCTGCATGGTCCACAGTGTGATGGTCAGTGTGACAGAGCATATGAGAACAAAGATGAATCTGTGGCATTCTTTAATTTGACCAAAGCACAGCCCATCTAAATCCACACACCACCCATCCAAACAGTGTAAAACCCACTATGCCCATCCAAACAGTGTAAAACCCACTATGCCCGTTCAAACAGTGTAAAACCCACTATGCCGTCAAACAGTGTAAAAACCACTATGCCCGTTCAACAATGTAAAACCCACTATGCCCGTTCAAACAGTGTAAAACCCACTATGCCCATCCAAACAGTGTAAAACCCACTATGCCCGTTCAAACAGTGTAAAACCAACAGTGCCCATCCAGAGCCAAGGCATGACAAAAAGTGGATTCAGCTGGCCCTCTAATCAGGGACCAAGACAGACTAAATGTCTCCCCCCTCCTCATCCAGTCCCCTTGTCCTTCTATAGCACTTGTTTGGTGTGTGTGTGTATTTTGGAACATATCTGATTACAGATGTGATTGGTCATTCTCTATGAATGGGATGTCTCCATTCGTTTTGTTGACTTTGACATGTCATCTTATTTGTTGCCTTCATCTTAGCTTTGCATTTTGATGCCAATTATAATAAATGCATAGATTCTGCAAGGTGGGCTTGGAGGTTAATCACAGGTTAACTACAACAGTCTATCAAGGCACAAGGCGAGACCAAGATGCAGACATAGGAGGCAGATGGTTGGAGTCTTACAATGTTTAATAATCCAAAGGGGTAGGCAAGAGAATGGTCGTGGACAGGCAAAAAGGTCAAAACCAGATCAGAGTACAGGAGGTACAGAGTGGCAGACAGGCTCGTGGTCAAGGCAAGCAGAATGGTCAGGCAGGCAGGTACAGAGTCCAGAAACAGGCAAGGGTCAAAACCGGGAGGACTAGAAAAAGGAGAGTAGCGAAAAGGAGTACGGGGAAAACACGCTGGTTGACTTGACTAAACATACAAGACGAACTGGCACAGAGACAGGAAACACAGGGATAAATACACTGGGGAAAATAAGCGACACCTGGAGGGGGTGGAGACAATCACAGGAACAGGTGAAACAGATCAGGGAGTCTTCATGTTCCATTCAGCTTTATCTCCCCTTACGCTTAATTTAATACACATACAGTGGGTATCATAAGTATTCACCTCTCTTGGATTTCTTCACATTTTATTGTGTTACAAAGTGGGATTAAAATGGATCAAATGTTATTTTTTGGTCAGTGATCTACACAAAATACTCTGTCAAAGTGGACATTTTTTAAGAAGAATTAAACACAAATATACCTTGATTACCCCTGAGTCAATACATGTTAGAAAGAACGTTGGCAGCGATTACAGCTGTGAGTCTTCTTGGGTAATTCTAAGAGCTTTGCACACCTGGATTGTGCCATTTTTGCTCATTATTCTTTTCAAAATTCTTCAAGCCCTGTCAAGGTGTTGGGGATCATGGCTAGGACAGAAATGTTCAATTCTTGCCGTAGACTTTCAAGCAGATTCAAGTCATAAATGTAACTTGGCAACTCAGGAACATTCACCGTTTATTGGTAGGCAATGTCAGTGTATATTTTGCATTTTGTTGTAGATTATTGTCCTGCTGAAAGATAAATTCCTCTCCCAGTGTCTGGTGTAAAGCAGACTGAAGCAGGTTTTCCCCTAGTATTTTGCCTGTGCTTAGCTCCATCCCGTTTCTTTTTATCCTGAAAAACTCCACAGTCTTTGCCGATGTCAAGCATACCGATACCATGGTGCAGCCACCACCATGCTTGAAAATAAGGAGGCAGTTACATAGTGTTGTGTTGGATTTGCCCCAAACATAAGGCTTTCAATTTAGGCCAAAAAGTGTATTCCTTTGCTGTGTTTTTTTTTGCAGTATTACTTTAGTGCCTTGTTGCATACAGGATGCATGTTTGGTATTCTGTATATTTGTATTCTTCTTTTCACTCTGACATTTAAGTCATTTTTGTGGAGTCAGTACAATGTTGTTGAGCCATCCTCAGTTTTCTGTTATCACAGCCATTGAACTAAAATTTAAATTTAAAATAATCAATGGCCTCATGGTGACATCCCTGAGTAGTTTCCATCCTTTCCTGCAGCTCAGATCAGATCAGAAGGATGACTATCTTTGATGTGTCTGGGTGGTTTAATACATAATCCACAGCATAATTATTAACTTGACCATGCTTAAAGAGATATTCAGTATCTGATTTGTTATTGTTAACCATCTACCAATCACTGCCCTACTTTATGAGGCTTCCGAAAAGCTCCCTAGTCTTTGTAGTGAACCTGTGCTTGAAATTCAATACTTGACTGAGGGACTTTACAGATGTTGTATGTATGGGGGCAGAGGAAGGGGTAGTCAACAATATGTTTTTATTTCACACAGAGTGAGTCCATGCAAGGCCATAGCTATATGAGGACACTGAGGTCCGGAACTATTTTAGAATAAAAATAATAAATACATTTACTGTTGAGAGTTAGAATAGTAGAATACACAAGGTGCCATTTTGAAACTTGGTTGTGCATCAGCAGTTTTCTTCTTGTTATATGTCACTTACTGGCAGTCACTCAGCCCATGTCAGTAAAAAAAAGTGAAATGAATGTGATTGGTAAATCAGTCTAGTTAGTCTAGCCACTTGTAGTAATCATGGCCAAATTACAGACCGGGCATGTGCCCAGGGGGCCCCAATTGATTTTGTTAGTCAGTCTCACTCAGATATTAACATGACCTAAGTCATGGCAATATGTGTAGAATTGCAGGAAATTTGCTTTTAAAACAGCAAAAATGTCTCCCGACCCCATGGCAAAATTGTGTAGAATTGCAGGAAGTTTGTTGTAAAACTGCAACAACAATAAAAAGTATAGTAAAGCAAACATTTATTTACCATTTGTTAATAAAATACATTTTCTGCTAACAGGTCCCTCTGTACGTATAACATGATGTTATACGTACAGTTAATTATGTTGCTGAGTAATGCGAGGTAAAGCCCCCATACAGTCTTTGTATTTTAAAATCATGAAGCTCGTGAATGAGGATTGTTGCAGTTGTGTAGCAAGTATACCAGACAGTGCAGCCAGCACTGAGTGGATTATCTTTTCAACCCTTCCGGATGGCGCAGTGGTCTAGGGAACTGCATCGCAGCGCTAGCTGCGCCACCAGAGACTCTGAGTTCGCGCCCAGGCTCTGTCGCAGCCGGCCGCGACCGGGAGGTCCGTGGGGCGACGCACAATTGGCCTAGCGTCGTCCGGGTTAGGGAGGGTTTGGCCGGTAGGGATATCCTTGTCTCATCGCGCACCAGCGACTCCTGTGGCGGGCCGGGCACAGTGCGCGCTAACCAAGGGGGCCAGGTGCACGGTGTTTCCTCCGACACATTGGTGTGGCTGGCTTCCGGGTTGGAGGCGCGCTGTGTTAAGAAACAACTTGGTTGGGTTGTGTTTCGGAGGACGCATGGTTTCGACCTTCGTCTCTCCCGAGCCCGTACGGGAGTTGTAGCGAAGAGACAAGATAGTAATTACTAGCAATTGGATACCACGAAAATCGGGGAGAAAAAGGCTAAAATTTAAAAAAAGGCGTTGTGGCTGACCAAAAACTGTGAGAAAAAAGCTAGCTAGATAACATGACTAATTATCTATTATCCACATATTATCTCTGTCAGTGACAATTTTAGATAATCTTATCTAGTTAGCAAACAACCCCATGCATGCTAGCTTGAGCAAGTAGCTAGCTAGCTACTTAGCTAACGTTTGCTAACTTAGCTGGCTTGCTAGATAGCAAGCTATATTCCTGTGCTGTGGGTGGACTAGCTAGCAAGCTATATTCCTGTGCTCTGTGTGGAAGCAAACATTTTAGGCTTTTGTTGAAGTTTGGCTAGCTAACTAGCCATGTCGGTGCCGTGCCCATAGAAAGCTTGTCTTTTGTAAGCCTAGCGTTAACGTTACTGTGAGGTGCATTGTTTCACACCATCAGCTGATGTCACAAAGTGCTGTACAGAAACCCAGCCTAAAACCCCAAATAGCAAGCAATGCAGATGTAGAAGCACGGTGGTCCGATAGTCCAGGATTATGAGGAAAAACATTAAGATCCACAATATTTATTCCACGAGACAAAACTAGGCCCAGAGTATGACTGGCAGTGAGTAGGTCCCGGAGACATGTTGGACAAAACTAGAGGTCGACCGATTATGATTTTTCAACACCGATACCGATTATTGGAGGACCAAAAAAAGCCAATGCCGATTTTTTACAAATGTATTTGTAATAATGACAATTACAACAATACTGAATGAACACTTATTTTAACTTAATAAAATACATCAATAAAATCAATTTAGCCTCAAATAAATAATGAAACATGTTCAATTTGGTTTAAATAATGCAAAAACAAAGTGTTGGAGAAGAAAGTAAAAGTGCAATATGTGCCATGTAAGAAAGCTAACGTTTAAGTTCCTTGCTCAGAACATGAGAACATATGAAAGCTGGTGGTTCCTTTTAACATGAGTCTTCAATATTCCCAGGTAAGAAGTTTTAGGTTGTAGGTATTATAGGAATTATAGGACTATTTCTCTCTATACGATTTGTATTTCATATACCTTTGACTATTGGATGTTCTTATAGGCATTTTAGTATTGCCAGTGTAACAGTATAGCTTCCATCCCTCTCCTCGCCGCTACCTGGGCTCGAACCAGGAACACATCGAAAACAGCCACCCTCGAAGCAGCGTTAACCATGCAGAGCAAGGGGAACAACTACTCCAAGTCTCAGAACGAGTGACGTTTGAAACGCTATTAGCGCGCACCCCGCTAACTAGCTAGCCATTTCACATCGGTTACACCAGCCTAATCTCGGGAGTTGATAGGCTTGAAGTCATAAACAGCGAAATGCTTGAAGCATTGTGAAGAGCTGCTGGCAAAACGCACTAAATGCTGTTTGAATGAATGCTTACGAGCCTGCTGGTGCCTACCATCGCTCAGTCAGACTGCTCTATCAAATCATAGACTTAATTATAACATAATAACACACAGAAATACGAGCCTTAGGTCATTAATATGGTCGAATCCGGAAACTATAATCTCAAAAACAAAACGTTTATTCTTTCAGTGAAATACGGAACCGTTCCGTATTTTATCTAACGGGTGGCATCCATAAGTCTAAATATTCCTGTTACATTGCACAACCTTCAATGTTATGTCATAATTACGTAAAATTCTGGCAAATTAGTTCGCAATGAGCCAGGCGGCCCAAACTGTTGCATATACCCTGACTCTGCGTGCAATGAACGCAAGAGAAGTGACACAATTTCACCTGGTTAATATTGCCTGCTAACCTGGACTTCTTTTAGGTAAATATGCAGGTTTAAAAATATATACTTCTGTGTATTGATTTTAAGAAAGGCATTGATGTTTATGGTTAGGTACACTTTGGAGCAACGACAGTCCTTTTTCGCGAATGCGCACTGCATCGATTATATGCAACGCAGGACACGCTAGATAAACTAGTAATATCATCGACCATGTGTAGTTATAAGTAGTGATTATGATTGATTGATTGTTTTTTATAAGAAGTTTAATGCTAGCTAGCAACTTACCTTGGCGTCTTACTGCATTCGCGTAACAGGCGGGCTCCTCATGAGGCAGGTGGTTCGAGCGTTGGACTAGTTAACCGTAAGGTTGCAAGATTGAATCCCTGAGCTGACAAGGTAAAAATCTGTCGTTCTGCCCCTGAACAAGGCAGTTAACCCACCGTTCCTAGGCCGTCATTGAAAATAAGAATGTGTTCTTAACTGACTTGCCTAGTTAAATAAAGTTGTAAAAAAGAATCTGCAAAATCGGCGTCCAAAATTACCAATTTCCGATTGTTATGAAAACTTGAAATCGGCCCTAATTAATCGGCCATTCCGTTTAATCGGTCGACCTCTAGACAAAACCCACTGAGTCGATGATGGCTCCGAAAGCCTTTTGGAGTGTGTCTGTGGACTTTTCCATGTGAATATTAAAGTCCCCCAAAAATATTATCTGGACTACAAGGTCCGATAGGAACTCAGTGAGGAACACTATATACGGCCCGGGAGGCCTGTAAAGAGTAGCTATAAAAAGTGATTGAGAAGGCTGATTTCATGACTAGAAGCTCAAAAGACGAGAACACAGTCATTTTGGGGGGGGGGTAAATTGAAATTTGCTATTGTAAATGTTAGCAACACCTCCGCCTTTGCGGGATGGGCGGGGATATGGTCACTAGTGGCCTCATTTAACACAGTAAATGAATCAGGTTTAAGCCATGTTTCAGTCAGGCCAATCACATCAAGGTTATGATCAGTGATTAGTTTGTTGACTTTAACTGCCTTGGAAGTGAGGGATCTATTCATTATTTTTCGATTTGCGATTGTTGTTTAGCTCATAGTACTTTGTTCTATATTCCACTTTGTCGTTGTCTATTGTGTCACTCAATGCTAGAGGGTTAACAAATAATGTAAAGCGCAAAACTTTTAAGCTGTTTTATTCGCCAAACAGCTTAAAACAGATTTATGTTTTTTTCAAGAGTCTCATTCAGTTGCTACTGACGTCAACTTCTGGAGATCTCAGTGGGGTAATGATGTATGTCTCTCTCATGGTTCTGAACGCTCTGTTGGAGTTATCACTCTAAAGAATCATTTCAATGGAAATATTTTGCTCTCTGACTGTGACCCTTCTGGTCACTTTCTTTGTCTTGTTATCAACTGTAACAACATCATATCATTATTATTACCAACATTTATGGTTACAATTCCAAACTTGAAAATTAACACTTGAATCTTTAGAAAAACGTATTCTCCGTTGCCTAACCAAGTTCCTGAATGCTTTACTTATAGTAGATGGGGATTTTAATATTTCTCAGAATAATAAATTGATAGATGGCCTCCAGGACAGTCCACTTCTATGAATACAAGTTTGAGGCAGTTTATGGAAAGGTTTGATATTATAGATATTTGGAGAGTAAAGTTTCCTAATGACAAGTCTTTCACATGGAGTATTAAGGCATGCTCCAGACAATCACGCGTAGATGTTTGGCTGGTGTCTAAATGTTTTGATTAACAGGGCATTTCTGTTAACATCCTGGCCACTTCCCTTACTGATCATAGAGCTATTTATATTGACATGAAACTTTTATCTCTGATAATGGCCTTGGCAGAGCATCCTACTGGAAGCTTAATAGCTCTATGTCATGCCCTGGCCTTAGTTATCTTTGTTTTCTTTATTATTTTAGTTAGGTCAGGGTGTGACATGGGGGATGTTTGTGTGTTTTTGTCTCGTCTAGGGTGTTTGTATTGTCTAGGGGGTGTTTGTAGAGTTCATGGGGTTGTGTTCATTGTAGGTGTTTATGTAAGTCTATGGTTGCCTAGATTGGTTCTCAATTAGAGACAGCTGTCTATCGTTGTCTCTGATTGGGAGACATATTTAGGTAGCCATAGTCATTAGGTAGGTTGTGGGTGATTGTCTATGTGTAAGTTGCCAGTGTCTGCACTTATTGTTTGTATAGCTTCACGTTCGTCTGTTTGTTGTTTTGATTAGTTTGTATAGTGTTCGTTTCGTTTTCGTCTTCATTAAAGAAGAATGTATTGTTATCACGCTGCGCCTTGGTCCTCCTCACTTAAATGTTACGACGAACGTGACACTATATTAAAACATGAATCGGTCATGATGGAGATAAACTATTTAATTACACACATTTGGAACAAAGCTATAAATGACAATTCATACAGTAATAACGGGGAGCTTTTTAAATATGAGGTTGGAAAATATGGAAGTATTCTTGCCAAGACGAGGAGAGCTGAAGAAGAAAGTGTAATTACAAAGATCACCTCTCTTGTTCAAAAGCCTGTTGAAAGTCTCTCAGAGGAGGACAGATCTGTTCTGTTTGAGCTACAAAACAAGTTGGATGATATGTATAAACTGAAAGCAAAGGGAGCCTTTGTCAGATCTAGGAAGAAGTGGCTAGAGGGTGAACAAAATTCATCTTATTTTTTCACGTTAGAAAAATACCACTCTAAAAATAATACAATTCAACAATTAAATATTAACGGTCTCATCACAGATGATCCCAAATTAATCTCTAACTTTAGTTGCAACTTCTACAGGAATTTACAGTTGAAGTCAGAAGTTTACATACACTTAGGTTTGAGTCATTAAAACTTGTTTTTCAACCATTCCAGAGAAATTTCTTGTTAACAAACTATAGTTTTGGCAAGTCAGTTAGGACATCTACTTTGTGCATGACACAAGTAATCTTTCCAAGAATTGTTTACAGACAGATTATTTCACTTATAATTCACCGTATGACAATTCCAGTGGGTCCGAAGTTTACATACACTAAGTTGACTGTCCCTTTAAACGGCTTGGAAAATTCCAGAAAATGATGTCAAGGCTTTAGAAGCAGCAAAGGACCTTGTGAAGATGTTGTAGGAAACAGGTACAAAAGTATATCGACATAACCTGAAAGGCCGCTCAGCAAGGAAGAAGCCACTGCTCCAAAACCGCCATAAAAAAAAGCCACACTATGGTTTGCAACTGCACACGGGGACAAAGATCGTACTTTTTTGGAGAAATGTCCTCTGGTCTGATGAAACAAAAATAGAACTGTTTGGCCATAATGACCAWRATTATGTTTGGAGGAAAAAGGGGGAGGCTTGCAAGCCGAAGAACACCATCCCAACCGTGAAGCCAAGGGGTGGCAGCATCATGTTGTGGTGGTGCTTTGCTGCAGGAGGGACTGGTGGCAGTTCACAAAATAGATAACATCATGAGGCAGGAAAATTATGTGCATATATTGAAGCAACATCTCAAGACATCAGTCAGGAAGTTAAAGCTTGGTCACAAATGGGTCTTCCAAATGGACAATGACCTCAAGCATACTTCCAAAGTTGTGGAAAATGGCTTAAGGACAACAAAGTCAAGGTTTTGGAGTGGCCATCACAAAGCCCTGACCTCAATCCTATAGAAAATGTGTGGGCAGAACTGAAAAAGCGCGTGCAAGCAAGGAGGCCTACAAACCTGACTCAGTTACACCAGCTCTGTCAGGAGGAATGMGCCAAAATTCACCCAACTTATTGTGGGAAGCTTGTGGAAGGCTACCCTAAATGTTTGAACCAAGTTAAACAATTTAAAGGCAATGCTACCAAATACTAATTGAGTGCATGTAAACTTCTGACCCACTGGGAATGTGACGAAAGAAATGAAAGCTGAAATAAATAATTATCTCTACTATTATTCTGACATTTCACATTCTTAAAATAAAGTGGTGATCCTAACTGACCTAAGACAGGGAATTTCTACTTGGATTAAATGTCAGGAATTGTGAAAAACTGCGTTTAAATGTATTTGGCTAAGGTGTATGTAAACTTCCGACTTCAACTGTATATAGTTCTAAGTATTGTGAGGTTTGCTCAACTCTTTTTTTCTTTTTTTTTTACTCTCTGGGGGATGTGAAATCAATTGGGGAGGCTGAGAGGGAACATTGTGATGACCATATTATAGTTGAAGAGATCATTTATTCTATTGAACACCTTCAAAATAATACGTCTCCTGGGACTGATGGTATATCTGCTGAGTTTTAGAACAGTTCAATTAAATTCAAGCATGGCACTTCTCCTAGATTTGATTTGAAAAGAGGAATTAGGCAGGTTGCCCAATTACACCTCACCTCTTCCTGCTTGCAACCCAACTTCTTACAAGTTCTGGTAAATCCAGCTATATAAAAGGGATCTCTATTGCTGACAGAGATATTGTCATAAGTCAGCTTGCAGATGACACAACGATCTTTTTGAAAGATGCTGACCAGATTCCTAGAGCAATTGATGTGATAAATATATTTTCCAAAGCATCTGGTCTTTGCCTAAACTTTAATAAGTGTGAATTGTTTGCTGTTAAAGACTGTGTGATACCCTCTATATGCAATATTCCAGTCAAGGAAAAAGTAATATACCTTGGGATTACCATATCTAAGGATCAACAGGAAAGATGCTCATTAAATGTAATACCTATTATTGAAAAAAACAAAACATTTGAACCATTGGTTGCAGAGGGATTTATCCTTGAAAGGTTGAGTATTGCTTTCTAAAGCTGAAGGTATGCAGCCCAGTCCCTATATCTTGACAACAAAATAGGTAAAGTGGTTGACCAGGTGCTTTTCAACTTCATCTGGAAAAATTGTACACATTATATTAGGAAATCTGTCTTTATGTACTCATATGAATATGGTGGTCTCAATTATTTAGATTTTCCTACTTTGGGCTAAACGTTTCTTAAAGAATCCAACTTCAATTTGGAATTTCATCCCGTTTTGGTGGCCTCAATTTTATGTTACTATGTAACTATAACATTGATAAGATTCCTGCAAAATGATCTGCTTTTCATAGACAAGTATTCTTAGTGTGGTTGTTAATATATAATCACAATTTTTCCCTGCATAGGTATTTCATTTGGAACAATAAGGACGTTTTGTATTGAATCAAGTCTTTATTTTTTAAGAACTGGTTCAATAATCATATCCTGCTGGTGAGTTAACTTTTTAATGCAGAAGGATTGTCACTCAATTATGAGGAATTTTTATCTCGTTACAATATCCCTGTAACACCTAGAGAGTTCGCCATAGTCTTTGATGCTATTCCATCTGGAACTCTCATGTTATTTAGAGGTGTAGCCAGACATCACCTTCTTGACCTATCCTCGCTTAATCCAGTTGACTCTCTAATAGGGAAAATATGTTTCTCCTTGCTCCCTCAGAACAACAGATCTATACGTGCTTCATTTCAAAGGGATATTGTATCCATTCCTTATGTCACAAGTTACTGGAATACATTGGTCACTAATATCTGTTGGATAAAGTCTGGTTATTACCACACAAACACTTGCTTGTTAACAAGGTCAAAGAGGTCTCTTTCAGAGTGATCCATAAGTATTACCCTGCGAATCATTACCTGAAGAAACTTAAAAAAGACATTAACATTGACTGTACGTTTTGTGTTGAGCATCCAGAAACAGTTTCACATTTATTTTGGCATTGTTTACATGTAAAACAATTATGGAGAGATATTCACAGTTTTATAATTGTTAATATTCTTGATGACTTTTGTTTGTTATGGGAGAATGTGCTGCTCGGTTTCTTAACCATAATAAAGATAAAGAAGAAATATTTTACCTCATAAATCTAATTGTGCTAATGGCAAAATGTCATATTCATAAAGGTAAATGCACTAATAAAATACCACTCTTCTGTGTTTTCTAGAAGGAATTTGAGCAGTACATTAAGACCATTCAACATTCTTCTAATAAGAAAGCTGTTAAAACAAATCAATATGTGTGTTTCTTTTAAGGTCTTTGTATAATCTGTAATGTGTTGTACCCCCTAGCATATATTATCATTCTCTGTTTGTATACTTCTTGTATGTACACAGATTATTCTACATTATATAAAAAAAAGTGAGGGATCCAACATTAAGTAGCCCTATTTTGAGATGTGAGATATCACAATTTCTTTCAATAATGACAGAAATGTAGGTCTTTATTGCGGTGAGATTATTAAGGCGAACACCCCCATGTTTAGTTTTGCCCAACCTAGATCAAGGCACAGACACGGTCTCATTGGGGATAGCTGAGCTGACTACACTGACTGTGCTAATGGCAGACTCCACTAAGCTGGCAGGCTGGCTAACACCTGGCTGTACCCTATCTCATTGTGGAGCTAGAGGAGTTAGAGCCCTGTCTACGTTCATAGATAAAATGAGAGCACCCCTCCAGCTAGGATGGAGTCCGTCACTCCTCAGGAGGCCAGGTTTGGTCCTGTTTGTGGGTGAGTCCCAGAAAGAGGGCCAATTATCTACAAATTAAATTTTTTGGGAGGGGCAGAAAACAGTTTTCAGCCAGCGATTGAGTTGTGAGACTGCTGTAGAGTGCATCACTCCCCCTAACTGGGAGGGGGCCAGAGACAATTACTGGCGATGCCGACACATCTTTCTAGCTGATTTACACACTGAAGCTATGTTGCGCTTGGTGACCTCTGACTGTTTCATCCTAACATCGTTGGTGCTGACGGGGATAACAATTTCCCTATACTCTCTACATTCGCCAGTTTTAGCTTTAGCCAGCACCATCTTCAGATTAGCCTTTACGTCGGTAGCCCTGCCCCCTGGTAAACAGTGTATGATCGTTGGCAAGCTTATAACTCATGCTTTTGTTGTAGTTCAGTTAATGTATGTTTTTATAGCCTAATTGTTTCTGAGTTAGTGAGCTAGTCTGGATGCAGACCGTTACTTTAACTTTATATTAAAATGAAAGGAGTGTCTCAATTGTTCATCCAATTTTAAAGTGGAACTGACCGCATTTGAACTACTTTGGAGATATGAAACAAACATAACTACTTTGCAGATATGAAACAGACAATCATATCAGTAAAAAATTATCAAATCCCAGTTTATGCTACAAAACCAACTTTATAAGAGGTTTTAATAAGAGGTTATATTTGACTCAACATTCCATGACGTACACAGAGGCATTGTTGGCAGAATAGATGGATGCAGTTCAATATATGATTCATATAATTCACCAATACATTTCTTTGTAGTCCCAAATAATATCAGGTTGTAAATCACAGCTGGCCTGGTACATTGTTTGCAGCCTCCATTCGGGATGCATTGTTTGTTTCCATGACAAAATTCTTGAGACAAAACGGATGAATTTATTGTAACTAAGGCTGGGAATGTCAAAACATTCAAAACCATCCTCAGAGTGAGGTGTTCTCTCATTTGTGTCTAGAAGTAGCTAGCTAGCCAACTTTAGCCAGTTAGCTTGGTTGCAGACAAGCCGCAGAGGACAAGTAGGCTACAATTCCTCCTCGTTTATCAGTGTAATTTTGATGGCCAGCTAACTGAAACAGTTTGAGTGTCAAGGTGTGCGCTACTGGTGGAGAAGTCAGGTGCAGGAGAGCAGAGAGTTGTGAACAGGCGCACACTTTATTTAGGCAGAGGCAATAAAACAGACAGACGCCACTGCGTCAAAACCTCCAGGCAAAGGTAAAAGTGCAAGGTGCGAAACAGTCACAAAAATGAGCAAATGTTTTACAATAAACATCCTTCGTGAAATTACCACGGAATAACGGGAAAAAACCCAGCCTGGCGGGTACACACGAAACACGTAACAAAACCAATTTCACACAAAGACATGGGGGGAACAGAGGAATAAATACATGCAGTGTGATTAGGGAATGTAAACCAGGTGTGCAGGGAACAAGACAAAACAAATGGAACAATGAAAAAATGAGCGGCGATGGCTAGAAAGCTGGTGACGTCGAACGCCGCCCAAAAAAGGAGAGGAGCCGACTTCTGCGGAAGTCGTGACATTGAAAAGGTTTTCTCATGTTCCTTCGTTAGATTTTAGCTAATCTCGCTCTGGCTAGCATTCGTTGTTGATCTTGTGTCACGCCTGCTCCCGCTCTTACCCCCTGGAGCTTGAGGGCGCCAGGCTGCCCTGCATTACACACTCCTGCCACCATCATTATACACCCTTACCTTCCCTCGTCACGCGCATCAGCGATTCATTGGACTCACCTGGACTGTATCACCTGTTTTATTACCTCCCCTATATCTGTCTGTTCCCCAGCTCCGTTCCCCGCTTCTGCATTGATTGTCGTCTGTCTTTGTGTTACCAGTGTGCTGACGCTGTTCCTGTCATGTTCCACGTCTGTTCCAATTAAATGTTGACTCCCCGTACCTGCTTTTCTCCTCCAGTGTCGGTCCTTACATCTTGTTGTTGATGCGATTAACTGAGGGAGAGAGAGCCTACCTTTTCATGGTTGTTTAATCAATAGGACTGTAAAGTCCCAAATTGTCAAATGTATTAAAATGATCTAAAGTCACACTGTTGCAACTGCCTGTAAACACACAGTCCAATTCAAAGTGAATGATGGCAGGCTTTTTTTGCATGAAGGCCTACTGTAGCTCTGATTGGCTATGGTGCACCTGTCTGCGTAGACTCCGGTCCTGGATGAGACAGATGTTTTTATTAGGTTTTATTTCCTGCAGTGTCTATTAATTGTCCAATTGCATTTCCCACTCTATATTGCTATAGAATTTTAAAAAATGCCTTAGTACACGTCATTCCCAAACATTCTAAGTATGAATGAGAATAGGAAAATGACCAAATTGTTTTTAAAAGTATCATATTCTTCCTGGGGTTTGTATATGAACAGATTTTTTTATAAGATTTCATGTTGCTAAAATGCTGTCAGTTCCACTTTAAACTATCCATTTTGACTTTCTACTTAAATTGTGTTAATGTGGTCTAACACCATACACAAACCGGCCGCGCGCCATCATGCTCAAATTGATTTTGTCCCCCCACACCAAACGCGATCACGACACTCAGGTTGAAATATCAAAACAAACTCTGAACCAATTATATTAATTTGGGGACAGGTCGAAAAGCATTAAACATTTATGGCAATTTAGCTAGCTAGCTTGCAGTTACTAGCTAATTTGTGCTATTTAGCTAGCTTGCTGCTGCTAGCTAATTTGTCCTGGGAAATAGACGTCAAGTTGTTTTTTACCTGAAATGCACAAGGTCCTCTACTCCGACAATTAATCCACACATAAAACGGTCGACTGAATTGTTTCTAGTCATCTCTCCTCCTCCCAGGATTTTTCTTCTTTGGACTTTATATGGCGATTGGCATCTAACTTTCATAGTTACTTCGACGACCGACCGAACTCAGTTCATATTTCAATCACCCACGTGGGTATAACCAATGAGGAGATGGCACGTGGGTATCTGCTTCTATAAACCAATGAGGAGATGGGAGAGGCAGGACTTGCACCGCATTCAGGGTCACAAATAGAACTAACTTATATTTTAGCACTTGGCAACGCAGATGCTCGTTGGCGTGCTCGAGCAGTGTGGGTGCCATAATTGAATAACATCTATGTTTGCATTTATTTTGTGACGCGAGCGGTGTGGTCAGCATGTAAGGCACTGCATCTCAGTGCTAGAGGTTTCACCACAGACCCTGGTTCGATTCCAGGCTGTATCACAACTGGCAGTGATTGGGAGTCCCATAGGGCGGTGCACAATTGGTCCAGCGTTGTCCGGGTTAGGGTTTGGCCGGGGTAGGCCGTCATTGTAAATAAGAATTTGTTCTTAACTGATTTGCCTAGTTAAAAATAAAAATGTATGTTATGTCTTTGTCCCCCATTGCAAGAATACTAGAGGGTGCATGGTCCTGAGAGTGCTTCTCCCACCACCAATAAACCGAATGCAGGTAGCTACATATTGAAATGAAAGTTGTTTCTCAAATGTCCATCCACGTTTATCCATTTTGTCTGTCCCCTAAAAGCTTGCAATGTCTTTGTCCACCAGGTACTAAAAACAACATGATCCTGAGAGGGTTTCTCCCACCACCAGTGTAATGAGTTGGAAAGAAGACTGCCCACCCAAGCATTGATGAGGCCTGAAAGTCATAATGTAGCGTAAGTATACATGTGGAATATTGAATACTATTTCATATGTAATACTGTAAACCAGAGGTGGGAAGTAAATAAATACAAATACTCTCGTTACTATAATTGAGTAACTTTTCCAAGTACTTTTTTTCAAAGTCAGTCATTTTACATCTACTGGGGTAAAATGTAATTGAAAAACAGTACTTCTACTTGAGTAGGCTATTTCAGTACTCTTCCCACCCCTGCTGTAAACTGCACACAAAGTGGCTGGACTTAAAGTCCTGCACACAGCAATAGACTATATATGAGTATAGTTTGTTCTGAGTATTCGGAAATGCCACAATTTGTGTGCTTGTGAGCGCGGGCTTGTGCAAGAGTGTGATGAGTGTCTTGATTATTGTTCAACATTTTATAGTCATATTCTCTAATCRCCAGGCTGGAACCAATATGGCTGAATATCTCTACCAGGTGACCAAAAGAACAAGAGACCCGAAACCTTAGTTCTGACTCTCTGGAACATGTATCTACTCCCTGGCATTCACCATCATGAATGGGCAGGCTCTGGAGCAAAAGACATTATGTTATGTTGTTGTTTTACACAAATTCCTATTGAAAATTTATACCTGGTAGGGGTTGTGGGTGTAGAGGGTAAAGTGATTCCTTTTCTTCAGCCCATTTCCTCAGCTGTAATTGGTAGGGCTGCTGTGATTCTCAAATTATGGATTGTGTTTGTAAAGTTTCTGTTTATTTGTGTATTGCTTATTTGTTTCTTTTGCGTTACTTCATTTTGTAGCTGAAATTAATATATGAAAATAAACATTTGATTTTTTATCTACAATTGGTTATAATTGGCCATATGTAATTTTAAGAATTTCATCAACTGTGTAGTAACATTGTAACATTGATTGATATTGTTTGACATATTTGTAACGTTAGAAAATGAACGGATTCTGTAATAGAGAGAAGGTAGAAAAAAATAACCCAAACATAAAGTAAGAAATAACGTTAACTGCTGGGTCAAAAATACATGAATAACAATAACCCAGCAAAAAAGTTAAAAGCAAGCTGGGTCAAAATCAGTGAAGGAAGGGGAGGACCATCCTCCTCAGTGAATTTCATAAAAATAAAAATAGTGAAACATTAAAAAAAGTTAATGTGTTTAGATAAAACTACTAAATATATTCACGTCACCAAATAATTGATTAAAATACACTGCTTTGCAATGATGGTCTACAGTAGCCTCAACAGCGCTCTGTAGGGTAGCACCCTGGTGTAGCCGGGGGACAGCTCTAGTGTCTGTCCTCTGGGTACATTGACTTCAATACAAAACCTAGGAAGCACATGGTTCTCACACCCTTCCATAGACTTACAAAGTAATTATGACAATTTCCGGAGGACGTCCTCCAACCTATCGGAGCTCTTGCAGTATGAACTGACATATTTTCCACCCAATCAAAGGATCAGAAAATGAAGCTAGTACTGAAAGCATAAGCTATAGCTAGCTAGCACTGCAGTGCATAAAATAGGTTGAGTAGTTGACTCAAAGAGAGCAAAAGACAATAGTTGAATAGTTTTGAACAAATTAATTTCTTCAAAAATGAATTTTATTTTTCACTTTCACCTAGCCTACTTAACTAGCAAATGCAGCTTGCTAGTTTAGACTACTCAAACACCTGGCTCAAACAGAGAGGGATGCAATGTAAGCTAGCTGGCTATGGCTATCCAACACTGGAACTCTTCCAAGTCAAGGTAAGCTTTTGGTTTATTCATTTATTGCCACTGGGACCCGCCGGTGTAACTGCTAAACTTCTTGCTACTGACTGTACACTGTACTGCGTGATTGTAGTGGATTTACTAACATGTTAGTTCTAGTACCTCTGTTGACTATGATGTTAATATGGTGACAACTTCGTCAACCATTTTGAAAAGAAGGTCGACGACATCCGATCCACGTTTGCTAAGTCAAACGACACCGCTGGTTCTGCTCACACTGCCCTACCCTGTGCTTTGACCTCTTTCTCCCCTCTCTCTCCAGATGAAATCTCGCGTCTTGTGACGGCCGGCCGCCCAACAACCTGCCCGCTTGACCCTATCCCCTCCTCTCTTCTCCAGACCATTTCCGGAGACCTTCTCCCTTACCTCACCTCGCTCATCAACTCATCCTTGACCGCTGGCTACGTCCCTTCCGTCTTCAAGAGAGCGAGAGTTGCACCCCTTCTGAAAAAACCTACACTCGATCCCTCCGATGTCAACAACTACAGACCAGTATCCCTTCTTTCTTTTCTCTCCAAAACTCTTGAACGTGCCGTCATTGGCCAGCTCTCCTGCTATCTCTCTCAGAATGACCTTCTTGATCCAAATCAGTCAGGTTTCAAGACTAGTCATTCAACTGAGACTGCTCTTCTCTGTGTCACGGAGGCGCTCCGCACTGCTAAAGCTAACTCTCTCTCCTCTGCTCTCATCCTTCTAGACCTATCGGCTGCCTTTGATACTGTGAACCATCAGATCCTCCTCTCCACCCTCTCTGAGTTGGGCATCTCCGGCGCGGCCCACGCTTGGATTGCATCCTACCTGACAGGTCGCTCCTACCAGGTGGCGTGGCGAGAATCTGTCTCCGCACCACGTGCTCTCACCACTGGTGTCCCRCAGGGCTCTGTTCTAGGCCCTCTCCTATTCTCGCTATACACCAAGTCACTTGGCTCTGTCATATCCTCACATGGTCTCTCCTATCATTGCTGTGCAGACGACACACAATTAATCTTCTCCTTTCCCCCTTCTGATAACCAGGTGGCGAATCGCATCTCTGCATGTCTGGCAGACATATCAGTGTGGATGACGGATCACCACCTCAAGCTGAACCTCGGCAAGACYGAGCTGCTCTTCCTCCCGGGGAAGGACTGCCCGTTCCATGATCTCGCCATCACGGTTGACAACTCCATTGTGTCCTCCTCCCAGAGRGCTAAGAACCTTGGCGTGATCCTGGACAACACCCTGTCGTTCTCAACTAACATCAAGGCGGTGACCCGTTCCTGTAGGTTCATGCTCTACAACATTCGCAGAGTACGACCCTGCCTCACACAGGAAGCGGCGCAGGTCCTAATCCAGGCACTTGTCATCTCCCGTCTGGATTACTGCAACTCGCTGTTGGCTGGGCTCCCTGCCTGTGCCATTAAACCCCTACAACTCATCCAGAACGCCGCAGCCCGTCTGGTGTTCAACCTTCCCAAGTTCTCTCACGTCACCCCGCTCCTCCGCTCTCTCCACTGGCTTCCAGTTGAAGCTCGCATCCGCTACAAGACCATGGTGCTTGCCTACGGAGCTGTGAGGGGAACGGCACCTCCGTACCTTCAGGCTCTGATCAGGCCCTACACCCAAAAAGGGCACTGCGTTCATCCACCTCTGGCCTGCTCGCCTCCCTACCTCTGAGGAAGTACAGTTCCCGCTCAGCCCAGTCAAAACTGTTCGCTGCTCTGGCACCCCAATGGTGGAACAAACTCCCTCACGACGCCAGGTCAGCGGAGTCAATCACCACCTTCCGGAGACACCTGAAACCCCACCTCTTTAAGGAATACCTAGGATAGGATAAAGTAATCCTTCTAACCCCCACCCCCCCCCCCCCCTTAAAAGAGTTAGATGCACTATTGTAAAGTGGTTGTTCCACTGGATATCATAAGGTGAATGCACCAATTTGTAAGTCGCTAAACATAGGCTGTGTGTAGCGGTTATGATATGAAGGTTTGGCCTGTGAAGTTTTTTTTGCCTGGTCACAGAAATCTGATGTGTTGTGCACAAGTGAAGGGAAAAGGTGAGAGGAGAGCGCGTAGATGCGAAAAGGAATACAACGATCAAAGGGATCATGCTTTTTTTATGTGGCTGTTACAAAAGTGAACTGTGTTTGCATGTGATCAGGGGTGTATTTATTCAGCCAATTCTGTTGAAAAACGTTTATTAAAAGGAAGAAAACGGAACGAAACAGGGGTAAACATACCTGAATCTGTCCAATAGAAACTCTCGTTTGCAGCTGTTGGACTAATGATTACACCCTAGATCAGCTAGATGCAGGCAGGAGTGTGCAAGGCGGTATTGAATGTGTCAATGTCTGTTACCTTCATTACTAAAATGTATCTTCACCTGTGCACCTACGTTGTAAACTTTCATTCATAGACTAGGTAGTAGCAACCTCATGATGGGTGAAGGGAACATGTGAGTATCATGTAGTTGCCTAAACGTATTGATGTTACATTGAGCTGGGTGAATGGAATATGAATGACAGTCATCCAATATGCTGTAATAGAAATAAGGCCACTGGTCAAAATAACCACATTTTTGGGTAAATCAAGTTACCCAATGTGTTTGATCATTCATATAACCCAACAGAGCTGTTTCAAAATAACCCAGTGCTGGAAATGTACTATATATTGGCCCAGCACTTTTTAGAGTGTACTGATTTGTATCACGGGTGACCTGCATGCACAAGCACAGGCTGTGGCACCTTTTCGCGCAGATACCTATAGCTCCATTCCCTGAGCGCTGGTGCACCAGCACTACATTAACTGTAGGTGGACCACCCGTGCGCGCTCCCAATTGCGCATTCGTGTTTGGACGGGTCGGATTTCGGATGTAAYTCGGTAACAGAAAAGGGTATTCACGTCGCTGTGTGGAATTGAGCTATATCCCCTCCTCACCTGCTTTTCCCCGGTCAAACCTTCAAACCGTGGCCAGGGACCAAAACACCGGGAGAAGAGCGGGAGGATGTGACTATTCAACAGATCATCAGATTATCAGACAGTTTTATCGCGGTTGAGAACACAGGTGAGGAGATGACACGTTTTATTCACCGTCTGTTTTTATACTATTGTAGATTAGAAATAATTGCAGGCGTGAACAATTTTGCAACAAACAAATAAGTAGATTTTATTTGTTGGAACCATAATGAATGGTTTGCAGCTGGAACCATTTCCTTCTACAGCATTTGTTTAATTGAAATGACTATTTTTTTGAATAGTGTTTGAATGATAATGATTTCCCTTGTCTCGTTGTCCTGTGTATTGTGAATTTAATGAAGATGGGCTGCTGCATCTTTTCCAATCCATAATGATTTATATAGATTTCCTGTCAGTCTGTTAATAAGATGGTCACTATAGTTGACTAGCAGGGAGAGGAGAAGCTTCACTATCCCTTTTATCTCATCCCCCTTTTCCCTCTTCCCCTTCATATTTTATCCTCCTCTTCTTCATCCCCTGGCCTTTATGTCTCTAATTTAATGATTTATTTGACCCATTCTCTCATGAGAGCAAGCCTTCAGAGCAGTAGTAGACAGACTAGTTGCTATTGATTATGCTGGTCAGCTGAATTGCAACTTCAACAGACATCTTTGCCAGCCGTGAACTTACATGTAGGGCCTATACAATGTGATGACGATTCCCCAAGGAGAGTGGGTAGGGCACAAATCCTCCTTACCGGATGGACCATTAGGGGGGAGGGTCGGTCTTGGGTCAACTTCTACCAAACAAGGTTATTATAGTAAACGAAAACTGAAACTAAAACGAAACATGGAAAAACACTTTCGTAAACTGAAATAAAATAACTAACAAACCTGTTATATATACTGAAACTATATTTGATTCCAAAACAAATTAAAATAATTAATTATATGTTCAGTTTGAGTTTTTATTTTGTATGGGGGAAAACATCTAATAGGGTTTTCAAGCTTCTGAATCTGTCAGGTAAATGCTGCCAGGAGATGGTGATGTTTCAAATAGGGCTAGTTTGTGCATCACTATTACTAGCTATCACTACAGTATTTAACAGGAAATAAATCTGCTACTTTCTGTCCCTAACACTCAAACTAAAACTGAAACTAAATAATGTAAAAACGAAATAGAAATGGCTTATATAACTCAAACAAAAACAACTAGTAAAACAGGTCTGAAAACGAATTGAAAGTAAACTGAATTCCTAACAAAAATGTAAAATCTAATATAAATAAAAACGAATATAAAAACACAAAAATATAATAGATAGGTTTTGGAGTAGACACCCTTTTTCCCCCAATTTTCGCCTTAAATGACATACCCAAATCTAACTGCCTGTAGCTCAGTACCTGAAGCAAGGATATGCATATTATTGATACCATTTGAAATGAAACACTTTGAAGTGTGTGGAAATGTGAAATTAATATAGGAGAATATAACACATTAAAACTGGTAAAAGATAATACAAAGAAAAAAACATGCGTTTTTTTGTTCCATTATCTTTGAAATGCAAGTGAAAGGTCAAAATGTAATATTCCAGGTTAGGCGCAATTTTGATTTTGGCCACTAGATGGCAGCAGTGTATGTGCAAAGTTTTAGACTGATTCAATGAACTATTGTATTTCTGTTCAAAATGTTGTATCAAGACTGCCCAAATGTGCCTAATTGGTTTATTAATACATTTTCAAGTTCATAACTGTGCACTCTCCTCAAACAATAGCATGGTATTATTTCACTGTAATAGCTACTGTAAATTGGACAGTGTAGTTAGATTAACAAGAATTGAAGCTTTCTGCCCATATCCGATATGTCTATGTCCTGAGAAATTGTCTTACAACCTCATGCTAATCACATTAGCCTACGTTAGCTCAACCGTCCCGCGGGGGGGACATCGATCCTGTAGAGGTTTTAATCTCTTCCCTGTCTCTGGTGAAGAGGACCGTTAATCTGTAGTCTCTTCTGTTATTACTGAGGAGGAGGAGGAAGCAGGAGGGAGGGGATCTGAGACAGACCTTGGGCCATTCATCCATCATAAATCCAGACATTAGCAGTTAGGTTTTAATAGTAAAGGGTACAGATGAGTGATCCTCAAACCTAGAGGCAGTATTGAGGATATTGAGTTTTTAAAAGTCACATTGTCTCAGTCAAACCCTGTTGTCTGTCAGAGGAGAGAAAGAAAGAGAAAAACCCCTGCCTCGTTTGTGTGTAGCTTTGATCCTGCAACTACCCACTATAGAAAAACTGTTTCCTGCCTCGTTTGTGTGTAGCTTTGATCCTGCAACTACCCACTATATAAAAACTGTTTCCTGCCTCGTTTGTGTGTAGCTTTGATCCTGCAACTACCCACTACTGGTTGAATCAACATTGTTTCCACACCATTTCAACAACAAAATCTGTGATGATTTTGAATCAACGTGGGAAACTGATTGGATTTGCAAAACGTCATCAACGTAAGGGCATTTAGTCTTTCTTCCACCCAATGTTTAACCTAAATCCAATGACATGGTACATTTTTTTGTTGATTTTATGATGAATTCACGTTAGTTGACAACTCAACCAAATGTAAATCAAACTAGAAATTGAACTGACATCCGTGCCCAGTGGGTAATGAATGATATTATGCACAAACCCCCTCTGTTCCAGTTATCACAGGCAGACATCAGACGTCTTATTTACAAACACTGATTAGTCTGAAAGCAGAATGTTTAGTCTGGAAGCAGGATGAAACAGCCAAGGGATTCTTCTGTCAGGTGAATAAGAGAGAACAGAAAATACCTTGACAGGTTACATACTCAAACAAATAAAGACTGCTGGAGGAAGATCTTGCAGTCAAATTGAAACGTTTTAGCAACATATCTTCTTGGGATCTACTGTTGAGTTTTTGGTGAAACACACATAGCCGGCCCAACGGTACCTCTATGGTCTCACTATTAAGAGACTGTTAACGTGTTTCGGTCTAAATGACTCCTAGGGTCCTGTGGCAGAAAGCAACGCGGTGTGAACACTGATTTCTCCCAGGATCTTATTCCTTTAACACAGATTACAGGGTCTATCTTCTGCCCCTCTGAGATTCCCTTCAGAACACCACCAATTAGCCGTCTGCTCTAAAGCCTTTTTCTTAATATCCACAGCTTCAGAAGGAAATACCTCAATACTTTACATCAATCACTGGGCCAGACCTGGTGGTGTCTCCCACTTAACCCTTAGAATCAGAGCATAGTATCCCTCTCTCTCCCCTATCTTTCCATCAGACCTATGTATATTCTGCTGAGAGGGAAAGATATATTAAACGTTTTCTCCTTTTTCATCCCTGGTCGTCTGCCAAGTCCTTGAGAGAAGTGTCCTGTTCTCTGACAGGGACAGTATGTACACACCTTCATTGCTACAGTACTGTATGTTGAGCTACACTGTTTTATTACCATGGCTGTATTCATCACTGTGGGACAGGCTGCGTCTCCAGAGAAGGAAACAGAGTCATTCTGCACTAAAACAGTCACTCAACTGTTTACAGGCCCTGACTCTCACCCTAATACAGCCACCTTAGACAAGCCCTGTTGTAACTACATGAAGAATATCATGTTAACCTGTAAGCCAGATAATGTGCCTATTCCCCAAAAATCTATTTTCAGGACCACGGAGAGCACCCTCAACGCCCTGAAGAAATCACCACAGTAGTGGAGAGCGCCACTCTCTGCAAATGGGCTCTCTCTCCACCAATAGTTTCAAGTTTTAATGTCACTTACACAAGTACAGTGAAATACCTTTCTTGCAAGCTCTAAATCCAACAATGCAGTAATCAATATCAATGTAGTACTAACATTTACATAAGGTAGAACAAAAACACAAGAAATTAAAATAAGAAATGAGAAGAACATAAGAAAGTAAGATAAACAGTGTGGCAGCAGTGTAATGGAAGATTATACATAAGTGTGTATGCCTGTGTGTACAGTAAAAATGTGTGTGGATGTTATGAGTGTCAGTGTGTGTGAGTGTGTAGAGTCCTGTGAGTGTGCATAGAGACAGTTCAACATTTTAAATAAATACAAGGGTCAACTCAGTCCATGTAGCCATTGTTGTTAGATATTTAGCAGTCATTTGTCTTGGCGATAGAAACTGTATCAGGAGCCTGTTGGTGTCAGACTTGATGCACTGGTACCGCTTGCCGTGCGGATGCAGAGGGAACAGTCTATGGCTTGGGTGGCTGGAGTCTTGAACGATTTTCTGGCCCTTCCTTTCACATCACTTGATATAGAGGTCCTGGATGGCAGGGAACTGGGCCCCAATGATGTACTGGGCTGTCCGCACCACCCTCTGTAGTGTCAAGTGGTAAAGGGTGGTGCTGTTGCCATACCAAGCAGTGATGCATCCAGTCAAGATGCTTTCAATGGTGCAGCAGTTGATCTTTTTGAGGATTTGAGGGCCCATACCAAACTTTTTCAACCTCCTGAGGGGGAACAGGCGTTGTTGTTCCTTCTTCACGACTTCGCGTGTGTGTGGACCATTTTAAGTGATTTGTGATTTAGGATTTGGAAACAGAGTGATTTGTGATTTGGAAACAGAGAAACTTGAAGCTCTCGACCGAATAGGGAATAAAACCTGATTTATTTTCATCTGCAAGTACTGCTTTGGGACTCCTTATTATACACCACAGGTCCTGTCTCTCATCCTAATAGAGCCCCCTAACCTTAAAAAGGGCCCTGTCTCTCACCCTGATACAGCCCCCTTATACATGGTGCCTCATTACACAATCATACAGTGAGGTGAATAATTAGCAGGATGTGATCCTGCTGAGAGGAGGAAGTATGCATGACACACACATACACACACACACGCATACTGTACACATACACTCCATCCTAAATTAGTTCATTCCTCTGATTATACTCAAATCAACACAGAGTAATTACTGCTTGTCGTGTAGTGTGTGTGTATGTGTGTGTTCATCCACAAACATTCCCCACCAACAGAAGCCACTCATCCTTGTCCCTCAGTTCAGCCAGTCAGGGAGATAAGTGTGTCTATAACAGTATTGACCGGTGGTGGCGGTGTATCTGTGTTTGTGTCTGTGTGTGTGTGTGTGTGTGTGTGTTTGACAATCGAAGTAAGAATAATCAAATGCCATATTTGTGTCACCCAGTATCACCTCAGTAGACTGCTGCTGGGTGTCCTGTCTTCTCTGCTCTGTCTCCAGAGCACATTATAGAAGGAGATTACATCCCCACACAGATAGATAGATATATAGATAGGGGGAGACATTTTTTAAAGATTGATGCATTATTGCATTCTCCAAGCCTTGGCTGAAATAGGTCTTTTGAAATCCAAGTTAAACTGAAACAGGTCTGTTTTAATCCTAGTTCATCTGAAACAAGTCTGTTTATATCCCAGCTCAACTAAAATAGGTCTATTTGAATCCCAGTTAATCTGAAACAGGTCTGTTTAAATTCCAGTTCAACTGAAACAGGTCTGTTTAAATCTCAGTTCAACTGAAACAGGTCTGTTGAAATCCCTGATTCTACCCCCAGCTTGATAAATGAGTCATGCTAAGCTTTGCATCTCCAGGGGGACACGTCACTCTCACAGTCCTAGCGCTTCAATCCACAGATTAACGTTTAAATGGGTGCATTCCAATTACACAGCATCAGGTATCAGTCCCTATCATTTAAATCAACACACACACACACACACACTGAAGCTGTTGGGTTTAAATGAACCACTCTGGTGAGAAACAGTACACACTTAAATACAGTGCATTACTACAGTACAGTACATGCTGTTCCTTGACTTTAGTGTTCTATATTGTGTGTGGATGTGGAGGAACAGACTCACAGACAGGTGATATGCTGATAGACAGGAGAGAGGTTTGGGAGAGATCAATCAACTGTATTTTGTACATCAGCAGATGTCACAAAGTGCTTATAGAGAACCCAACCTAAAACCCCAAACAGCAAGCAATGCAGATGTAGAAGCACAGTGGCTAGGAAAAACTCTCTAGAAAAGCAGGAACCTAGGAAGAAACCTAAAGAGGAACCAGGCTCTGAAAGGTGGCCAGTCCTTTTCTGGCTGTGCCGGGTAGAGATTATAAGAGTACATGGCCGTTAAGGCCAAATCCTTCTTCAAGATGTTCAAATGTTCATAGATGACCAGAAGTGTCAAATAATCATCACAGTGGTTGTAGAGGGAGCAACATGTCAGCACCTCAGGAGTAAATGTCAGTTGGGTTTTCACAGCCCAAAATTCAGAGGTCGAGACGGCAGGTGAGGTAGAGAGAGAGGTAGAGAGCGAGAGAGAGGTAGAGAGCGAGAGAGAGGTAGAGGGAGAGAGAAAGAGGTAGAGAGAGAGAAAAAGAGGTAGAGAGAGAGAATGAAGTAGAGAGAGGGGGAGAGAAAGAAAGAGGTAGAGAGAGAGAGACAATGTTTAACTAGGCAATGTTTTTGATGTGTGATGCAGCTGTGTGTGTTCGTGCATGCGTATGTGTGCAACTAATGATGTCTGAGAGTTTATCTAACTTGAGTTGTGCTTTTCTTCAAATCCATCCTTCACAAAAAGAAAGTCATAGTTGCTATGACAACTGTTCCACCTTGAAACAGGCTTCTCACAGCTAACTGTAGAAATAAAAGGAAATCAGCATGATGAGTGCTTTCAATGTCTTATGAAAGCTATTAAAGGCACTTAGTTTCACTTCTTGATTGATAAACTCTAAAGAAGTTGTAGTTAGAGTACAGAAATACTGTCTTCAGGGACAAGTATACACACACACACACACACACACACACACACAGACAAATGCGCAGACATACACAAAACACACACACACACATTGTACTCTCTTTGATCAGTGATTACACCGTGTGTATGCGCGTGTGTGTTTGCATGTGCGCGTGCATGTGATGAGGGTCATGGCTTTGATCAGTGATTGCATCAAGGGTGAGTATGTGTGTGGGTGGTTGGGGGGTGGGGGTTATGAAATCAGCGGCTGGACTCTCATTGTTGATTCTTTCTCTTGTCTCTCTCTCCAGGTGTGTGTGTAACATCATTGTTGAGACCAGAGAGCCTGCTGATCAGAAGCTACTGATACAAGGGTTACTGCTGAAGGTCACACACCAATGAACACACTTTACAGAGGTACACACAGCTTTTACAGTTATGGAGGATTAAGGTTCATTCATCATCTGTCTGGTCTTTCTGAAGTCCTTATCTTCATGGTTTGTGTGTGAGTACGTTTTAAACTCTTAAGCACCGTTCATCTATATACAGCTAGCCTTGGTGTAAACCCTCCCCTCCCCTCCCCTCCCCTCCCCTCTAGGATGGACTTCTCTAACTGTACAGAGGGGTTCTTCTCCCTGGGCGATGGGAGTGAAGAGGTTTCTATAATCCCCCCAAGTAAGATCCTCCTCACCTTCACCCTGTCCCTGCTCGCTGTCATGACAACGGCCATCAACTCCCTGGTGATCACAGCCATCATCGTAACCAGGAAGTTGCATCACCCGGCCAACTACCTGATCTGCTCTCTGGCAGTGACAGACCTGCTGGTGGCCATCTTGGTCATGCCCTTCAGCATCCTCTACATACAGAGGTCACAACATAGATTCATTATTGCACAATTGATTGATTTGTCTTGCAGCATAAAGTGTCTTACAGCATTTCAGATGCCATTTATGTTTAAAATACTTATTTTATCAAACTATACACTGAGTGTACAAAACATTAAGAGCACCTTCCTAATATTGAGTTGCAACCCCCCCTTTTGCCCTCAGAACTCACTCAATTCGTTGGAGCATGGACTCTACAAGGTGTCGAAAGCGTTCCACAGGGATGCTGGCCCATGTTGACTCCAATGCTTCCCACGGTTGTTTCAAGTTGGCTGGTCCTTTGGGTGGTGGACCATTCTTGATAGACACGGAAAACTGTTGAGCGTGAAAAACGCAGCAGAGTTGCAGTTCTTGATACAAACCGGTGCGCCTGGCACCTACTACCATACCTTGTTCAAAGGTACTTACATCTTTTGTCTTGCTCATTCACCCTCTGAATGACACATACACAATTCATGTCTCAATTATCTCAAGGCTTAAAAATCATTATTTAACCTGTCTCCTCCCCTTCATCTACACTGATTGAAGTGGATTTAACAAATTACATCAATAAGAGATCATAGCTTTCACCTGGATTCAACTGGCCAGTCTGTCATGGAAAGAGCAGATGTTCTTACATTTACATTACATTTAAGTCATTTAGCAGACGCTCTTATCCAGAGCGACTTACAAATTGGTGCATTCACCTTATGATATCCAGTGGACAACCACTTTACAATAGTGCATCTAACTCTTTTAAGGGGGGGGGGGGTTAGAAGGATTACTTTACCTATTCCTATCTGGTATTCCTTAAAGAGGTGGGTTTCGGTGTCTCCGGAAGGTGGTGATTGACTCCGCTGACCTGGCGTCGTGAGGGAGTTTGTTCCACCATTGGGGTGCCAGAGCAGCGAACAGTTTTGACTGGGCTGAGCGGGAACTGTACTTCCTCAGAGGTAGGGAGGCGAGCAGGCCAGAGGTGGATGAACGCAGTGCCCTTGTTTGGGTGTAGGGCTGATCAGAGCCTGAAGTACGGAGGTGCCGTTCCCCTCACAGCTCCGTAGGCAAGCACCATGGTCTTGTAGGGGATGCGAGCTTCAACTGGAAGCAGTGGAGAGAGCGGAGGAGCGGGGTGACGTGAGGAACTTGGGAAAGTTGAACCCCAGACGGGCTGCGGCGTTCTGGATGAGTTGTAGGGGTTTAATGCACAGGCAGGGAGCCCAGCCAACAGCGAGTTGCAGTAATCCAGACGGGAGATGACAAGTGCTGGATTAGGACCTGCGCCGCTTCCTGCTGAGGCAGGGTCGTACTCTGCGAATGTTGTAGAGCATGAACCTACAGGAACGGGTCACGCCTTGATGTTAGTTGAGAACGACAGGGTGTTGTCCAGGATCACGCCAAGGTTCTTAGCACTCTGGGAGGAGGACACAATGGAGTTGTCAACCGTGATGGCGAGATCATGGAACGGGCAGTCCTTCCCCGGGAGGAAGAGCAGCTCCGTCTTGCCGAGGTTCAGCTTGAGGTGGTGATCCGTCATCCACACTGATATGTCTGCCAGACATGCAGAGATGCGATTCCCACCTGGTTATCAGAGGGGGGAAAGGAAAGATTAATTGTGTGTCGTCTGCATAGCAATGATAGGAGAGACCATGTGAGGATATGACAGAGCCAAGTGACTTGGTGTATAGCGAGAATAGGAGAGGGCTAGAACAGAGCCCTGGGGACACCAGTGGTGAGAGCACGTGGTGCGGAGACAGATTCTCGCCACGCCACCTGGTAGGAGCGACCTGTCAGGTAGGACGCAATCCAAGCGTGGGCCGCGCGGAGATGCCCAGCTCGGAGAGGGTGGAGAGGAGGATCTGATGGTTCACAGTATCAAAGGCAGCCGATAGGTCTAGAAGGATGAGAGCAGAGGAGAGAGAGTTAGCTTTAGCAGTGCGGAGCGCCTCCGTGACACAGAGAAGAGCAGTCTCAGTTGAATGACTAGTCTTGAAACCTGACTGATTTGGATAAAGAAGGTCATTCTGAGAGAGATAGCAGGAGAGCTGGCCAAGGACGGCACGTTCAAGAGTTTGGGAGAAAAGAAAGAAGGGATACTGGTCTGTAGTTGTTGACATGAGGGAATCGAAGTGTAGGTTTTTTCAGAAGGGGTGCAACTCTCGCTCTCTTGAAGACGGAAGGGACGTAGCCAGCGGTCAAGGATGAGTTGATGAGCGAGTTGATGAGCGATTCTTAATGTTTTGTTCACTCAGTGTACAGTTTGTGAGCATAATAATAAAGTACTTAATAATGAAGTTCAGTAACAAACATAATCACTTTCATTATTCTGTCTGAATCCTCAGGGAGAGCTGGCAGATGGGAGAGGCCGTGTGTTACATGTGGCTGAGTGTTGACATCACCTGCTGCACCTGTTCCATCCTCCACCTGGCAGCCATCGCTCTAGACCGCTACCGGGCCATCACTGACGCCGTGGAGTATTCACACAAACGCACTGGACTCCGAGCTGGGATCACTGTCGGCGTGGTCTGGTTCCTGTCCATCCTCATATCCCTACCCCCTCTCCTGTGGAGGAACCATGGCGGGGAGCCAGAAGAGAACCAGTGTCTGATAACTCACCACCACATCGCCTTTACCCTCTACTCCACCCTGGGAGCCTTCTATATCCCCCTGCTCCTCATCCTCATCCTATACTACAAGATCTACAGAGCAGCTCAGACTCTGTACCTCCGCAGGGGGGCCAGCAGGGCCAGCCGACACTCCTCCATGGTCAACGGAACCACCCTCCCCTCCTGCCCCCCTGATGGGGGCCCCGACACCCTGAACCTCCAGGAGAAGTCCTACTCAGACCCCCCCACGGAGGGAGACCGCGTGCGCATTACCGTAAAGAGTCCCCACAGCGAGTCGAGGCGGGAGCGTGAGTGTTCGTTGAGACGGCAGCGTATCTCAGGGACCAGGGAGCGACGTGCTGCATCTACGTTAGGACTGATACTGGGGGCCTTCGTGGTCTGCTGGCTGCCTTTCTTCCTGAAGGAGGTGATCYTCAACACGTGTGGCTCCTGCAACACCTCCATAGAGCTGGCTGACTTCCTCACCTGGCTGGGGTACCTCAACTCCCTCATCAACCCTCTCATCTACACTATCTTCAATGAGGACTTTAAGAAGGCCTTCCAGAGACTGGTCAGGTGTAGGCATCGCCTCTGACACGGACGGAGAGGACACACATGCACACACACACACACACAAACACGTGCACGGCGTTCAGTTCTGAGTTGTGTTGGGCCCGGGATGGCATCTGATTGCCTGAGATCAGAGACTATCGACAAGAGACTTTAAATTATTAACCGGAGGAAATGACCTTTAAGACTATGTCAAGACTATGAGACACTCCAGCCAGGTCAGTCTAATGGGACTGGCACATTGCTGAGGTCTGGAGGGAAGTTAGGAGGACCTCAGATCCATAAGAGTCTATTTATGGAGAGCCCTGCAATCATCATCTTCTTGTTTGTATGGGTTATTGACGTGGCCGGAATGGTGTTTAATGACATTGAAAGGACAATGTTTAAATGAACAGACTGAAACAGATGAGGCGCTAGGGTGAAACTCTGGATGTACACCATCGGCCTCGATCGTTCCAAGGTCTCAGAAAAGCTTATCATGGTGTTTCTGTCTGTTCTATAACTATCAACCTCCCCAAGCTAGTCTGCTCTGAAATAAAACCTATCAAACAATATTTGTTGTGGTCATTGTTTTTGTTTAACCTACCAAAGTAGTGATTAAAGATATTATGATACTCAGTCAGTGTTATTAATAAACTACAGTATATATTCCACTTATACAGTTCAACTTTGATCTTATATGTGGCATGGGCACTTTATATTCTATGGTCTTTAATACAGAGACCTCTATAGCTGATTAAGGAGGTAAGAGAGTTATTCCACCCGTAGCACAGCGAACTCTGTTCCAGAACACTCCTAAGCACAGCAGGATAATGAGTGCACAGGAAGTGCTGGAAAACTCGTTATTTTACTCCCACTCATACACTTAGAATAGCACATATTTTCTTTACTGTAGGACCACAGGGCATTTTTTGTGACGCAAATGTAGGGAGATTTGTTTTTTAAATTGATAACAAAATGATAGTTTAAAATTAGAATGTGATACAATGATGCTAGAAAGAGGGGATGGTTTTATTGAACGTGCCTCCCCTCTGAAGGTACAGTCCCATCAAACTGTGGTTCCTACCTCCACACACAGATGGTATCTACAGTATAGCAGGGTAGAGATTAGCTATTCTATGATTCATACAGTATGAATCGTATCTCACCTTTAACCTGCTAAATAGCATCTGTGTGGGGAACTAATACTACAATTTTAAATCATTCTGAGGCAAGGGATAGCTGGTCTTAACAGTATCTGAATGTAGCCTATGCATGTGAGTTTATAAATTGACAGCATGTTGAACAGGTTGATAGATTCATCCCAGCACTGAACACAGAAGGCTACAACAGCAGTGACCGTCCCACAGACAGCACGAGCACAGTGTCAGAATGGTTGTGTAATGGCGCCCTCCTCAGGACGAAAGAAGGTTTTTCAATTCCGGTTTATCAAAAATGCACAGAATTCAAACTAACAACTTGTTGACTGTGATTTTGTTTTGGAGTTTGTTGAACAACCATCCATCTGTGTGAAACCTCAAGATGAGCAACGAATCGTCAGAGAGCGATGTGGACGTTACTATTTAGAAGCTGAAAATAAAATATCTGGAGAGGAAACGGGTTAGTTTGCCTGCTTAGCTTAATTATTTAGCTAGCTGGATCACTCGTTACCAACGGAACAAGCACAACTAGCGAGCTAGCTATCTAGTTATATAAACATACTACTAGGTTTTGCACGTACATGCAGTGACTGAACATACTATAGCTAACTATTGGCATATGATCGCTAGGTCTCTACAGAGCAGAAAGCAGCTGGGCTGAGAGGAAGACACTAACATGTTGAGCAGCAGAGAGTGGTGAAGTCCCCCAGGTCTAGACGAACCACCACCAGGAAGATGAGAGGTTACAACGGAGCTGTTCCAGGCTGTCACCAACCCAGGGGGGAGAGAGGTGAGGCAGCAGCTGTCATCCCCTGTCCTCTCTTCCTCCTGCCCCTCAGTGATGGGACAGTACTACCAGGAGATGCTGCACATTTACGAACAACTACAGGCATAGCGTTTGAGCTAGCAACAGTGGTCGGCCCAGCTCCAGGACAGAAAACACCGCTAGAGCATGAGGAGGTACACACACTTGAAGTGTTGTGTGTGAGTATAGTCAGAACCACACAGTGTTATTCAAACATTTTCAGCAGGGATCCCAGACTTTCTGGGGACCCCATTTTTTCCCCCAAAATGTTTTTGCAACCCCATCCCAAATCTAATAACACAACCTTAAAATTCATTGAATTTTCATCTCTTTTATCAAAATGAAATGAAAACAAATGATTGAAATTATCTTTCTCAAAAACGTTTGTAAATTGGCTCATAGGCCTTAAAATCGGTACATTTAGATTTTTACATCAACAAATAACCTTCGATTCATTGCATTTTCATCTCTTATCAAATGAAAAGAAAAATATATATTTCTCAAAAACGTTTGTAAATTGTCCCATAGGCCTAAGTCTGTACTATAACATTTTTGTCCCCGCACAAAAAAAGGATAATTTAAAAAATTGGCCTCCCCACTGCAGGGTCACGACCCCGACTTTGGATACCACTGCCCCAACCATACATAATAATGATGATGATGACAATGAGTGTTTCTGGTTGTCTCATTCTGCATGGCAGTGTAAGCCCTGCCCATCTCAGGCTGCTGGTATTGCTATTGGACTGAGTTCTAGATGGACAGGCATTTCCTCCAGTAGCAAGGAGACCACTGGACAGCCCAGGGTCAGCAGCACACGTCTCCAGCTGTCTCTCTCGACAGGTGCTCTAAGGTGGGAGGACTGGACTAAGCCAGGGGGTTGGTAGTTGTTTTGGGTTGTTTAGCCATGTGTTTGTGCTGTTATGATGTCCCAGGCTTTGTGTTGATCCTCTGTTTTGAGGTTTATGTTGTGTTGTTGTTTGTWTTGTTGTTTGTATTGTTTTGTTGATATTGTGTTGTCTCTAGGTGTTGCCTCTGTTGGTAGAGCAGCTGGTCTCTGCATCACCAGACCCCTCTGTCACCCTGTCCCTGATCAAGTTTATATAATGGAGCCTGAGAGAGATAGACAACAGCACACAGGTAATACACAACACTACACAATACAACACAACGCCACAAACAATATAAGACCATATTCTCCTCCCAGCTGTGAGAAAGCCTTTGATTTAACGTCCAGTTGAGTTTCAACATTATTTTATTAAATCCTTTGTGTTGGACTGTGTCCTGTGCTGGCCTGGCCAGTATGTGGTTTATTAGTGTGGGGTACATTAGAACAGGCTGTGTGTGTGGCTGGGGAACAGAAATCTCACTGACAGAGGCTCAGACCCTGCTGAATAGAATGGGCCCCAGCATCTCTGTCTGGTTCTCAATGAGAACATGCCCAGCCCAGTGAGTCAACAACCAGCATAGATGCCATCCCGGATCCAACACAACGCAGAACTGAAACGTGTGTGTCTGTGCGTGTGTCTGTGTGTGTTTGTCAGGCAGTGTCAGGGCAGCTATTTGACATGCTTGATGTTTAAACTGGAATCACATGGTGTAGTATTACTGCAACATGTTGAGTTTGAACCAGAAAACAGGCCAGAAACATAATCTCTGTGGATTTAATTACAACGCTGGTCTCCCACTGACTGTGTGTGTGGGTGCATTTGTATTTGTGACTTTGTGTGCTTCTGTGTATGCAGCTCGTGGCTCTGTCGTCCACTCTGCGGCGTCTGGTGAAGAGGTATCCAGGGCCCCGACCCAGCAGCAGGACCCCAGCGGCCCCCTGAAGACCAGGACCCTCCCACCGTGTTGTGGTTTTCCTTTGGATATGAATACAGGTTTATAATATACTGTTTTATTTGTGACTATATAACTCATACTGTAGTACTGTGCTCTCTATGGGGAGCCGTTCAGGTTTCCATTAATCAAACAACCAACCAATCACTTTTTATTTGTATCATGCTTTTCAAAAATACATTGGTAAGCAAGTTTATAGCAGCAACCCAGACCTAAACCCCACAGTGCAAGCTCTCTGCCAGGTTGGCTCAGTTCTATATCTGAATGGACATGAAATTGGTTTGTTCATATTGGAAGAATATTTCTTCTTATTTCTTCAAAATGATGTTATCATGTCAGACAACGGTATGTGGCCCAAAAAGCTTTTAACTGACTATAGAAACATTTCTGAACGAATAAAAAAACTGTCTGCATCAGATCCATATAATATKTCTTGCCACATTTGCTTACGAAGTTTTCAGGAAACCCAGACCCCTAAATTGGTTTGGACCAGAGAGAGAYAGAGAGGCAGGCAGGCTTTGGGTCAGGGGGTTTCTGGTGTTCCCTGGTGTAACCCTCCAGCCCAGTCCCCCACACCCCTGGCCAAGCCAGTCACAGACTGCACAGTGCTGTGTGTCTGGAGAGCATCATTGACACAGGCCTCATAAACATGTCTTCTCCGTAACCATGGCCCAGTTTCCCAAAAGCATCTTAAGGCTAAGTTCATCCTTTGTTTCTGAAGTTGCACTTGAAAGCGCTTGTTATTTACCAACTGCCTCAGACCACTCCTAGATCAGCTAAGTGCATCGTTAGATCTATTTCCCCTCCTGAGTCACTTTATACATCCGCTAAACATACACTGAACGAAAATATAAACGCAACATGCAACAATTTCAAAGATTTTACTGCGTTACAATTCATATAAGGAAATCATTAAATTGAAATAAATTCATTAGCCCCTAAATTATGGAATTCACATGACTAGGAATATAGATATGCATCTGTTGGTCACAGATACCTTGGATCAGAAAACCAGTCAGTATCTGGTGTGACCACCATTTACCTCATGCAGCACGACACATCTCCTTCGCATCGAGTTGATCAGGCTGTTGATTGTGGCCTGTGGGATGTTGTCCTACTCCTCTTCAATGGCTGTGCAAAGTTGCTGGATATTGGCGGGAACTGGAACACGCTGCCGTACACATRGATCCAGAGCATCCCAAACATGCTCAATGGGTGACATGTCTGGTGAGTATGCAGGCCATTGAAGAACCGGGCCATTTTTCAGCTTCCAGGAATTGTGTACAGATCCTTGCGACATAGGACCGTGCATTATTATGTTGGAACATGAGGTGATTGCGGCGGATTAATGGCACGACAATGGGCCTCAGGATCTCGTCACGGTAAAATGCAATTGTCTTTGTTGTCTGTGGCTTATGCCTGCCCATACCATAACCCCACCTCCACCATGGGGCACTCTGTTCACAACGTTAACATCAGCAAACCACTCGCCCACACGATGCCATACACGCTGCCATCTGCCCTGTACAGTTGAAACAAGGATTCATCTGTGAAGGGCACACTTCTCCAGCATTTGCACACTGAAATCGGTTACGACACCGAAACTGCAGTCAGGTCAAGACCATGGTGAGGACGACGAACATGCAGATGAGTTTCCCTGAGACGGTTTCTGACAGTTTGTGCAGCAATTCTTTGGTTGTTCAAACCCACAGTTTCATCAGCTGTCCGGGTGGCTGGTCTCTGACGATCCCGCATGTGATGAAGCCAGATGTGGAGGTTCTGGGCTAGCATGGGTACGCGTGGTCAGCGGTTGTGAGGCTGGTTGGACGTACTGACAAATTCTCTAAAARGATTTTGGAGGCGGCTTACGGTAGAGAAATTAACATTACATTCTCTGGCAACAGCTCTTGTGGACATTCCTGCAGTCAGCATGCCAATTGCACGGTTCCTCAAAACTTGAGACATCTGTGGCATTGTGTTGTATGACAAAACTGCACATTTTAGAGTGGCCTTTTTATTGTTCCCGACACAAGGTGCACCAGATATGCCACATCTGTCATGTGGATGGAAATGCTCACAAAGAGGGATGTAAACACTTTGTACAAAACATTGTAGAGAAATAAGCTTTTTATGCCTGAACATTTCTGGGATTGTTTATTTCAGCTCATGAAACATGGGACCAACACGAGTGGTAGAGAGAGAGRGAGAGAGAGAGACGTGAAGGGCAGAGATGTATGAGTCTAGACAAGCAGTTTGTCAGGGCCACATTCAGAGTGTCACCTCCAGTAGGCTTTAAACAGAGCTGTTACTGTTAACTGATCTCAAATGTGTGTTGGATTCGGGCTAAACTTTGAACATTGAGATATTAAAGACATGATAGATCAGACGCAGAGTATATAAAGGAGTGAGATCTGTATAAAGACAGAGTGGCTGTGGAATGTGCTGGGTGGACAGGAGAGAGTCACGAGAGTGCAATAGGTGATACGAGAGGACATCTGTGAATTAGGCGAAGGAGGGGTTGAGGTCAGGAGGTTAGGTCAGATCCCCTGAAGGGAGAAATAATGGTTATATTATCGAACCATAAGATGTAAGGATTGGAGAGAAGGTGGGGTGTCTAAAGTGGAGTATATACAGTTGAAGTCTGAAGTTTACATACACTTAGAATGGAGTCATTAAAACTCGTTTTTGGCAAGTTGGTTAGGACATCTACTTTGTACATGACACAAGTAATTTTTCCAACAATTGTTTACAGACAGATTATTTCACTTATAATTCACTGTATCACAATTCCAGTGGGTCAGAAGTTTACATACACTAAGTTGACTGTGCCTTTAAACAGCTTGGGAAATTCTAGAAAATGATGTCATGGCTTCAGAAGCTTCTGATAGGCTAATTGACATCATTTGAGTCAATTGGAGGTGTACCTGTGGATATATGTTAAGG
>NC_036875.1:27633619-27729365 GCF_002910315.2 Salvelinus sp. IW2-2015
TGGTACCACGTTCATCTGTACAAACAATAGTACGCAAGTATAAACACCATGGGACCGTGCAGCCGTCATTACGCTCAGGAAGGAGAAACGTTCTGCCTCCTAGAGATGAACGTACATTGGAGCGAAAAGTGCAAATCAATCCCAGAACAACAGCAAAGGACCTTGTGAAGATGCTGGAGGAAACAGGTACAAAAGTATCTATATCCACAGTAAAACAAGTCCTATACCGCTCAGCAAAACCGCCATAAAAAAGCCAGACTACGGTTTGCAACTGCACATGGGTACAAAGGTCGTGCTTTTTGGAGAAATGTCCTCTGGTCTGATGAAACAAAAATAGAACTGTTTGGCCATAATGACCATCGTTATGTTTGGAGGATAAAGGGGGAGGCTTGCAAGCTGAAGAACACCATCCCAACCGTGAAGCACGGGGGTGGCAGCATCATGTTGTGGTGGTGCTTTGCTGCAGGAGGGACTGGTGCACTTCACAAAATAGATGACATCATGAGGCAGGAAAATGATGTGGATATATTGAAGCAACATCTCAAGACATCAGTCAGGAAGTTAAAYCTTGGTTGCAACTGGGTCTTCCAAATGGACACTGACCCCAAGCATACTTCCAAAGTTGTGGCAAAATGGCTTAAGGACAACAACGTCAAGGTACTGGAGTGGCCATCACAAAGCCATGACCTCAATCCTATAGAAAATTTGTGGGCAGAACTGAAAAAGCATGTGTGCGCAAGGAGCCATACAAACCTGACTCAGTTACACCAGCTCTGTCAGGAGGAATGGGCCAAAATTCACCCAACTTATTGTTGGAAGCTTGTGGAAAGCTACCCGAAATGTTTGACCCAAGTTAAACAATTTAAAGGCAATGCTACCAAATACTAATTGACTGTAATGTAAACTTCTGACCTACTGGGAATGTGATGAAAGAAAAAAAATGAAAGAAATCATTCTCTCTACTATTATTCTGACATTTTACATTCTTAAAATAAAGTGGTGATCCTAACTGACCTAAGACAAGGAATTTCTACTTGGATTAAATGTCAGGAATTGTGAAAAGCTGAGTTTCAATGTATTTGGCTAAGGTGTACAGTCGCGGCCTAAAGTTTTGAGAATGACACAAATATTAATTTTCACAAAGTCTGCTGCCTCAGTTTGTATGATGGCAATTTGCATGTACTCCAGAATGTTATGAAGAGTGATCAGATGAATAGCAATTAATTTTAAAGTCCCTCTTTGCCATGCAAATGAACTGAATCCCCCAAAAAACATTTCCACTGCATTTCAGCCCTGCCACAAAAGGACCAGCTAACATCATGTCAGTGATTCTCTCGTTAACACAGGTGTGAGTGTTGACGAGTACAAGGCTGGAGATCACTCTGTCATGCTGATTGAGTTCGAATAACAGACTGGAAGCTTCAGAAGGAGGGTGGTGCTTGGAATCATTGTTCTTCCTCTGTCAATCATGGTTACCCGCAAGGAAACGCATGCCGTCATCATTGCTTTGCACAAAAAGGGCTTCACAGCTAAGGACATTGCTGCCAGTAAGATGGCACCTAAATCAACCATTTATCAGATCATCAAGAACTTCAAGGAGAGCGGTTCAGTTGTTGTGAAGAAGGCTTCAGGGCACCCAAGAAAATCCAGCAAGCGCCAGGACCGTCTCCTAAAGTTGATTCAGCTGCGGGATCGGGGCACCACCAGTACAGAGCTTGCTCAGGAATGGCAACAGGCAGGTGTGAGTGCATCTGCACGCACAGTGAAGCGAAGACTTTTGGAGGATGGCCTGGTGTCAAGAAGGGCAGCAAAGAAGCCACTTCTCTCCAGGAAAAACATCAGGGACAGACTGATATTCTGCAAAAGGTACAGGGATTGGATTGCTGAGGACTGGGGTAAATCTCTGAATCCACTTTCCCATTGTTTGGGGCATCCGGAAAAAGCTTGTCTGGAGAAGACAAGGTGAGCGCTACCATCAGTCCTGTGTCATGCCAACAGTAAAGCATCCTGAGACCATTCATGTGTGGGGTTGCTTCTCAGCCAAGGGAGTGGGCTCACTCACAATTTTGCCTAAGAACACAGCCATGAATAAAGAATGGTACCAACACATCCTCCGAGAGCAACTTCTCCCAACCACCCAGGAACAGTTTGGTGACGAACAATGCCTTTTCCAGCATGATGGAGCAACTTGCCATAAGGCAAAAGTGATAACTAAGTGGCTCGGGGAACAAAACATACATTTTTTTGGGTCCATGGCCAGGAAACTCCCCAGACCTTAATCCCATTGAGAACTTGTGGTCAATCCTCAAGAGGCGGGTTGACAAACAAAAACCCATAAATTCTGAATAACTCCAAGCATTGATTATGCAAGAATGGGCTGCCATCAGTCAGGATGTGGCCCAGAAGTTAATTGACAGCATGCCAGGGCGGATTGCAGAGGTCTTGAAAAAGAAGGGTCAACACTGCAAATATTGACTCTTTGCATCAACTTCATGTAATTGTCAATAAAAGCCTTTGACACTTATGAAATGCTTGTAATTATTCTTCAGTATTCTATAGTAACATCTGACAAAAATATCTAAAGACACTGAAGCAGCAAACWTTTTGAAAATTAATATTTGTCATTCTCAAAACCTTTGGCCATGACTGTATGTAAACTTCCGACTTCAACTATATAGTTGTGATGGTGAGAAATGTTTTTTTTTGTCTGAATACAGCTGTGTCGACCCTTCAGAATTTAACTTGGTTTAGCTTCTCTAGAGTCCGTGAGTTATTTACTCTGAACTTAGAACCTAACATGTTTAATGCCTATTTCAGACAGAAGATGTGGTATGTTACCTGTAAAAAAATATAAGGCAATGTTTTTATTGCCCCCTTTTAAACAGCCCCTTATATTACCAGTTTCTTGCATGCATACCCTTTTACATATCAGTGGGTTAACCCATGGGGGTTGTTTGCAATTCAAATTATGGAAGTGTTAATGAATTGACCTGCAAAAAAGCAGAGAACCATTCACACAGACCCCATACCTGTATTTTGGTTACAGGGTCTGTAAAAATGCATGTTTGTGTATGAAAGGGGTAAGGGTTAAGTGAGCCGCCAGCTTGGATGGGATAAGTGTTGGTAGAAGAGATGGGGGTGGGAGCCTGGTTGGGTTTCAGTGGCAGTGTCCAGGGTGTCTGTGTGGTGTGTCTGTGGGATCTAAGAGCTATTTCTCTCCTCTCCCCCAGCTGACATGCTACTCCCTCCACAGTGACCTGGTGTGTGTGGATGTCAGGGGACTGTTTCTGCAGTATGGGGGAGTGTCTGTCCTCTTAGCCCTGCTCTGAGGGGGAAGAAGGGGCTGCAGACCCCCATAGACATCCTACTGCAGCTCAGTGCAGAGTCACGTAAGCATACAGCACACTACTACTCTCACCATGAATCAGTCAGTACAGTCCCATGAGTCCCACGGATTCCCACCATTATGTACTGTCCCTCCATAACAGTACAGTTAGAGTATGCTCTTATTATGTGTTTTACGTTTGACTAATTCATGACTGCTGATTGTGGCAAGGAACCATGTCATTGGTGGATACTGAACAGAGCTGCTGGTGGCGCCGTGCGTGCGTGAGAGAGACACTGAGCAGAGCTAAGCTCTTGGTCCCCTTAAGTGTAGTGTGGCAGGCAGAGATCACAGCACCCCACCATACATGAGACAGACAGAGGGAGGGAGAGGGCCAGAGCTGGTGATTAGCGTGGTTTACAGGGGAGTAATGAAGTGAGTGTGAGTGAGGCCATGAGGGAAATTTGGGGTTCACACTTGAAGGTCACCATAAAAGCTCCCCTGACACACACACACACCTTGTCCTGCACTACTGTAGGCCTGCTCAATGCCCCCAAGGCAGCCGCCCCAACCCCCTGTACAGTACGGTATGGCTCGGCCCCTTCATTCAGTGCACACCTGAAGGTCAACTCAACTTCCCCTCTGTGGCTGCCCTGTTATACTGTAAGCCTGCCCTGTTTCATTGACACACAAACAGGGGGTCTGGTTCACACCTGCGGGTCACCCTGTCCCCAGTGTCTCCTGTCCTGTCTTACTGTAGGCCTGCTTGGTGTCTGTGCCCAAGGCAAAGCCCCCATATAACTCTCTCAGGGCTCAGGCTATTCTACAGTAATCTAGTCCATGTGTCTTATAGATGGGGGAGAACCAAGGGGAACCCCCCCACCCCCCGTAAATCGGCCTGGACATGGACCATTCCACCACTGACCCATAGTGTTTGAAGTTTCTCTCCTATCTGTCCCACATGGGGCTGAGGGGGCCTGAGGAGAGGAGAGGCTAGGGGCCAGATGTCAACGGTGTGTGTCATAGCTTCCCTGCTACTAGTAACAGGGATGGACCTCCTGGGTCTCTGCTACAGTAACAGGATGACCTCCTGACGTCTCTGCTTACAGTAAACAGGGAGGGACCTCCTGGGTCTCTGCTACAGTAACAGGAGAGGACCTCCTGGGTCTCTGCTACAGTAACCAGGGATGGACCTCCTGGGTCTCTGCTACAGTAACAGGGATGGACCTCCTGGGTCTCTGCTACAGTAACAGGGATGGACCTCCTGGGTCTCTGCCAGTCTGCTACAGTAGCAGACATGTAGCTACAGTAACACTGTGAGACTTTTTCACACACAAATTACTCTATTAGTCCCTTATTCCCCATTGAACTTCTCACAGGGATAATAAAGGTGTTTGAATTGTATCCCCCAGCTCATTTATGTATAGAATGTGTTCTCAGTCAACTGAACTAGGAAAATAAAGGACAATAAGAAATGTGTGGATTGTGAAATATACATGTTTTTTGGCAGTTGTATCTGATGCTGGTTATGAGAGGTACTGTGTTATGTCGGGTCAATGACTTTGGCACGTATTCTACACTTAATGTTGTGATTGTACTCTGTCCAGACTCTTACCATACTGACCTGACTAGATCCATAAGCTCTGTGTTTACTAAACGGAGAGAAATATGCAGCTCACATCTACTGAGATCTATGCCTCCCTTCTCCTCTCTGTTTCATCTCTCTCTGTTTATGTATCCAGAGGCTAGAGTTAACACTGACAAAATGGACTCTTCTTGAAGTGAAATCATGTAGAATTATTATTGTTGGCTGAGTGGAGTCGAACAGCATCTGTACGACTGCATGACTTCAGCTCGGTTCCTGATCCAGTTTACTGACAGCAGAGACTGGTTATAGTGTGAGTGCTGACTGGTCAGATTGTGGGCGGACTGGGCAGGTTTCACATGAATCTCCAAAAGCCTTAACAGGAGTAGACGGTTGGACTGTGTAGGGTAATTCAGTGGAACTGTCTGTCCGTCCATCCGTCTGTATGCTTATCTTAGTGGTTCCCTCTCTGCAGGGTATCTGTATGAGTTCCAGCCTGCGCGCACCACTGAGGACTTCCATACAGCAGCTGTTCTTGTGAATAACCCCAGACTAGAACTTCGTCTTCTGGAGAAACTCTCCATCATCCTCCAGAAACTCCCTAAGATCAGGTGAGACAAACTGATCATGTTCTTCAGTCTGGACTCAGAATCATGATTAGCTGAATCAGGTGTGTTACTGCAGGGTTGGAACAAAAGCCTGAACCCCCAGTAGTAGACCCCAGGTCATTTTGTTGGGAGATGATGTCATGGTTTCCTTTATAGACAGGTTGTCAGTCTGGGTTAAATACTCAGTCATCTAGTTGAGAGTTTTTTTCCCCCGATTTTTATTTCACCTTTATTTAACCAGGTAGGCCAGTTGAGAACAAGTTCTCATTTACAACTGCGACCTGGCCAAGATAAAGCAAAGCAGTGCGACAAAAACAGCAACACAGAGTTACACATAAACAAACTCTACAGTCAATAACACAATAGGAAAATCTATGTACAGTATGTGCAAATGTAGAAGAATAGGGAGGTAAGGCAATAAATAGGCCATAGAGGCAAAATAATTACAATTTAGCATTAACACTGGAGTGATAGATGTGCAGATGATTTTTATTTTATTTTTATTTATCCGTTATGATGTGCAAGTAGAGATACTGGGGTGCAAAAGAGCAAGAGGATAAGTAACAATATGCAGATGAGGTAGTTGGGTGTGCTATTTACAGATGGGCCTTGTACAGGTACAGTGATCGGTAAGCTGCTCTGACAGCTGATGCTTAAAGTTAGACAGGGAGATAAGACTCCAGCTTCAGTGATTTTTTTTGCAATTCGTTCCAGTCATTGGCAGCAGATAACTGGAAGGAAAGGCTGCCAAAGGAAGTGTTGGCTTTGGGGATGACTAGTGAAATATACTGTTTAAGTCGGAAGTTTACATACACCTTAGCCAAATACATTTAAACTCAGTTTTTCACAATTCCTGACATTTAATCCAAGTAAAAATGCTCTGTCTTAGGTCAGTTAGGATCACCACTTTATTTTAAGAATGTGAAATGTCAGAATAATAGTAGAGAGAATGTTTTATTTCAGCTTTTATTTCTTTCATCACATTCCCAGTGGGTCAGAAGTTTACATGCACACAATTAGTATTTGGTAGCATTGCCTTTATAATTGCTTAACTTGGTGGCCTCCACAAGCTCCCACAATAATTTGAGTGAATTTTGGCCATTCTCCTGGCAGAGCTGGTGTAACTGAGTCAGGTTTGTAGGCCTCCTTGCTCGCCACCGCTTTTTCTGTTCTGCCACACATTTCTATAGATTGAGGTCAGGGCTTTGTGATGGCACTCCAATACCTTGACTTTGTTGTCCTTAAGCCATTTTGCCACAATCTTGAAAGTATGCTTGGGTCATTGTCATTTGGAAGACCCATTTGCGACCAAGCTTTAACTTCCTGACTGATGTCTTGAGATGTGCTTCAATATATCCACATCATTTTCTGCCTCATGTCATCTATTTTGTGAAGTGCACCAGTCCTCCTGCAGCAAACCACCACAACATGACGCTGCCACCCGTGCTTCACGGTTGGGATGGTGTTCTTCGGCTTGCAACCTCCCCTTTATCCTCACACATAACGATGGTCATTATGGCCAACCAGTTTCATTTTTGTTTCATCAGACCAGAGGACATTTCTCCAAAAAGTACGATCTTTGTCCCCATGTGCAGTTGCAAAAACCGTAGTGTGGCTTTTTATGGCAGTTTTGGAAGCAGTGGCTTCTTCCTTGCTGGGCGCTTTCAGGTTTGTCGATATAGGACTCGTTTTACTGTGATATAGATACTTTTTACCTGTTCCTCCAGCATCTTCACAGGTCTTTGCTGTTGTTTCTGGGATTGATTTGCACTTTTCGCACCAATGCACGTTCATCTCTAGGAGACAGAATGCGTCTCCTTCCCTGAGGTTGTATGACGGCTGCGTGGTCCATGGTGTTATACTTGCGTACTATTGTTAGTACGATGAACGTGGTACTTCAGGATTTGGAAATTGCTCCCAAGGATGAACAGACTTGTTGGAGGTCTACAATTTTTTCTGCCGGTCCTGGCTGATTTCTTTAGATTTCCCCATGATGTCAAGTAAAGAGACACTGAGTTTGAAGGTAAGCCTTGAAATACATCCACAGGTACACCTCCAATTGACTCAAATGATGTCAATTAGCCTATCAGAAGCTTCTAAAGCCATGACATAATTTTCTGGGATTTTCCAAGCTGTTTAAAGGCACAGTCAACTTAGTGTATGTAAACTTCTGACCCGCTGGAGTTGTGGTACAGTGAATTATAAGTGAAATAATCTGTAAACAATTGTTGGTCTGTAAACAATTGTTGGAAAAATTACTTGTGTCATGCACAAAGTAGATGTCCTAACCGACTTGCCAAAACTATAGTTTGTTAACAAGACATTTGTGGAGTGGTTGAAAAACAAGTTTTAATGACTCCAACCTAAGTATGTGAACTTCCGACTTCAACTGTACCTGCTGGAGCGTGTGCTACGTGTGGGTGTTGCTATGGTGACCAGTGAGCTGAGATAAAGCGGGGCTTTACCTAGCATAGACTTATAGATGACCTGGAGCCAGTGGGTTTGGCGACGAATATGTTGTGAGGGCGAGCCAACGAGAGCATACAGGTCGCTGTGGTGGGTAGTATATGGGGCTTTGGTGACAAAACGGATGGCACTGTGTTAGACTACATCCAGTTTGCTGAGTAGAGTGTTGGAGGCATTTTGTAAATGACATCGCCAAAGTCAAGGATCGGTAGGATAGTCAGTTTTACGAGGGTATGTTTGGCAGCATGAGTGAAGGAGGCTTTGTTGCGAAATGGGAAGCCGATTCTAGATTTAATTTTGGATTGGAGATGCTTAATGTGAGTCTGGAAGGAGAGTTTACAGTCTAACCAGACATCTAGGTATTTGTAGTTGTCCACATATTCTAAGTCAGAACCGTCCAGAGTAGTGATGCTAGTCTGGCGGGAGGGAGGGTGCGGGCAGCAATCGGCTGAAGAGCATGCACTTAGTTTTACTAGCATTTAATTGCAGTTGGAGGCCACGGAAGGAGTTGTATGGCTTTGGAGGTTTGTTAGCACAGTGTACAAAGAAGGGCCATATGTATACAGAATGGTGTCGTCTGCGTAGAAGTGGATCAGAGAAAGCAGCAATTGCGACATCATTGATATATACAGAGAAAAGTGGCACTCTGTGGCACCCCCATAGACACTGCCAGAGTCCGGACAACAGGCCCTCCGATTTGACACACTGAACTCTATCTGAGAAGTAGTTGGTGAACCAGGCGAGGCAGTCATTTGAGAAGCCAAGGCTATTGAGTCTGCCAATAAGAATACTGTGATTGACAGAGTCGAAAGCCTTGGCCAGGTCGACGAAGACGGCTGCACAGTACTGTCTTTTATTGATGGCGGTTATGATATCGTTTAGGACCTTGAACATGGCTGAGGTGCACCCATGAACAGCTCGGAAAACAGTTTGCATAGTGGAGAAGGTACGGTGGGATTCGAAATGGTCGGTGATCTGTGTGTTAACTTGGCGTTCGAAGACTTTAGAAAAGGCAGGGCAGGATGGATATAGGTCTATAACAGTTTGGGTCTAGAGTGTCTCCCCCTTTGAGGAGGGGGATGACCGCGGCAGCTTTCCAATCTTTGGGGATCTCAGGCGATACGAAAGAGAGGTTGAATAGGCTAGTCATAGTGGTTGCAACAATTTCGGCTGATCATTTTAGAAAGAGACGGTCCAGATTGTCTAGCCCAGCTGATTTGTATGGATCCAGATTTTGCAGCTCTTTCAGAACATTGGCTGTCTGGATTTGGGTGAAGGAGAAGCGGGGGGGCAAGGGGGCTTGGCCAAGTTGCTGCAGGGGGTGCTGAGATGTTAGCCGGGGTAGGGGTAGCCAGGTGGAAAGCATGGCCAGCCTTAGAAAAATAGAAAAAAAATAGATATGATCAATTATCGTACATTTATCGGTGGTGACAATGTTTCCTATCCTCAGTGCAGTGGGCAGCTGGGAGGAGGTGCTCTTATTCTCCATGGACTTCAGTGTCCCAAACGTTTTGGAATTAGTGCTACAGGATGCAAATTTCTGTTTGAAAAAGCTAGCCTTAGCTTTCCTAACTGACTGAGTATATTGGTTCATGACTTCCCTGAAAAGTTGCATATCGCGGGGGCTTTTCGATGCTAATGCAGTACGCCACAGGACGTTTTTGTGTTGGTCAAGGGCAGTCAAGTCTAGGGTGAACCAAGGGCTATATCTGTTCTTAGTTCTACATTTTTTGAATGGGGCATGCTTATTTAAGATGGTGAGGAAAGCACATTTAAAGAGCAACCAGGCATCCTCTACTGACGGGATTAGGTCAATATCCTTCCAGGATACCTGGGCCAGGTCGATTAGAAAGGCCTGTGGTATTTTAGGGAGCGTTTGACAGTGATGAGTGGTGGTCGTTTGACCGCGGACCCATTATGCACTCAGGCAATGAGGCAATGATTGCTGAGATCCTGGTTGAAGACAGTAGAGGTTTATTTAGAGGGCAAGTTGGTCAGGATTATATCTAAGAGGGTGCKTATAGTTACGGATTTAGGGTTGTACCTGGTAGGTTCCTTGATAATTTGTGTGAGATTGAGGGCATCTAGCTTAGTTTGAAGGATGGCCGGGGTGTTAAGCATATCCCAGTTTAGGTCACCTAACAGTATGAACTCTGAAGATAGATGGGTGGCAATCAATTCACATATGGTGTCCAGGGCACAGCTGGGGGCTGAAGGGGGTCTATAAAAAGCGGCAACGGTGAGAGACTTGTTTCTGGAAAGGTGGATTTTTAAAAGTAGAAGCTTGAATTGTTTGTGCACAGACCTGGATAGTATGACAGAACTCTGCAGGCTATCTTTGCAGTAGATTGAAACTCTGCCCCCTTTGGCAGTTCTATCTTGTCAGAAAATGTTATAGTTAGGGATGGACATTTCTGGATTTTTGGTGGCCTTCCTAAYCCAGGATTCAGACATGGCTAGGTCATCCGGGTTGGCGGAGTGTGCTAAAGCAGTGAATAAAGCAAACTTAGGGAGGAGGCTTCTAATGTTAACATGCATGAAACCAAGGCTTTTATGGTTACAGAAATCAACAAATGAGAGCGCCTGGGGAATGGGAGTGGAACTAGGGGCTGCAGGGCCTGGGTTAACCTCTACATCACCAGAGGAATAGAGGAGGAGTAGGATAAGTGTACGGCTAAAGGCTATAAGAACTGGTCYTCTAGTGCGTTCGGAACAGAGAGTAAAAGGCGCAGATTTCTTGGCACGGAGAATAGATTCAAGGCATAATGTATAGACAAGGGTATGGTAGGATGTGAATACAGTGGAGGTAAACCTAGGCATTGAGTGATGATGATGAGAGGTTTTGTCTCTAGAGGCACCATTTAAGCCAGGTGAGGTCACCGCATGTGTGGGGGGTGGAACAAAAGGGCTAGCTAAGGCATATTGAGCAGGGCTGTAGGCTTTACAGTGAAATAAGACAATAATCACTAACCAAAACAGCAATAGACAAGGCATATTGACATTAGCGAGAGGCATGTGTAGCCGAGTGATCATAGGGTCCAGTGAGTAGCTAGGCGAGCTGGAGACACGGAGATTCAGACAGCTAGCGGGCCGTGGCTAGCAGATGGGCCTCCYGGGGACGTCGCAACGGAAGAACCTGTTGAAACCCCCTCGGAACCTGTTGAAACCCCCTTTACGTCGGCAGACCAGTCGTGATGGATCGGCGGGGCTCCGTGTCGGCTCCGTGTTGGTCCAGGCCAATTGGCAAAATAGGTATTGTAGCCCAAGAATTGGCTGATGGACCTGTTCGACTAGCCGGGAGATGGGCCTAGCTCGAGGCTAGCTCCAGACTAACTGGTGCTTGCWTCGGGACAGAGACGTTAGCCAGAAGTAGCCACTCGGATAGCAGCTAGCTAGTTGCGATGATCCGGTGTAAAGGTTCAGAGCTTGTGGTAGGAATCCGGAGATGTGGTAGAGAAAAAGCAGTCCGATATGCTCTGGGTTGATATCGCGCTGTGCAGACTGGCAGGAAATTGACCGGGCTGAGGCTGGCTGATGTCCGAGTTAATGGTGATGACCGCTAGCAGTGGCTAACTGACTACTAGCTAGTAGCTTGTTAGCTGGCTAGCTTCAGATGGGGGTTCCGGTTCTAAAGTATAAAAATAGCATATCCATACCACATTGGGTGAGGCGGGTTGCAGGAGAGTATGTTCAGTCCGTAGATTGAAATTGAGATTAAATATATATGAAAAATATATACGAAGAAAAATATATATACATGGGACGGGACAAGACAAACAGACGACCGACTGCTATGCCATCTTGGAATTACCACAGAACCTTCCAGCAGAACCTTCTATTTAACCCTGTATAGGACACATAATTACAAGATGCAGTGGATTTATAATATACGTGCTGGTAGGTACACTGTCATTCATAGACCCAGTGTTACATACTGTTTGTATCCCTTTGTTTTCTGGTTTTCACAGGAAGAACAGATGGCTGTTTGAGCTCTGCTCTCTTCATCTGCAGGAGAGGCACAGAACTGCCGGTCCTACATGCACCTTCTTATTACTTAACCTTAGCTCTATACTACTCAACCGGAAATAGCACGCACGCACGCACGCACGCACGCACGCACGCACGCACGCACGCACACACGCACGCACGCACACACGCACGCACGCACGCACGCACGCACACACGCACGCACGCACGCACGCACGCACGCACACACACACACACACACACACACACACACACACACACACACACACACACACACACACACACACACACACACACACACACACACACACACACACACACACACACACACACACACACACCTATTGAAGTGGTACCTTTTTATTTTTGTCCAATTTGGTAATTTGTTTTGATATGATCTTAACATTTATATTTTATCCAACTATACATAATTTTCAACCTATATACCATCTGCTATGAAATGAGCATCATGTTGGGATTGGCTATAATGTCTGTCTAATGCATTCCGAGGTACAGATGATTTCACTAGGAAGCGATAAACAAAGAAATGACGGGAAACAGTGTTTGACTCCTCTGTCATATAATTATGAGATACATGTGTTTTATATGAGTCTCATGTGTTTTATATAAGCCTGTTTGTTTGTTATGGACTGAAGCTGAAAATTAGAACCGGAGTTTTCTAACCAGTCCAGAATGTTTCTGTGTGGTGATGGTGAAGAGAATATCACACAGACATGTCATATCTGATCTCTCCTCTTGAAAGATCCCTGCAAGTCCGTGTTGAATACAATTCAACTTACTATGCTGCTCGTTGGGTGTTGGTTCCTGTTCAGGTCACTCCTTGTTTACAGGTTTGCCTATTACTATACAGACTTTTCTAAAATGTTGGTCTGCAGGTTTGTTTCTTCATCACTTCACCTCACATCGAAAAAAAAATAAAAAAATCCTGCATAAGTGTGTGCCTCCATAAGAACAGCATGCGCAAGTGAATGCTGCAGAACAGTCTTGTGGGGGTGCTGGTACCAGTTAGTTTAATAAGGCTCTGTAACGGTCCTAAACACTCCTTAATGCTTCAGGACCTGTCACTAACTGATTTATCAACTTTCATTACTCACTATGGGCCCACAGTGGGTCTGCTATGTGTCCTCCACACACACACACATACACACAGACACACACAGACACACACACAGACACACACACACACACAGACAGCCCCTGCACAGCGTCAGGCCCTGAGCTGCGGTCCCTGTAATTTATGTTAGTGTTTCCCAGTGGAGCAGATCTCAGTGGAAACTCAGTTAAAGATTCCCTGGCCTACAATTTGCCCAGTCTACCTCATTAGAACGCTATTTACCTGTTTAACATTAGTGGCTACGCTTTGCCACAGATATAAAGTCATTCAATCATGTTGGACGTTACAGACCACCAAATGTATATTATTTCTCTGAGTTGGCTGAGTTATGAGATGGCAGTAGAGTGGTGTGTGATGCAGTAAAAGCATTGTGCAGCAGTTTATGCCTCTAGTCCTGAGAGAGTGGAACCATGTGGTTGGCAAAGTGCTTGGTGAGAGAGAGAGCATGGCCACAGCAGCCTGTTAACCTGGGCATTCACTCCTTATTAATGAAGGGGACTGGGTCTGGTCCTGAGCTCTCTGTCTCTCCCTCTACTTCTCTACTTGCTTATAGTGCAGAACTAGAGAGACTACGGGCTCTATTCAATCGATAGCGCTGAAGATCCAGCTTTATAGCACGATTGACGATTAAAGGCAATGTTCCCACGGTCGCGGAGACTGCATTACAGTTAACACTGCATATTTCGGCTCAATCGGAAATTAGCTTTACGTTTTAACACAGATCTTCCGCGATACTGATTGAATCCAGTTCTAACATACAGTAGCTGGTTGATACAGCCCTAGTTTAACACGTTAGTCCTCAGATGCCCTGTCCTCTCCTGCCTTTGCTTCTTATGTAAGCGATCTGTCATTGTGCTGTCGTGTCAGATAAAAGCTTGTTTAGATTAAGTATGTGTGCTAGAAAGCCCTCTATATTTGACATTTTAGTAATTTAGCAGACACACTTATCCAGAGCGATTAGGGTTCAGTGCCTTGCTCAAGGGCACATCAACATAATATTCACCTAGTCGGCTTGGGGATTCGAACCAGCGACCTTTCAGTTACTTGCCCAACACTCTTAACCACTAGGCTACCTGCTGTGTAGTGAGCACATTCTTCCTCTTACACTGAACAAAAATATAAATGCAACATGTAAAGTGTTGGTCCCATGTTTCGTGAGCTGAACTAAAAGATCCCAGAAATTGTCCATACACCTATAAATAGAATTTCTCTCAAATCTTGTGCACAAATTTGTTTACATCCCTGTTGGTGTGATATATCAAAAAGCTGATTAAACAYRATGATCATTACACAGTTGCTCCTTGTGCTGGGGACAATAAAAGGCCACTCTAAAATGAACAGTTTTGTCACAACACAATGCCACAGACGTCTCAAGTTTTGATGGAGCGTGCATTTGGCATGCTGACTGCAGGAATGTCCACCAGWGCTTTTGCCAGATAATTTAATGTTAATAGCTCTACCATAAGCTGCCTCAAACATCGTTTTAGAGAATTTGCCAGTGTGTCCAACCAGCCTTACAACTGCGAACTACGTGTAACCACGCCAGCACAGGCCAACTGATGAAACTATGGGTTTGCAAAACGGAAGAATTTATGCACAAACTGTCAGAAACAGAGATGAGATCCTGAGGTCCATTGTCGTGCCATTCATCTGCCACAATCACCTTATATTTCAGCAAAATAATACACAGCCCCATGCCGCAAGGATCTGTACACTCCTGGAAGCTGAAAATGTCACAGATTTTCCATGGCCTGCATACTCACCAGACAAGTCACCCATTGAGCATGTTTGGGATGCTCGGGATCGACGTGTACGACAGCGTGATCTAGTTCCCGCCAATATCCAGCAACTTTGCACAGCCATTGAAGAGGAGTGAGACAATATTCCATAGGCCACAATCAACAGCCTGATCAACTCTATGTGAAGGAGATGTGTCGTGCTGCATGAGGTAAATGGTGGTCACACCAGATACTGACTGGTTTTCTGATCCAAAGTACAGTGGCTTGCGACAGTATTCACCCCCATTGGCATTCTTCAATTTTTTTTGTCTTACAACCTGGAATTCAAATGTAATTTGGGGGGGTTTGTATCATTTGATTTACACAACATGCCTAACACTTTGAAGATGCAAAATATTTTTTCTTGTGAAACAAACAAGAAATATGACAAAAAACAAAAAACTTACATAACTATTCACCCCCCCCCAAATTCAATACTTTGTAGAGCCACCGTTTGCAGCAATTACAGCTGTAAGTCTTTTGGGGTATGTCTCTATAAGCTTGGCACATCTAGCCATTCTGCAAGGCAAAACTGCTCCAGCTCCTTCAAATTGGATGGGTTCTGCTGGTGTACAACAATCTTTAAGTCATACCACAGATTCTCAATTGGATTGATGTCTGGGCTTTGACTAGGCCATTCCAAGACATTTTAATGTTTCCCCCTTAAACCAGCCAAGTGTTGCTTTAGCAGTATGCTTAGGGTCATTGTCCTGCTGGAAGGTGAACCTCTGTCCCAGTCTCAAATATCTGGAAGACTGAAACAGCTTTCCCTCAAGAATTTCCCTGTATTTAGCGCCATCCATCATTCCTTCAATTCTGACCAGTTTCCCAGTCCCTGCCGATGGAAAAACATCCCCACAGCATGGTGCCACCACCATGCTTCAGTGTTGGATGGTTTCCTCGGGGTGATGAGAGGTGTTGGGTTTGCGCCAGACAGCGTTTTCCTTGATGGCCCAAAAAATCATTTTTAGTCTCATCTGATCAGAGTACCTTCTTCCATATGTTTGGGGAGTCTCCCACATGCCATTTGGCGAACACCAAACATGTTTTCTTATTTTTTTCTTTAAGCAGGGCTCTTTCTGGCCACTCTTCCGTAAAGCCCATCTCTGTGGAGTGTAAGGCTTAAAGTGGTCCTATGGACAGATACTCCAATCTCAGCTGTGGAGCTTTGCAGCTCCTTCAGGGTTATCTTTGGTATTTTTGTTGCCTCTCTGATTAATGCCCTCCTTGCCTGGTCCGAGAGTTTTGGTGGGCGGCCCTCTCTTGGCAGGTTTGTTGTGGTGCATATTCTTTCCATTTTTTAATAATGGATTTAATGMTGCTCCGTGGGATGTTCGAAGTTTTGGATATTTTTTTATAACCCAACCCTGATCTGTACTTCTTCACAACTTTGTCCCTGACCTGTTTGGAGAGCTCCTTGGTCTTCATGGTGCCGCTTGCTTGGTGTTGCAGACTCTGGGGCCTTTCAGAACAGGTGCATATATACTGAGATCATGTGACAGATCATGTGACACTTAGATTGCACAAAGGTGGACTTTATTTAACTAATTATGTGACTTCTGAAGGTTTCTGGTTGCACCAGATCTTATTTAGGGGCTTCATAGCAAAGGGGGTGAATACATATGCACGCACCACTTTTCCGTTTTTTAGTTTGTTACATTTTTTTAAACAAGTAATTTTTTACATTTCACTTGACCAATTTGGACTATTTTGTGWATGTCCATTACATGAAATCCAAATAAAAATCAATTTAAATTACAGGTTGTAATGCAACAAAATAGGAACAAAGCCAAGGAGGATGAATACTTTTGCAAGACACTGTATCTGTGACCAACAGATGCATATCTGTATTCCCAGTCATGTTTTTTTTAAGGTATCTGTGACGAACAGTCATGTGAAATCCATACATTAGGGCCTAATTTATTTATTTTAATTGATTGATTTCCTTATATGAACTGTAACTCAGTAATTATTTTGAAATTGTTGCATGTTGTCTTTATATTTTTGTCCAGTATAGCTTTCTCTATGCTGCTGCAAACCTTGGCTGGCTGGAGAGAATATAGTGTTTCCCATATTTGTCTGACAGTGATTAATGACTTTCACAGTGTTGGATGTGTCCCTGCACGCTCTGGGATTAGACATAACTGGTCCTTCATTATATCATCAGTAGATACTACTGTACCAACATTAGGCTATAGGATGTCACTGTAGCAACAAAGATATCGGACGTATGAGAGATATGGAACAAACTCAGGTTTTGGAGACCTGTTTAAGGAATAAGTATTTAATGATGGAAAGTGTGTGTGTGTGTTAGCAGGTACAGTAGCTGTATGAAGCTTGACTATTTGTTGGCACTCCCTGCCCTCAGGAGTCCAACTCTCTGTCTCGTCTCGCTACACTCACGCCAAGCCAAGCGCTAGTAACTGGCCCTCAGGGGCCTCACACAAACACACATACACTCACTCTATAGCTGAGCTGTTTAGAAATCTAATGATCCAAGTCTACTCCAGCCTAGTCACCTCTGACAGTCTATTCTCTGTACACCTCACATCTCAGGCCAGCAGAGAGATGAACGTCATTATTTATCACAAATGATGGCTGTGTGATGTCTTGGCAGAGAGACTAACATGGCAGACCCTGGTTATTGTACAGATGATGCTCCAAGGTCTGACGTCATACTGAAATAGATATAGAGTAACCAGATTTACACCAGTGCCCAGTTGTAGTGTAAACCTCTCTAGTAATCGGAGATATATGGTAATCAGCTGTTCCAACAGATTCCTCTTCTTTGAGAGAATAGTTTGATCAACCACAGAAAACATGACATCCTTTATGTAAACAACGAGGGAAAAGGAGTGGTCTTATTATTGGAATAACATTACTGTTACCAAATCATTATCCAAGAAGATAATTATATCTTTTTACTGTAAATAAATAATAACTTGGACTTTTTAAATTGATACTTCTTTATTGATGCATACAGTATGTACAATAATAAGTTATATATACATTTCCATTTGTTTCCATAAAATAGTTTTTGTTTCCATTGTTTCTAAAGTCTAGTCTGTGGAGCGTTGTGATCTTGAGGTAAGAGGACCAGGTTCTGCACATACAGTACAGTCAGTCATCTTCTGTCACTAAACTACCTACCTGAACCACTAGCCTTCTGTTGACGCTGTGTTTGAATTGAAAATAACAAGGAGAAACTTAAAGAAGCTGTTATGGACACGTGCTAAATGATGAACATTGTACATGCACATTTATTATTCATATACACTACCGGAGTCCAGCCCCTTTAAACGTGGCTAACTTAAAACACCAGAGCAGTGAAGACACACTGAGCGATGGGAGTGTGCCTCCCCAGTCACTCAACCGAAAAAGCATTCTTGCAGGTATAGAAAGGCACTGTTAAAACACTATAAACCAAACACACAGGAGGCTTCTCTTGTTCCTGAAATGTCTGTAGCTGGGAGCTTATCACCATTAGCTAATATGTGCTGAGCTTTTTGGCACAAAATGGCTGCCATCCTGTGGAATCACCCAGCATAGTGTCAGAGCCCGGCTGACCATAGCGTAGCTCAGTGCTGGGTCTCCTGGAGTTCTGTCTCCCTGCATTCCTCAGGCTGCAGTAGGCCTAGTCTGTTAGCAGTCTCTTTAATAGTCTCTGGCATCTGGTCTTTACTGGTTCATTGGTTTTAGTGGTTAATTAGGTGCTGAAAGTCTCGACTGTAAACCACAACACTATTATACCAGACCGCCACACGATAACCAATTAGAGCCAGTGGCAGCAGCTGACCGCTGGGGGCAGGCGGGGTAATAGAGGGTCTGGGGCCACAGGGGTCCTGGCAGAGGTCCATTATGCCATTTTTCAAATCTGATATTAATATTATTATATTATTATTAGTACTACATGTGATCTATGTAAACAAAAGCAAAAATGTTAAAGAAGGTTATAAAAAGCTTTTGTCGAGGCATCTAGAGCAAGGTTAATTGCCAGTCCATTGCCAGAGGGGGACAGAGAGACGAGAAGGAGAGAGATCTGAGATCTGGAGAGGCCTGCTGACATTCTTCATGRTGAGAGCTAAAACTGTTTGTTTCTGAATGTATGTGCGGGTATATGCACATGCGTCTATTGCATGTGTGCATACATGTGTGTATATGAGTGTGTGTGAACATTAGTGTGTACGTGAGTCAGACGCTTGCACAGCGTGGTGAGGACAGAGGGACAGTGTGTGTATCTCCTCCTCCCAGTACATCAGAACATAGTGACTCCACAGCATCCAGTCTCTCTATCTGCACCAGTCTGGTGAGCAGGTCTGGGATGCTGTATCCAGCTGTACTGATCCTCTCAAACAGCTGCAGGCCGTCACTCATCCCTCCGATCTCATCCCTCTTCAGGCCAAAGCTTTCTGCCAGGTGTCTCCAGGTCTTCACCACGGCTGCACCTCCGCTACTGTAGGAGGAGCTCAGCATACGACTGGCCTTCTCCAGACAGTCAAATGGTAGTTCTGTAGGACTCAGACCTGGGGAGAGGGAGGGTTAGGATGTGTTGTTGTGGCTAGAGATCAGCATACAAGATTCCTTTGCTAGACAGTCGAAGAGTACTTCTATAGCAGGGGTTTACACTCATTATAAAGGGCCACATTGAAAAAACACAAGGAATTCGCAGGCCAGACAGAGCCTACTATGTTTGTTTTTACAAATAATTGGCCATTGTTTTATTAGAAAGAATATGGCTGTTTAAAATGTCCACTTACGTACAAAGGATGCTGTATATATCATTTTAACATATTAAAACAAAAGAAGAGATAAATAATATTTGTCCAGCCTTTGCTGCTTACGCTTACAGATGTGCATAATATACTGCGACTCTAATCAAAATAGCGCTATTAGATAACCATCAATACAAAAACGTAGCTAGTGTGTAACATTAACTTAAATATGTTAAAAAATGTTTTGCAATGAATGGATCACCGAGCGGTTGAATGCAGCATTGCTGTATGTTGCACTCAAAATTAATTGACAACCAATCATTGCGCAGGCCGGAAAGAAATGTTATCACGGGCCGGAAACGGCCCGTTGGCCTGGTGTGGCGAAGTTCTATAGGGCTGAAACCAGGCCGAAGGTGAGTTTATAGGCTGAAACCAGCCGAAGGGTCAGTCTTATAGGGCTGAAACCAGTCGAAGGGCAGTTCTATAGGGCTGAAACCAGCGAAGGGAGTTTTATAGGGCTGAACCAGTTGAAGGGCAGTTCTATAGGCTGAAACCAGCCGAAGGCAGTTTCTATAGGGCTGAAACCAGCATGAAGGAGTAAGTCTCTCTATATAGGGCTGAAACCAGCCGAAGGGTAGTTCTATAGGGCTGAACCAGTCGAAGGGTCAGTTCTATAGGCTGAAACCAGCCGAAGGAGTTTATAGTTTATAGGGCTGAAACCACGTCGAATAGGGGTAACCGTATTTTATAGGGCTGAAACAGCCGAAGGGCTAGTTCTATAGGGCTGCATGAAGAACCAGCGAAGAGGGTAGTTTTCATAGGCTGAACCACGCTCGAAGAGGCAGTTCTATAGGGCTGAAACCAGCCGAAGGTAGTTCTATAGGCGTGAAACCGTGCAAGGAGGGTGTCTATAGGGCTGAAACCAGCAGCAAGGGTAGTTCTATAGGGCTGAAACCAGCGAAGGGTAGTTTTATAGGGCTGAAACCAGCCCGAAGGGCAGTTCTATAGGCTGAAACCAGACGAAGGGAGTTCTATAGGGCTGAAACCAGCCGAAGGGTAGTTTTATAGGGCTGAAACCAGTGAAGGTAGTTCTATAGGGCTGAAACCAGCCAGCGAAGGGGTACAGGTTCTATAGGGCTGAAACCAGTCGAAGGGAGTTCTATAGGCTGAAACCAGCCGAAGGGCAGTTCTATAGGGCTGAACACAGTCGAAGGCGCTAGTTCTATAGGGCTGAAACCAGTCGCAAGGGCAGTTCTATAGGGCTGAAACCAGTCCGAAGGCAGTTCTATAGGCTGAAACCAGCGCAAGGGTAGTTTTATAGGGCTGAAACCAGCCGAAGGGTAGTTTCTATAGGGCTGAAACCAGTCGAAGGCAGTTCTATAGGCGTGAAACCAGCGAAGGGCAGCTTCTATAGGGCTGAAACCAGCTCGAAGGCAGTTCTATAGGGCTGAAACCAGTCGAAGGCAGTTCTATAGAGGCTGAAACCAGTCGAAGGGCAGTTCTATAGGGCTGAAACCAGCCGAAGGCATCTATAGGCTGAAACCAGTCGAAGGGAGTTTTATAGGGCTGAAACCAGTCGAAGGGCAGTTCTATAGGGCTGAAACCAGCCGAAGGGCAGTTCTATAGGGCTGAAACCACGTGAAGGGAGTTCTAAGGGCTGAACCAGCGAAGGCAGTTCTATAGGGCTGAAACCACCGCAAGGGCAGTTCTATAGGGCTGAAACCAGGCCGAAGGAGTTCTATAGGGCTGAAACCAGTCGAAGGGACGTTCTTAGGGCTGAAACCAGCGCAAGGGCAGTTCTATAGGCTGAAACCAGCCGAAGGCGTAGTTCTATAGGGCTGAAACCAGTCGAAGGGCAGTTCTATAGGCTGAAACCAGCGAAAGGCAGTTCTATAGGGCTGAAACAGCCGAAGGGGTTCTATAGGCTGAAACAGCCTGAAGGGCAGTTCTATAGGGCTGAAACCAGTCGAAGGGCAGTTCTATAGGGCTGAAACCAGTCGCCCGAAGGGTAGTTCTATAGGGCTGAAACCAGCCGAAGGGTCAGTTTATAGGGCTGAAAACAGTCGAAGGGCAAGTTCTATAGGGCTGAACCAGTCGAAGGGCAGTCTATAGGGACTGAAACCAGCCGAAGGGCAGTTCTATAGGGCTGAAACCAGTCGAAGGGCAGTTCTATAGCGGCTGAAAAAACCAGTCGCAAGGAGTTCTATAGGCTGAAACAGTCGAAGGAGTTCTATAGGGCTGAAACCAGTCGAAGGCAAATCTATAGGGCTGAAACCAGCTCGAAGGGCAGTTCTATAGGGCTGAAACCAGTCCGACAGCGTAGTTTTTATAGGGCTGAAACCAGTCGAAGGGTAGTTCTATAGGGCTGAAACCAGTCGAAGGGCAGTTCTATAGGGCTGAAACCAGCCGAAGGGCAAATCTATAGGGCTGAAACCTGGGGGTGTACGTGTGAGTTCTCACCCTCGGCCACATTGCAGGCTCTAGCATACAGATCCAGGATCTTTTTCCTCCGGCTCTGAATCTGTAGGAAGAAACAGAGAGAAAGGTAAAGTAAGTTACAAAGTAATTACATTGCAATACATTGTAAAAGTACATAGTTGGATGTGAATGACTGATCTCTCTCACCCCTGTAGCCTTGTTGTAGTTGTTGTTATTGATGATGTTAGCATTGCTATTGCTAATGTTGTTAGCGTTGATAGGGCCGGTGGGGTTGGATACAGTCTTATCCCTGTTGAGGAGCCCCAGGGAAAGCAGGCAGATGTCCGGCTTGGTTCCCAGGTTCAGGAGACAGAGGCTGGGGTTAGGATCAGCTGCCCCCTGCCTCTCCAAGGCTGCCTCCTCATCACTATCCATACTACGACTCAACAGCTGCTCGTTCTCAGACGATGCATCATTCTCACTGGGGAGGAGAGAGAAAATCAATCAGTCAGCATAATAACACTAAGCCTTCATGACCTTTTCAAATGATATTTAGCTGTGTCTAGTTATGCTAATGTTATGTAGCTTCAGCCTAATTGTTATACTGTGAGTAGTCTCTTGTTTTAGCTTGCATATTTAGCTTCGGTTCCACAGAACGCCACTGACAGTGTGTGTAACACTGGGATTTTCTCCCAAAAACACCTTGTTGACAAATATTCTCAGAGATGCTCACACAATAGCATTGTTTTTACATGTGTGCACGTACTSACGCGCGAACACACACACGCATTGTTTCTCAGTCACCCTACACCCACTCTGGAAGCTAAGACAGTGAGTTAGCACATCCTCTGGAATGCAGTTAGCCACACTGTTTACCTCTCTGAGTCTAGCTAGGTGATGTAATGCTAATGTTCATGTGTGTGTTGACATGTAAGTTGTTCATACAGACCATATACAGTGTGTGTACATGTGACTTGTGATACTGTATGAAACAAACACATCGTCTGTGTCTATCCATGTTTATGTGAGTGTATATGTCTGTTCTCATTGCTGTCTGTCATAATGAATAAGGCTTCATTGTCTGCGAGTGTGGGGTTGAGACCGAAGAAAGAGAGCAGAGGACAGAGAGGGGAAGGGCGAGGAGCTGTCATCCACCTGGTGGTTTGGCTGCGCTAGAGTAATTATCTCTCTCTCTCTTTACCCCCAATCTCTCCTCACCTCTCTTTACCTCTCTCTCCACCCACCTTCCCCTCGCTCTCTTTAAATTCATCCCCCACTCCCTTCTCCCTCCCCTCCTCCAGGGCCAATCTGTGCTCAGCTACCTCACCCTCCAAAGCCACATAATCACTCTGCTTCAGAAAAATACTCAAGTGAACTTGTTTTTTCCATGCCCACGCAAGGGGACACACACACACTGTCTCCCCACTAAAAGGGCTAGCAGCGATGCTCTGCTGCAGTGACTTGTCCTGTGGTAGTCTAATTACAGGCAGATTCCGAAAAACAGATAAAAGAACCTCTGTCTTTGAGGCCCCCAGTCAACCACTACACTGTACAACCAGGAAGCATGTGACACGTTCATAACCTAAACATCAGTGTTTAAAACTGAAACATTAGGCATTTAGAACTGCCAATAAGTGTTCTCACCTAAAACACAGGCGTTTAGAATGAAAGATTAAACATGATAGTCAGCTTTTTCCAGTCAGTTTCCAACCATGAGAACACCCATATCTCCTTAGTGTTCAGATTTTAACCACTAGTGTTTTAACCACTGTTTAGAATGACTTTAGTCATTAGAAATTGATCAGATCAGTGTTAGGAATGTCTGTCACCGTACCTACATTTCAGCACATAACAGGACATTTGATTCAAGAAATATTTTAAATCAAGTGGTGGTGTTGTTACTCAACTGTGTTGAGTTCATTTCCGTTAACTCTGAGTGAAAAAGATGTGGGAGGGGCCTCATTATCATATTTCCCAGCATGCTTTGTTGTAGGTTGATCTTTAGAATAGTTTGTTTCAATATCTATGTTTACTCGTGCATATTGATTGTTTCATTTATCRTATACTATACAAAGATAAATAACGAACATGTTTCTAAACTAATCCAATCTGTAAGAGGTTGGATTTATTGCACCAGTTACTGAGATAATTGTTCCAGTATAGATGGTTTAGGTCAGGGGTGTCAAACTCATTCCATGGAGGGCCTAGGGTCTGTTGTTTTTTTGTTTTTACTTTCAAGTAAGCCCTAGACAACCAGGTCAGGGGAGTTCCTTACTAATTAGTGACCTTAATTCATCAATCAAGTGAAAACCAGCACACACTCTGCCCCTCCGTGGAATGAGTTTGACACGTGGTTTAGGTAGTCTTGTTTGTTAAGTCCTTCACCATAGCAGCCATTCTGAGTGCTGGTTGTGGATGATAAAATGGTCTAATTCTTGGATATCCTCCCTCTGGCCGGATTCTGATAGGAATGACTAATCACGTCACAAACCAGCATATTGTGACTTGCAGGTCTGATGTGGCCCATGAGCCAGGATTTTCAGACCACAATGTTGAGGATAACTAGGCCATAACTAAAGGCTTTATGAAACGTGRATGTGGTCATAAAGGGTTTACTTTTAATTCAAACACATTCACTTAGGCAGTCACTTGGTGAAATTATTGAATGCAACAACTATGTCTCTGTCACTAACAATCACAGTCAAGGGTCAGAATCTCTCACATTCATTCGAAAGGCATGCTGAGAAATGTGCAAATACGGCTTTACACCCTACAGTGTTAAAACAACACCCCCAGTGTTTAGAGTTTAAAACCTAAATGCCTTGTGCTGAATAAACGTGTTCATGTTTTTAAAAAGTTTTACAGAGAATAAACATGTTTTCATGTTTACAATCTACACTGTGACGCGTTTTCATAGAAATTCAAAATACCTTGACAGGTTTAAAAAGTGTTACAGAAAAGTATTTAGTTATGTGTTAAGATTCTAAACACTTGGTTTTACAGTGTACACAACCCCTACACAACTTAGACATGCACAAAACAAAGCTTGCAGACACACACACACACACACACACACACACACACACACACACACACACACATACCCAAACACATGATCTTAGAGATATTGCACACCTTTTGTGTCTGTTTGTTCAGTTTGTGTGTTTGATGTTTGTCATGTGTGCAGGTAGGTGATCAGGATACCTTACCTTTTCACCGTCTTTGGAGGCGTAGGTTTGAGTTTGTCAAATTCATCCTTTTCAGAAAAAATTACAACATTGTCTGAAAGAAAGAAAACATATTTTGTTTATCAAATGTTATTTCTCACACAGTTCTTTTAACGCCGGTAAAAGTCAGAAATTATCATCAAAATAACCTGGGGCATAAAGTGCCCATTATTTTCAAAATAAATCAATTAACAAGACTGTAGTGTTCAAATGCAATCATATCAAAGTTTAAAGCCTGTAAGTGTCTGGCACTGTCAGCCTAGATGGTGTACGCCTCGGAGACGTCTCAGACTCATAGCTCCCAGCTCTACCGGAAATGTCAATCATAGAGACTTATGAGACAGCTGCTTAATGCACGCACACTTTCCCCAAAACATACACACACGATATAGTATGCTTTCACCAATACACGGAGAAAATGTAAACAGACATTCCGTTTTAAGAATAAAACACTTATGTTTGTGATTCTTAATTTGGAAACCCAAACACGCAGGTTTGATTCCTAAACCTAAAGGACTGTATGTATATCTATTACCATACTGGAGGTAAAATGGTAGGCCTATGTGAGATGACAGTAGATGTATTATCGTGAGGTTGATAACCCCTGAAGGAGTCAGTCGGTTGTTAACATTCAAGTTAGTGAGAGGGGAACACTGACGGCCTAGAGCTAGCGCCACAGTCTAATCTAAACATTCCACCATGCTGCGCTCACTGCACACGGAAAGTACTCCTCACCATTGTCAACCACACACACACACACACACACACACACACACACACACACACACACACACACACACACACACACACACACACACACACACACACACACAGTGTCCAAACCCACAGACCCCAGGCCTGACAGACAGCCATCAGGTATGAGAATGTCTCTTTATGTTAGTCTAATAAACCAGACTATAGATTAAGAATGTCTTTTATGTTAGTCTAATAAACCAGACTATATATTATGTCTGAGGCCAAAACTGGTACTGTAAGTAAAAGTTTGTGTTCTGTAGTGTGTTTTTCTGTTAACTAAGGTAGTGTGTTGTGTGTGTTTGTGTCTGTGTTGTGTAGTGTATATTAGCCTCACCTGGAACATCTTTCTTGTCCTCCTGTTTGTTGGTCTGAGCCTCCACAGCCTTCACCACCTGACCAGAGCAGCATGCTGTGACACAGAGAGAGAGAGAGAAAGTTTAGTGTACTGCACACTGATTGTTACCCTGTCCACTGTGTGTGAGTACAGGTATGTGTGTGTGAGTGTTATCCTGCCCACTGGGTGTGAGTATGTGTGTGTGAGTGTTATCTGCCTGCTGGGTGTCTGTGTGAGTATGTGTGTGTGTGAGTGTTATCCTGTCCCGCTGGGTGTCTGGGTGTGAGCATGTGTGGTGTTATCCTGCCGCTGGGTGTCTGTGTGTGAGTGTTATCCTGCCCGCTGGGTATCTGGGTGTGAGCATGTGTGTGTGTGAGTGTTATCCTGCCCGCTGGGTGTCTGTATGTGTGTGTGTGAGTGTTATGCTGCCCGCTGGGTATCTGGGTGTGAGCGTGTGTGTGTGTGTGAGTGTTACCCTGTCCGCTGGGCTTGGCTTTGAGGATGTAGAACATGATGATGAGGACAATGGCGATGGCCATGATGAAGATGGTTGACATGGCGATGATGAGAGCGGTTGCTAGGTGACCCTGTCCTGTGGGGTCTTTGTGAGGGTGAGGGAACATGGTGGTACTGCTGGTTGAGACACTGGGGGCTTTGCCTGACAACACAGCTTTGGTAAGCATGCCTGGAACACACAGATACTACACAGTTACAACACAGATACTACTTCTGCATCTGAAGGAAGCCATGTCTTGGACCCCAAGGTGGGCATGTTTTGGTTTTTGGCCTAGCACTACACAGCTGATTCAAATAATAAACTAATCATCAAGCCTTGATCATTCAAGCAGACCACCGTAGTCCCTGTGCCCAAGAACCCCAAGGTAAACTGCCTAAAAGACTACCGACCCGTAGCACTCYCATCTGTAGCCATGAAGTGCTTTGAAAGGTTGGTCATGGCTCACATCAACAGCATTATCCCAGAAACCCTATACCCACTCCAATTTGCATATATACCCAAAAGATCACAGATGATGCAATCTCTATTGCACTCCACACTGCCCTTTCCCACCTGGACAATAGGAACACCTACGTGAGAATGCTGTTCATTGACTACAGCTCCGCGTTCAACACCATAGTGCCCTCAAAGCTCATCACTAAGCTAAGGATCCTGGGACTGAACACCTCCCTCTGCAACTGAATCCTGGACTTCCTGATGGGCCGCCCCCAGGTGATAAGGGTAGGTAACAACACATCCGCCACACTGATCCTCTACACGGGGGCCCCTGAGGGGTGTGTGCTCAGTCCCCTCCTGTACTTCCTGTACTTCCTGTTCACCCTTGACTGCATGGCCAAGCACGACTCCAACACCATCATTAAGTTTGCCGATGACACAACAGTGGTAGGCCTGATCACTGACAACGATGAGACAGCCAATAGGGAGGAGGTCAGAGACCTGGCAGTGTGGTGCCAGGATAACAAACTCTCCCTCAACGTGATCAAGACAACGGAGATGATCGTGGACTACAGGAAAAGGAGGGTTGAGCACGCCCCCATTCTCATCAACAGGGCTGAAGTGGAGCAGGTTGAGAGCTTCAAGTTCCTTGGTGTCCACATCACCAACAAACTAACATGGTTCAAACACACCAAGACAGTCATGAAGAGGGCACGCCCAACGCCTATTCTACCTCAGGAGATTGAAAAGATTTGGCATGTGTCCTCAGATCCTCAAAAAGCTATACAGCTGCATCATCGAGATCCTCCTGATTGGTTGCATCACCGCCTGGTATGGCAACTGCTCAACCTCCGACCGCAAGGCACTACAGAGGGTCATGRGTAAGGCCCAGTACATCACTTGGGCTAAGCTTCCTGCCATCCAYGACCTCTATACCCTATACCAGGCGGTGTCAGAGGAAGGCCCTAAAGATTGCCAAAGACTCCAGCCACCTTAGTCATAGATTGTTCTCTCTGCTACTGCACGGCAAGCGGTACCGGAACGCCAAGTCTAGGTCCAAAAGGCTTCTTAACAGCTTCTACCCCCAAGCTATAAGACTCCTGAACAGCTAATCAAATGGCTACCCAGACTATTTGCATTGACCCCCCCCCCCCATTTTTATGCTGCTGCTACTCTTTTTTTATTATCTATGCATAGTCACTTTACTGTACACATTACCTCAATGACCTCGACTAACCTGTGCCCCCGCACATTGACTCTATACCGTTACCCCCTGTATATAGCCTCGTTACTGTTTTATTATTGTTGCTCTTAAATTTTTTGATTTTATTATTTTTTACTTCAGTTTATTTTAGTAAACTTAACACTTATTTTTCTTAAAACTGTATTGTTGGTTAAGGGCTTGTAAGTAAGCATTTCACTATAAGGACTACACCTGTTGTATTCGGCGCATGTGACAAATACAATTTTWTTTTWTTTTATTTGAATCTGCTGTGTAGTGCTAGGGCAAAAACCAAAATGTGCCCCCCTTGGAGTCCCGAGGCCGAGTTTGGGAAACGCTGCCCTTCGGGGTTGTTGATTGACTGTTTTCTTCAGCTTTAATGGAGCTGTAAACTCCTGACAGGTCCTAAATCTACTTTTATTCTCGTTTTAATCAGGCATCCGGCCTGGCACTACCGAGTCCCTGTGGTCTCTCTCTCTCTCTCTCACACACACACACACACACACACACACACACACACACACACACACACACACACACACACACACACACACACCCTCTCTTTGTGGTCAGAGTCATCAGTGTTCTGGGTGTTTGTTTATTTTCTGTGGGTAGAATACGAATCCTGTTTGTTTAGTGGAGCGTGATTTCACATCTTAATCACTGTTCTGTTTCTTTGCTGTGAACCCTAGAGCCAGGAAGACTAGACCAAGGCATTCCTACTGGCAATCATAAAGGACCAAGGCTTTCCTACAGGCAGACATTAGAATAGACCAAGGCTTTCCTACATGCAGAAATTAAAATAGACCAAGACTTTCCTACAGGCAGACATTAGAATAGACCAAGGCTTTCCTACAGGCAGATATTAAAATAGACCAAGACTTTTCTACAGGCAGACATCAGAATAGACCAAGGCTTTCCTACAGGCAGATATTAAAATAGACCAAGACTTTCCTACAGGCAGACATCAGAATAGACTAAGGCTTTCAGCTTCATCTCCTCTAAAGCTTCTGGACATCTTCATGCTGCTTCAGACTGTTTATTCACTGATCAGATCAGACAGATTCAATACATTATTGTATGAAACTGCTGCAGGTATATTAGATGATGACCTGGGTTCAAAGTTCAAAGCTAGCCTGTTACAGTATATGGAGTACATGACGGTAAACAGGGGACAGACAGATGGTATAGATATGTATAGGTGTATATAGCCTAGAGAGGAGGTCCAGACGTACGTGGTCTGAACTTATCAACACCCTTGATAAAGATGAACAAAAATGACTGTTTATAAAATAAATTATTCAAATACTTAGCTATATTGTATGCTTACATTTTTTGTTATACTTTTATACTAATACAATTGCTCAGAGAAATATATTTTGTTTAACAAGTAATACTTTTATTCTCTCAAAAAGGTCATTCTAATTTCAACGGCAAACCCACCACTGATGTGTGTGGCCAGAGAGGTCTATATTCATGTCATCTGACCAAAGCACCYGTTCCAATCCATATGCTTATGCCGTTTAGCCAACTCCAGGTGTTTACTTTTGTTGGATGACATGAAAAAAGAGCTCTGGCCTCACACACCAGTGGTGGGTTTGGAATTTAAATGAGAATGCATAAGCAGAAAAGAACCCCATACATACTGTAAAATATGGTGGGGGGGTCTGTTTTGGGCRTATTTTTCTTCCACTGGTCCTGGGGCCCTTGTTAAGGTCAACGGCATCATGAACTTTACCCAGTACCAGGACTTTTTTGCCAAAACCTGGTTGCCTCTGCAAGGAAGCTGAAACTTGGCCGTAAGTGGATCTTCCAGCAAGACAATAACCCCAAGCACACATCAATATCCACAAAGAAATGGTTAATTGTCCACAAAATCAACATTTTGCAATGGCCCTCTCTGTCTCCAGACATGAAACCCATTGAAAACCTGTGGTTTGAATTGAAGAGGGCAGTCCATAAGCTTAGATAAAGGATATCAYGGATCTGGGAAGGWATCTGTATGGAGGAATGCWCTAAGATCCCTCCTAATGTGTTCTCTAACGCATAAAACATTTTAGAAAAAGGGTCAGTGCCATTATCCTCACAAGTTGAGGTATTGAAAGGTATTGGAAACAGGGGTGTCAATAATMTTGACCCTTACCTTTTTGAGAAAACTAAAATATCACTTCTCTGAGCAATTATAATTGCCTAAAATAATCTAATTTCCCAAAAAATGTGTGCATACACTATAGCTCAGTATTTTAATTATTTATTTTGTACAGTCATTTTTGCTAATCTTTATCAAGGGTGTCAATAATTTCGGACCCCGCCGTATATATCCTAGAGATGACAGGCTGCTGCTGAAGAGAAGCCCCAGGACAGGCAGAAACATGTTAATAATCTTTTTCATGCCCTCCAAACGTTTTAATTATTACACCACGCGGTGCTGGGAGCCGCGGTAACACACACACACACACACACACACATGCACTGAGCTGGAAGCCGGGGTAATTTACAGATTACTTGGTGAGTGCTGGCCTGCCTTCACCCCGAGCTAGTAACTCCACGCTTCAACTACATATTTCTGGTTTGGGTATTTTAAAGACTTTTAAAATGGTTAATCAAAATGGACCCTCACACGTCTCTCCCTCCCTTTCCCTCCCTAACTCTGCCTGCAAGAAACAATTAGCTGCTTGTTGAAAAGTGTGTGTTTGTTGTTATACACTCGTCTGTTCACATCTCTCCCTCCTCTCTCTCCCATCCTCCTCACAGCAGATTCCAGTCTGTTTAAGGTTGTTATATATCAAAACACAGTCATTAAAATGACACAATAATAATGATTTCAATTTCCGGGCAAAACAATATGCCAGGGAGTGTTGCTTTGAGCGACGTACACTAAAAACAATTCCTAGGGTCGAGCACCACTATGAGGAAGCAGTTCCAGACCATGGTGAGATAATGTCATGCTGTTTCTCCCTGTGTTCTGCTCTGTCTGTCTGTGTTCATTAACTGGTCCCAGCCCTCTGCAGCCCTCACTCGCCTGACCTTACAAGTATCTCTCTCGGTCCCTCTGTGACTGTCTCTGACCCTCTCTGGCCTGGGTTCTGGTTCTGTTTGTGTTGTAGAACTTGTCAGGTATAAGAAAACGTACACTCTTTAGTGTTGCGCGGTGCATTTTGACACGAGTGACAGACCATTCCATACAGGTTCCTGGGCCGGTTCTCCTGGATGTAATACCTGACAGAGAGGAAGCACAGAGAGAACATTTAGAGAACAATACTGATACATATTATTCTCTTATTATACACAGAGATATGTTATTAAGATACACAGTGTGAATATGTAAGTATTAGAGAGGAGAAGTGTCTCAATAATAGCTGGAGGTGAAAAGGTTAAACTGATGCCCAGAGGGGAGAGTACTGTATCCCATTAGGTTAGATAGAGATATTATTTAGCCCTGAGCTGTGACAGAGGAAGAGAAGGGAGGCTGCTTCAGAGCGTGGAGTCCTCTAGGCCTCTAGCGCAGACCATCTACCATTAATCAGAGAGGACAATTAAACCACTTTCAATCAAACATGCACACCAGATCTCCAGGATGAAAACCAGGACCACAAAAMCATTAAATCTGAGATTAAAATGCCATTCTACTAAAGATGTGTTTGGTGAGGACTTAAGTAAAGTATGATTTAATAAAGAAGCATTTTGATTCCAACCCCGACAAAGGCAGGCAGTGTTCAGTATTCCCCCAGTACAGTACAGTGAGATAGAGTTATTAAAGCAGCCAGTAATGCTAAAACACTCTAGTCTGTATATTGACTTTAAACTCAATTGAAACCCAAGAATGTCTTTGAGGTGGTACAGTCATTGAACAACATCATATGGTAGAGAGAAAGAGAGAGAGTGAGAGAGAGGGGGGTGGGGGGGTGGAGAAGATCAGAGCATTGAGCCGGTCCTGTAACAGTTTATAACTTCTCCTGCCTCCATGTTTGTGGGTGACCAGATGGTAACTGGGTAATTGAGGCAGATAGCGTGGCCAATGGAGGGTTAGACCAGGCTGTGGCTGTGTGATATGAAGACGTGGGGGGGAAACAGGGGCGATGTGACAGAAGTGTCCTATGGAGTGGTACTGTCTTATCAACATCACTCTCTGGCAGCGGTGGTATGTATGTGTGTGCATAAATGTACACTACCGTTCAAAAGTTTGGGGTCACTTAGAAATGTCGTTGTTTTTTTGAAAGAAAAGCAAATAATTTTGTCAATTAAAATAACATCAAATTGATCAGAACTACAGTGTAGACATTGTTAATGTTGTAAATGACTATTGTAGCTGGAAACAGATTTGTTATGGAATATCTACATATGCGTACAGAGGCCCATTATGAGCAACCATCACTCCTGTGTTCCAATGGCACGTTATGTTAGATAATCCAAGTTTATAATTTTTAAGGCTAATTGATCATTAGAAAACACTTTTGCAATCATGTTAGCACAGCTGAAAACTGTTCTGATTAAAGGAGCAATAAAACTGGCCTTCTTTAGACTAGTTGAGTATCTGGAGCATCAGCATTTGTGGGTTTGATTACAGGCCCAAAATGGCCAGAAACAAATACCTTTCTTCTGAAACTCATCAGTCTATTCTTGTTCTGAGAAATTAAGGCTATTCCATGCGAGAAATTGCTAAGAAACTGAAGATCTCGTACAACAGTGAAGAGGCGACTCCGGGAGGCTGGCCACGTGTCTTCAAATGTGTGTGTGTGTGTGTGTTGTCTTATGTGTGTGTGTGTACATACCCAGGTAAGCAGGGTCCACAGTCTGCATCATTGTCTGGTGTCCCAGGTTTGAGTACTGTAGCACGGTACAGACCTTCACAGTCCTTATGTCTCCTGCAGATCTCATACTTTCCCTTCGAGTACTTCCCCGGCGGACACGACACACACACAAAGTCCTCATCCTTAGTCCCATAGCCACAGTTCTGCAACATCACAAACAGGCAATAAAATGTGATTGGTTACAAGAACAGGACATGAGTTGTTCTGAACATTTACATTCGGGGTGTTGGTGTAGTTTGTCTAGTGTGTGTGTGTGTGTGTGTGTGTGTGTTGATTGATGTTCTAGTATGGAATAAAGTGGGAGGTCATCTTAAACAGTCCCAGACATATACACTTCTCACAGTGGGGAGTTGTGACAACAACCAATACCCTGCATAGTCTGACAGGCAGACCATTGTTTGATCTACCTTTATTAAAACAGTTGAAGCTCCATCCTGAAGCCAAGCTGCTACTTGTCCTACAGACTTCAGAAATACTATATTCCGACTTCCTACTTTATTGGCTTGTCCAATATATCCACTTTGATCCTCTGATAAAAGCTGGATTAATTTATCAGTAGGATTCTGTCAGGGTGGATCAGCCCAGCTTTAGATCTCCTGGTTGACTTTACTTCTGTTGGTTCATATAAACCTTCTCCAGATAAAATCCAATAAAAACATTTTTGTCCTGTCTCCATGGTCGTTGTAAACCAGCGTGTATCACTGCATTAAAACCATCTGCTGTATCAGATCACATCAGATCTATGTGGGAGAGTGCTGTTTCATGTGTATGTGGGGGAACTAGTGTAGCTAGGAACTTAGTGTAGCTAACTACTGGAACTACACACTACTTTTTTAGCAAAATAAAATATGGGTGAAGTAGACAACTTCCTTTCTTTTTTGCCATCAGACCTGCATAATTCACACTTGAAACATGGTTTTTGTGTTTAATAGGCTAAATTACACATTCTGTTAACAGCTGACTCCAGAGTGATCTATTGTTGCAATTTGTCGATATGATAATTTAACCCAAAGTAGTTTGGATGTAGTGAACTACTTTTTCTAAGTAACTTCTAATTAAGTAAACTATATTTTTCTTAAAACTTCTTAGGGATAGCCCCCTTTTTTTATTTAAATTTTCGCCTAAAATGTCATACCCAAATCTAACTTCCTGTAGCTCAGGCTCTGAAGCAAGGATACGCAAATTCTTGGTACCATTTGAAAGGAAACACTTTGAAGTTTGTGGAAAATATAACACAATAGATCTGGTAGAAGAAAATGTCAAAAAAAAGAAGTTATTTTATATTTTTTTTCTACCACCATCTTTGAAATCCAACAGAAAGGTCCCACATCTAGCAATTCTCTGGTTGTAATTCCGATGGTGTCCACAAGATGGCAGCAGTGAATGTGCAAAGTTTCAGATGGATAACTTGAAGTATGAGCAAACTACATGACATTTAGTGTGAAGTCACCCAGGTACATTTGGGCAAATCGTGAAGGAGACGTTTACATTCACATTACATTTTTCTACAAGAATATTGTCAAATCTGTATACTTGGACTTTGATTGAGCTTTTCAACATTTGCAAAACACCCAGTTTTCATAACTTCATAACTCTCCATATTCTTATAATTTTTGTCCAAAGGGAAAAGGCTTGCTGTCGCACAAGGTTAGCAGCTACATTTTGCGACAMATACGGCGTTTCTCGTAAAGCCCAGCTCATTGGCTATCTAGCTAGCTTTGTTTGACCCCGATTGGTGCTTATTTGACAAAGATACAGTCGATCAAGTGAATACCGCCCGCGTCATCGGCGTGCCATGAAGGCGTCGCTCTCTGACCAAATTTGGTGTCCTATAGGATATACGTCACCCCTAATTATATAGTGAAGTCTGGTTACGTTCTAGGATCTCTAAGGAATAAATACGAACGTGATTTGACTAGTTGTAACAACTTTTAGGGTTAGATTTTCACAGATTCCTTTCTCTGCAAATTGAACGAGTGGAAATACAAAATTGATTGTGCATGCTATATGGAGCTTTTTAGGATATGAAAATTTATTTTATCTAACAAAACGACACTTCATGTTATCTCTGGGACCATTTGGATGATACATTCTGAAATCTTGCTCTGATTTAAGTACACATTTCACCTTCAGAGGTGAATTTATCAAACCTATCAGGGTGAAAAAAGTGTTTTGTTGTTAGGAGCTCTCCTCAAACAATAGCATGGCATTTTTTCGCAGTAATAGCTACTGTAAATTGGACAGTGCAGTTATATTAACAAGAATTTAAGCTTTCAGTCGATATAAGACACTTAAATGTACCGACATTTGTTGTTTCTCTAAAATCTGTGATCGTGACACAAGGCACTGAATGATTTACAACTGTCCCGTTGACGGGACGCCTCACTTTAGTATAGCCTAACTTCTTCCAGTGTGAAATGGTGGATTGGTAAACAATGTTTTTTAAGGAGCTTTCCCAACACTTCTACTACTACTGATCACATGTGAAAAATTAGCTAAATGCCAAGTTAGCAATGTTAGTAACGTGTACGCTGGGAGACGGGAAGCAAGTACAGGAAGTGCAAATGTAATAATGAATAAAACATGGAACAATCAAGAAACTTGAATAGCATACAGACATGAAACTTAAACAATAACGCCTGAGGAAAGAACCAAGGGGAGTGACAGATATAGGGAAGATAATCAGGAAGGTGTGGAGTCCAGGTGAATCTCATGAGGCGCAGGTGCGCGTAACATGCTGACCAAACCAAAAGTTGATTTTGTTCACCCACACCAGACACGATCAGGACATGCAGATTGAAATATCAAAACAAACTCTGAACCAATTATATTAATTTGGGGACAGGTCAAAACCATTTGGGCGCAATGGCGCACGCAGACGCACACGCGTGTGCGGTTTGGTCAGCATGTAAAGATGGTGGCAGGTGTGCGTAATAATCTGGCGATGTGGAGCGCTGGAGAGGGAGAGCTGGAGTACACATGACAATGTTGCTGCTCTGTTTGGTAAGTCATTACCCAAATCTACAATCATGAGCAGATATTGACATTTTCAGTAATTGTACAGGAGAGTTGAATAACTACAATTTAACTTTACAAGTTTAAAGAACTGACTATTCAAACAGTTAGCTATGTCTGTGACTGTTGTTTAGATTTACAGAGAAAGAGAAAAGCAGGGCTCCTTTTGTTGTGTGTGTGTGTGTGTGTGTGAATGTGTGTGTGTGTGTGTGTGTGTGTGTGTGTGTGTGTGTGTGTGTGTGTGTGTGTGTGTGTGTGTGTGTGTGTTGTGTGTGTGTGTGTGTGTGTGTGTGTGTGTGGTGTGTGAGGTGTGTGTGTGAGGTGAGGTGTGTGTGAAGAGGTGTGTGTGTGTGTGTCTCCTTATTAAGGCCCAGTGAGGCTCTGTTTATTTTGGCCGGGGACTGATGACTAATGGCTACTGACAGAATACTACATCGTACCAAAGGGGCTTCAATATTTGGGAAAAATCCAAATGGAATGACAAACCGTGAAAATTGTTCATTCCCCTTTCTGAATCTGAGCATGCATTCTGGGATTTAGCTGGTAACTCTTTGATGTGGGAGGTGTACCTTTGTGTATACCAGTGAGTCAGGTAACTTCTTGGGTGGTCTGAGCAGACAGATAGACTAGAGAGTAGGGCTGTTACCGCTTAGTCATGGTAACTAGGCTTCTCCAAGCTCTGATGCTGCTGATGGTCATTAGTAGCCTACCAAACTTTATAACTGCTTGGTACTCAAAACGCTATTGTCCCTCTAATCACCCTGACATCAATGCAAATGTTTTATAAAAATCGAATCAAACACTTCATGAGAGCCCATGAGCTCATGTTGCTCAACATTTCTATAGGCTATGCAATTGTGTGAGAAAAAAAAATGTTTTCATGGCCTCTATTAAAAAGAGGATCCCATCCTCTTTCTATAGGCTAGGCCTACTATATTTATTTCTCAACTTTCCTAATATTAAGCATATTGCTTCACTTTACAACAGGAGTATAGCCTACCTGGCTGGCATGAAAATTAAACACGTAAAAAGTCTTCTCCATTCGCTATTTAAGTGTATAGATCACATGTATTTGTTCCCCGTGGCCCTGTTCCAAGACAGGTGCATGATAATGGTCCATTCTAAATCAAAATGAATTCCACACATATATTATTTAGTATATGTAAAGACAACATTAAATTAAGAATAGTCTGATGGGTGACAATATTAGCCTATCATTGTGAATTATGTATTATCACTTGTGATAAATCATAGTCGCACACCTCATGTAGCCTAGCACATAGGCCTATATGTTTTGATAATGGTTGTAACACAGCTAAAGTTGCCAAATAAGTTCTTAAAATTAAGCACATTATTCCGCTTTACAACTGGTGTAGAGCCTAACTGGCCTACATAGGCAACACATGAGTTTCAAGTTTGGGGAAGATAATTTTCACCATAAAAATGCACCTTTATAATAAAAGCATTACATGCATAATCGGATTTGCTGTCACTTTTGAGAACAGTGTTTTCCCACTAATTGATTGCATTTTGAAACATTTGCATTTATAGCCTACTGCCGTGTGCGCATTGCTGCGCTTATAATGTGAAGAAATAACCTAATAGTTTATCAATATTTTAAGCTAAACGTTCTGATCTGTTGCATCAGCCTCATTACTTTTAAAATGTTTTTTTTTGATGCGAGTGGTTGTATTAATTTGGGATCTATCGCGTCCCACAACTGTCCCAGAGTATGTTTGGAATATTTATTTATTGCACAGAAGGACAAGTTGACCAATAGAATAGATCAACTTTGTACTATGGGGGATAGTAGATTGACATAGGCTAGTGCTTTGCTGTTTGTTAGGCCTACTCATCTTGTTGGCTAACGAAAAGTAAATGTGGACAGTTCTTTCAATATCTTCAATATGTGCCTCAGAGAGGGACGCAGTTGATCTGTCTCTTCGCTTGTAGCCTACTTCTTAGTTGTGAGAAGGACCCGATCATGTGACGGGCATTGGTTAATAAGAATGTAGATATCTGAGAGAGCCATGTGAGTGAGAAGTGCTTCGGAGCACGGCAGCCGGGAATTATAATTATTATATTCAGCCCAAGGGCACAAAAGGCATGGATTTTTTAGGGGGCATTACGGCCGCACGAGGGGGATGCCGCTGGGAAATTCGAGGCCTGGTGAGAATATTATCAAGTGCTTGTCAAATTGTGAATGATAGACTGATGAAGTGTGTGCAGCCTGGACAAGAAACAAATCAGAGCTCATGCCTTTCTTGCAACTTTTTCAAATCATCATTAGAGTCGCATCATGCAGCCTTAGAATGTATAAAAAAATCGAAACATATAGCCCAACATTTGTATCACAACTAAAGTTGCATAAATAACTCTAAATTCAGCATATAGGAGGACCTGTTTCTTTGTTAACTGCTCAACACAGAATAACCACATGTGCGCACTTCCTTGGAAATTGTTTTGAGAAAATATATTTTGTATTTTATTCAGCTATGTTCAATTGTATTCGTCATACTATAAAATAATAAAAATGTATGCCACCCGAATTCTAAGCAAACCTTGTCCGCTAAATGAACTAGGCATAGCCATATCAGGGCCTAACATATGGACAACTCAGAGTATGCTATTCTGTTCTTTTGAAATAGACTACATTTTCTTTATATCATGTTTCTTTAGACCTGTCTAAAATAAATAATGAGAGTAGGGCTGGTAGGGCTGGGGGGCAGGTAGCAGAGGTCAGGGTTCACATGCACCTGACATGCTACATTATCTACTCATTACACTCAAGTCATTTCATCTCAGGAAATGTGTGTGTGTAGTTGTGCTCTTGTTCATTAGTTTGTGTGTGCGCTTGTTTGTCTCACCATGTGGGGCTCCCGTCCAGGTTGGCATGGTGGGCAGGGCTGGCAGCTACTGAGGGTCTGGTTGTAGAACTCAAACTCTCCACAACTACTGTACTCTGACCTGAGAGAGGGAGGACAGGATACCTGAGAGAGAGAGGAGTGGGGTTAAAAGATAAAAGCGTACAGAGTCATAATGTGTGCTTTGTTCAGGTTCTTGGTTATAAATTAAGATGAAACTTTTTGTTCTGTTTTCAACTTACTACAGGATTCTAAGATTTTATTTACTACAGGTTTTAATAAGTCATTCTAATTAAATTCAAAGAGAATATACTAATCCCCTTGGGAACCCAACTACCTCATATCCCAGTACAGTGACTCAGTATGGGTACTGCTTGTATATAACCTGTATATAGCCTCACTATTGTTATTTTATTGTGTTACTATTTAATTTTTTATCTGTTTGTTAATTTTCTTACTTTTTTAACTGCATTGTTAGGAAAGMGCTTCTAACTAAGCATTTCACGGTAAACTCTACACTTGATTTAATTTTGAACCATTAACGTGGCCTTCAATCTTCACACATGCGTTGACACGTTTACAAGTGCATTGACACGTTCACATGCCTTGTTGAACGGGTCAATGTGTGAACGCACGTGTGAACACGTGAATGCTGGAATAAATGAAAACATATGTCTGCTAGAATTGCCGCTGCCTTGTGTTTTTCATGTCTCAGTTATCACGGGTTGATCATGTAGAGGCCTTTTTTCATGCTGCGGGCGGGAGCAGGAAGTCAGACCACAACTCAGGATATTTTTTTGTTGTTGTCCTGCTGATTTTAAAACAAGTGTCTTTCTATTTGTTGGTCATTATATTCAAGGCTATAAAGTCACCTTTGTCGCATTATTCACACAAGTCTTGCTTGCGCAACTTCATTGTTCATTAATTTGTCTCCTCTTCTCAGTTTGGGACACCATGGGTGTGTGTGCGCGAATGGAGGCTGCCTGCGCGCTGTGATAGCCAGTGCGTGGTGAGCTGATTAAAATAATAAGTATTTAATTATAGGCTGTTAAACTTGTTTTCATTAGAATGGCATTTTTTGGTGTCAGAGTAAATTTTACACTGCTCTACAAAAGCAACAAAGGCAAAAACATCATATGTTTGATCATGAAAGCTCATATGCCTATAGGTTTGCTGAATGCAAAGACCAATTTAACCTTTATTTTTATTTAATCAGGTTAATTATTTAACCAGGTATTTCACCTTTATTCAACCAGATGGTCTAATTGAGATGAAAATGTAATAATAACCTATTCAATAGTTGTTGTTTGTTTCTCGTTAAAACGGAGCAAAACAGTTAATCTCATGCAAGCAACCTATAGCCTACAGAAATATACCACAGGGGTGATTTTCACTGCATGCCGGCTACAAACACAAAGGTTTCATTAAACTATATTTGTTCTTTCCATGATATTGTAAAATCTTGCAAGTTAAAACACTACAAAACAAGTGATCTCAAACAACATAAATTGTTTGAATTGATTGCATAAATTGATAAACATAAATTGCATGAATTGATAAAGATGCTTGAGGGGGGACAAAAGTGCTATTTTAGAATGTGGGGACTAGAATATTCTTTCATTAAACAAGAGCAGTGTTTTTAGCCAGCCCTGTCGTTTATTTGATATTAACAGTTTTATCGAGAGAAAAAAAAAATCTACATGTTTTTATTACATGTTCATCTCAATGACACACACCTGTTTAAATAAAGGTGAAAAAATAATTAACCTTGTTAAATAAAAATAAATCTTAAAATTAAATTATATGAATGGTCTCTGTGTGCAGCAACATGCCATTTTATTAACATTGCTTTCAATTAGATTATTTGTTGTTTTACTTTAGTGTGAAATTAACAAAAGAAATGTAAAAAAAATTGAATAGATTTTTTTCCCACAAAAAAATGGTAATGTCTTTATTCTGTGACCACCCCCAAAGAATTGGCCTACATTCTACTGATATGGTTATAACATTACAGATACATATTATGCATTTATGTCTCTGGGTGTAACTATGCATTGTACAAAAACTAGCTACAAAATATGTGAACTGAATGGGATGCTGATTGTCTAAATTTTCTTGCCTTGCATTTTATGACCATGACTGCTAGGGCCAGGACGAAACCACTAGCACAATACTCGTTAGTAGTGTGGCAAGGAAACAAAACACGAAGTAGATTTKATTTCTTTAGGAAAACAACCCTAATGTTAGAAACAAACATTATTATGTTGTCATCCAGAGTCATATTTATTTATTTTCCATGCTATAGCAGAGAATATTTTACATACAGAAATCTGCTTRGTGTTTTCTTTTTTGCCATGGTAAAAATATAGCAATACTGGTATAGTCCTGGCCCTAACGACTACAATAAACACATTGACTGACCCATCTTACCATTCAACTTTTATAACCCTGGAAGATGCCATTGTACAGAAATAAGTTAGTAGACTAGTTATAATCAACATGCAATCATATTGATTTTTGAATGGCAAACTTGAAGAGCTGTCATATGAAATACAAGTGAAATTAATTAACTTCTTCCTTTACCAGTGCAAGAGATGCCCAAGTATTTGATCTGTGAAAACTACTTGCTTGAGCTCCTCGAACATTGTCTATCTTCTAAAAACGTCTTTGAGAAGAATTTGAACGGGACTGTATGCCAACGGAATTGTGRCATCATCATGTCCTAAGTTCCCCATCCTCCCAAATTAAGGTGCCACCAASCTCCTGTGATGTTAGCTAACCCTTCCCCTAACCTTAACCCTTTAACCTAACTCCTAAACTTAACCCTAACTTTAAACCTAACCCCTAGCCTAGCTAACGTTAGCTAGTTAGCCACCTAGCCATCTAGCTAGAATTTGTAACATATCATGCGTTATACAAATCCATAATATATCATCAGAATTATAATTCGTAACATATCATACGAAATGGGTGATGGACATCCGCAAAGTAATAAAATACCATAAGAAACTTAGCATATCATACAAAATGGGTATCGCTGATTTACATACAGAATAATACAAAATGCTTTGAGACCAGGTTGGCAGAGCAGGGATATTCATTAATTGGGGATGAGAACATTGTGGTGATTTCCACTTGTAGCAGAGAAATATACTGAACAAAAATATAAATGCAACATGSAACAGTTTTAATGATTTTACTGAAATACAGTTCATATGAGGAAATCAGTCAACTGAAATATATTAATTAGGCCCTAATTTTTGCATTTTTAATTTAACCTTTATTTAACTAATCTATGGATTTCACATGACTGGGAATAAAGATATGCTTATGTTTGTCATAGATACCTTAAAAGAAATGGGCCTCACAATGGGTCTCAGGATTTCGTCACGGTATTTCTGTGCATTCAAATTTCTATCAATAAAATGCTATTGTGTTCATTGTCCATAGCTTATGCCTGCCCATACCATAACCCCACCGCCACCATGGGGCACTCTGTTCACAACGTTGACATCAGCAAACCGCTCGCCCACACGACGCCATATGTCTGCGATTGTGAGGCCGGTTGGACGTACAGCCAAATTCACTAAAACGACATTGGAGGCAGCTAATGGTAGTGAAATGAACATTAAATTCTCTTGCAGCAGCTCTGGTGGACATTCCTGCAATCTGCATGCCAATTGCACGCTCCCTCAAAACTTGAGACATCTGTGGCATTATGTTGTGTGACAAAACTGCACATTTTAGAGTGCCCTTTTATTGTTCCCAGCACAAGGTGCACCTGTGTAATGATCATGCTGTTTAATCAGCTTTTTGATATGCCACACCTGTCAGGTGAATGGATTATCTTGGCAAAGGAGAAATACTCACTAACAGGGATGTAAACACATTTTTAGAGAACTAAGCTTGAGCTGTCCTTCTCCGTGGCCGACGTGAGTAAGACATTTAAGCGTGTTAACCCTCGCAAGGCTGCCGGCATCCCTAGCCGCGTTCTCAGAGCATGCGCAGACCAGCTGGCTGGAGTGTTTACGGACATATTTCAATCTTTCCCTATCCCAGTCTGCTGTACCTGCTTGCTTCAAGATGTCCACCATTGTTTCTGTACCCAAGAAAGCAAAGATAACTGAACTAAATTAATATTGCCCCGTAGCACTAATTTCTGTCATCATGAAGTGCTTTGAGAGGCTAGTCAAGGATTATATCATCTCTACCTTACTTGACACCATAGACCCACTTCAATTTGCTTACTGCCCCAATAGATCCACAAACGATGCAAACGCCATCACACTGCACATTGACCTATCCATCTGGACAAGAGGAATACTTATATTTACATTTACATTTACATTTAKGTCATTTAGCAGACGCTCTTATCCAGAGCGACTTACAAATTGGTGCATTCACCTTATGATATCCAGTGGAACAACCACTTTACAATAGTGCATAAGAATGTTGTTCATTGACTATAGCTCAGCATTCAACTCCATAGTACCCTCCAAGCTCATCATTAAGCTCGGGGCCCTGGGTCTGAACCCCTGCTCTGTGGATCTGGGTCCTGGACTTCCTGACGGGCCGCCCCCAGGTGGTGAAAATAGGAAACAACACCGGTTGAACACAGGTTGCGCATCTTCAACCTCAGGAGGCTGAAGAAATGTGGCTTGGCACCTAAAACCCTCACAAACTTTTACAGATGCACAATTAAGAGCATCCTGTCGGGCTGTATCACAGCCTGGTAGGGCAACTGCACCGCCCGCAATCGCAGGGCTCTGCAGAGGGTGGTGCGGTCTGCCCAACGCATCACRGAGAGCAAACTACCTGTCCTCCAGATGTCACAGGAAGACCAAAAAGATAATCAAGGACAACAACCACCCGAGCCACTGTCTGTTCATCCCGCTATTATCCAGAAGGCGAGGTCAGTACAGGTGCATCAAAGCTGGGACCGAGAGACTGAAAAACAGCTTCTATCTCAAGGCCATCAGACCGTTAAATAGCCATCACTAGGAGGCTTCCACCCAGTTATGTAACCCTGCACCTTAGAGGCTGCTGCCCCACATACATAGACTTGAAATCACTGGCCACTTAATAATGGAACACTAGTCAATTTAATAATGTTACATATTTTTGCTTTACTCATCTCATATGTATATACTGTATTCTATTCTACTGTATTCTAGTCTATGCCACTGACATTGCTCATCCTAATAGTTATGTATTCCTTAATTACATTATTTTACTTTTAGGTTGTGTGTATTGTTGTGAATTTGTTAGATATTACTGCACTGTTGGAGCTAGAAACAGAAGCATTTCGCTACACCCACAATAACATCTGCTAAACACGTGTATATGACAAATAAAATTTGATTTGATTTGTGCGTATGGAACATTTCTGGGATCTTTTTATCTACACTTCACATTTACACTTTACATGTTACGTTTATATTTTGTTCAGTGTACCAACAAATAGGGCACTGACTGACAGCTGTCAGTGTAACTAGCTAGCATGCTAACCTTAGCCAGCTAATGAAAGTTATGTGAGCACCATTTCAGTTAAGTCAGYTAAAAATAATTATTCTAGAAATAGACTCCTAGCCTACCTGTCAAGAGATGAGTCTCAGCTAAACCGTGCCTATACAAGCTGTTGATATGTTGAACTTGAGATTTGACGTTTGTCTGACTCTTGCCATTTGATCATTCCAGTGAAACTGTTTCGGATTCCAAATGTCATAGAAATAGAAAGAATATTAGCTCTGGTAATATGGATAGACTAACAATTGAACATTTTGGAGCGTATGGGCCTATAGAAGCAATGTGATTTTTTTTGTTGCCTGGCCTGGTGCCCAGGTGGGTGGAGATGTCTCTTTAGTATACATGAGAATAGAGCACCACAGTATGAGTCATAATACCCATAAAACCTAGCAGTCAAACAAGGAAATGGTTCCAAATCATTTTTCCACCATACATTTGTCCCATAGGGGAAATAAGGACTGTGTTTCATGTAGGATTACCCTGGTGTGATGTTTCATTAACTGTGTAAATCTCTCTAGGACAAGGTGACTTTTATCAATATATTCGCAGGTATTTACCCCCCAAAGATTTAATGATCTGGACAAGACTGCCGAATCGAGACAAAGGTGAGAATCTCTTGATTAACTATCTAATGTTAGCCAAATTTAGTAATTAATACATTGGCAAAATGTCTTTAAACTGACAAAACTGTCTTATGCAAGTTTTAAATTGACACCATACCTGTTAGTAAAGGTGTCAGCTAGTAGGGTTGACGTGCAGGATCTTGCAGGGATTTGTAGTCTTGCATGAGGTCTACTTTGATGCTAATTAGCATTTCGAAGCTGAAAGTAAATAGAGCCGAATATATTGATAAAAGTCACCTTGTCCGACAGAGATTAACATGGATATCAAAGCGTCACGCCAGGGTAAGCCTATAAAATCCATTATGGGAAAAATGAATGCTGGGAAAAGGATTGGAACCATTTCCCTGTTTGACCGCTAGGTTTTATGGATATTATGATACCTCCACTCTGGGGCTCTACTGTCGAAAACGAGCAAAGCCTGCACACCAGGGGGCACCAGGCCATGCAAAACGAATTAGCGTAAAACGATAGTGGCCAAAACCATTAATTTTGGGSGACCGGGGATCTAAAATGCAATATACTGTATCACGGAATTTTACCATTTCTAAAATTGTCATATTTTTTTATGCAGACTAGCTAAAATAATAAGTGAAACTTCACAAATGATCCAATGGATAATAATTTTAAAATGGGTAGGTGCAAAAAATTATTTTTGCTTTTTCTTTATGGCAATGGTGGCCAAGTCTGTGTTTGTCACTAGTTAACAAATCTATTTACACATTTTCTCTTCTTAAAATCGGATTTTAAACCTAACTCTCACCTTAACCCTAACCTTAACCACACTGCTAAACTTTGCCTAACCCTAACCTTAAATTAAGACCAAAAAGCGAAWTGCTCTTTTCATTAATTTGTGCGATATAGACAATTTTGTGGCTATTTTATGTAGTGGAAACCCAAGTGTAGGCTACATAGAAAAGCTGTTTGGCTCTCAGACAACTCACGAATAGGATGAACTTTGCAGCAGGTGTTTCTGATTAATAAACGTTGCTATGCTGGTGGGTGGTAACATTTAAATAAAACCCAGACCRGAAACGAAATGTATACTTAAAAGAATTTGCACTTCATCTCACAAGAAACATCCGAAGTCACACATTKKGGTTTTGCACTTCAAGCCCAAATATATCAAACCTTGACTAAAACGATGACTTATTGACTTACGTTGTTGTTCAACATCATTAGTAAGCTCTAGACATTGTCTTTCAGCTCAAAAAAGTGGATGCGTGGACTGGTGTGGGTGTTTAACAGACAATTTGTTTGTTTATATTGACATTTCATTAGATCCTTTTACAATATTATTTATTCATATTTTTTTTATTATCTAGATCCCTGAAATTCAACTCTGGACCTCGAATCCAGTTCCACTGCGTTTTTTCATTGTTCCCCTCTAATTAGGGACTGATTTAGAACTGGGACACCAGATGGGTGCAATTAATTATCATGTAGAACTGAAAACCAGCTGGCTCCGGACCTCGTATGTTAAAAGTTGAATATCCCTGTTTATAGATGTAATATTTTTCATTGATTGAATATTATTGTTGTTAATTTCTTTGAAATGTTGTCGATAAAATATTATTTCCTTTTAGGAACCATTGCTGAAAATGTACTTGAAAATAAAACAATGGTTCCTCAAAAACTTCTGACTACTGTGTGTGTAATTGTGTAGCTCTATTTGAACCGCKGATCTACTTCAGGGACATTCATAGTTGTGACTCAGAGACCCCATTGGTTCCTGTATGAACGCCTCCCCTAGATAGATAGTTGGTGTGTATGTATTGATATGTAGGCTACGTGTGCCATTTTAAAATTGACGTAGTTCTGTCCTTGAGCTGTTCTTGTCTATTAATATTCTGTATTATGTCATGTTTCATGTTTTGTGTGGACCCCAGGAAGAGCAGTTGCTGCTTTTGCAACAGCTAATGGGGATCCTAATAAAATACCAATAAAATATCAAATACCTTTAGCATGACATCTTCAAGTTTGTGTGACAGTTTTGAATGTGGTTCAAAAGGAAAATAAAAGTACTTTCTGAATGTCCTTCACTCCTGTCTGCCAAACACCGACCCTCACTGCTGTTAACAGAACCATGGGAAACAGTGCTAGATAGGCAGAGGCMAAGGACACTGTCTACCTGTCGCCACCACCTCCTGCTAGCACAGCAGGTGGGAGGCTAGGGCGACACTGTGTACTAGCTAGCTTGCTAGTGAGAGACACTGTGTGCTAGCTAGCTTGCTAGTGAGAGACACTGTGTGCTAGCTAGCTTGTCGCCCCAGCCTCCCACCTGCTGTGTATCAGAGTCCTCCTTAGGACAAGCTGACTGAGCTAGCACACAATGTCCTTCGCTCCTGCCTGCAGAACACCTGCCCTCGCCGTTGTTAACAGAACTGTGGGAAAACAGTGTGTGTGTGGGGGGGGGGGGTACGGTGTCTACCGGTGTACGGCTAGCTAGCTACCATTGTCGCCCGCCCCTTCTTCTGTGGGGTTTATCGGCGGCTGGCATCCAACATTAATGTGCATTAACCCCACCTATTCTACTGGAGCAGCCCCTGACCTAATTTAAAGACTTAGTATAACGAGGGGTTCCTGCACATGCAGAAATGCCCCGGATTGCAGACCGTAATTGCACCCTTGTCGTAGGACCTGGAGAAGCCAACTCATATAGGCAGCACACCTGTAGGGAATTTGCACCTCTCAGCAGCCATCGTCTTCTCAGCCTTATCTGTAAAATCATTACACTGACATAAATGTAAGAACATAAATATTTTATGTCGAAATATGGTGAAGACACCAAGAATGGCAAAGATTCAAACATGTTTCAACTCACAAATCTGATGGAGTATTGTTATATGTTCCTGCTTTATAGCTAATGTAATAGCCTAACATGAAAGAATTGACAGGTCAATGAACAATGTTATAATTAGGGAAGCACGATATATCGGTGAACATATCGGAATCGGACGATATTAGCTAAAAATGCCAACATCGGTATTGGCCCGATGTTTAGTTTAACGCRGATCTGCAAAACCGATGTCAAAGCTGACGTGCATACCTATATAATGTAGGTAGATGACGTAATGATGCCACGTAAACTTTTGCGCTACACGTGCAACACAGCATTCTTAACTCAGCCCACAATGTCTGCTGTGTGGATTGAGCAGTCAACAAGTCGAGCAGTCATTTGAAAGAGTAAGAACATTTCAGCGAGACAACTCAAAGGCGAAAACCATTAACACCAAGATAATGGAATTCATTGCCCTTGACAATCAACCATTTTCTTTCGTGGGTGGTATTGGCTTTCGCCAACTGGCCTAGCACCGGTACACACTAACAAGTGCGCTATTTTTCAGATGTTGCCCTACCGGAGTTACACAGTAATAGCGTCACTGCTATTAGCTTCACGACATACATACTATGGAACGCCGTTTGGGTCTTTGCATGTTCAAAAATATACAGTAGCACTGCCAAAACTGTACAAAAAAGTCTGCAAACACTGGCCACGAACGATGTGTTTACAATGCCGCGTTGGTAATAATTGATGAAATGTATCACAAGCCACTTTAAACAATGCCACTTCATATAATGTTTACATACCCTACATTACTCATCTCATATGTATATACTGTACTCTATACCATCTACTGCATCTTGCCATCTTGATGTAATTAAATGTATCTCTAGCCACTTTAAACAATGCCACTTTATATGTTTTCATACCCTACATTACTCATCTCATATGTATATACTGTACTCTATACCATCTACTGCATCTTGCCTATGCCGTTCTGTACCATCACTCATTCATATATTTTTATGTACATATTCTTCATTCCTTTATACTTGTGTGTATAAGGTAGTTGTTGTGAAATTGTTAGGTTAGCTTACTCGTTGGTTATTACTGCATTGTCGGAACTAGAAGCACAAGCATTTCGCTACACTCGCATTAACATCTGCTAACCATGTGTATGTGACAAATACAATTAGATTTGATTTGAAGCATAATTTGTTCGACTGCAACTCCTGGGGTAGCTAGATTTAGCTTGGTACCTAGCTAGCACCAATACAACCAGCCTGAAAACAATGACCAGTAGAAACTGCAGTCATTTTCATTATTCTTAGCAATGATTTAGGAATCTTTGTGAGTAAGTATTAGCTAGGTTGCCACTTGTTGTTCGCCTATTGAAATTGAACTTCAGTTCATGAAAATAAATAGATAGCCAGTTACTTAACCCTGTTGCTAACCGCAAAGTCCACTGTTGTGGCTAATCCTTATTGTGGCTAGCTTCACATAGATGGTCCGACCACCATTAATCAAATAAGAACTGTCTTATAAATTAGGGTTATTTTAGATGATGACACCTAGCTATATAGTTAGCTAGCTAGCTAAACAGATATCKTTTTGCTATGTTTTGGGGGAAGAACATTGTTTGCATCCATGAGCTAGTTAGCTTTTTTTATGACCAGCACTGTAGGTCCGCGAGACAACTTTACCAGCATCATAGCATACGTGTCGATAAATCGCTGTGACATATGAACTACAAGTGATAGTGTAATCAATGTGTAATAACTACGGAAAAAATGTATGAACGTGTTTAATTATTATGTGACGTGTAGTCATATTCAGGTCTTGATTGCTCAACAAGCTTAATTGATTGGTCAACAATATTAATTAAATAGTGTTTTTTGACACGCAAAGACCAAAACGGAAATCCTGGTTGAGAATGAAACGACTGAACAAATGAACAACGAAACAGCACAGCAAGTAAGTGAAAGAAATAGGTTTTGATTWTGTTTTACTGGTAATGGGGACATAAGTAAATGCCAACAAAATAACATTTTGGTCAATGTGGTGTGTGTGTGTCTAACCTTTATTTAACTAGGCAAGTCAGAACAAATTGTTATTTACAATGATGGCCTACCCTGGCCAAACCCGGACGACGCTGGGCCAATTGTGTGCCGCCCTATGGGACTCCCAATCACGGCTGGATGTGATACAGCCTGGATTCGAACCAGGGACTGTAGTGACACCTCTTGCACTGAGATGCAGTGCCTTAGACCGCTGCGTCCGTGTGTGTGTTAACTATTTAACTGTACTAGAATGCTTAAAAGGCCGCTAAAATTCTAAATATGGGTTATCGGTATCCGGGTTTTTTTGGCAAGGAAAATATCGGTATTGGCCAAAAATGTCATATCGGTGCATCACTAGTTATAATGTTGTTAATGTGTTGTGTTTATACACAGGCATTATAACCCTCACCTTGACAGATGGTAAACAGTGCAGGGGTCATGTTAGTACAGTGTCTATTATATTCTGTAGTGAATTCCATTAATGCAACTGTTAGGAACTGAATTAATCAGACGTTCATGGGTCATGCAGGCGTTTGGAAAGTATTCAGACCCCTTGACCGTTTCCACATTTTGTGATGTTACAGCCATATTCTAAAATGGATTAAATGTATTTCTTACCTCATCAATCTACATGCAATACCTCATAATGATTAACATGAATTTGGAGAGAAGAAATTATTAAATATTAAAGCATTGGACCTCTCACTAAAGGCTTTAGTAATCCAAAAACTATACTTAAATCCAAACTGGTTCTCTAGCAGATTAGTAAGAATGGCTCACTCCATGTTCAAGAATTGCCTTTTTCCCTTCATTCAGATTACAGCCTCTCACTTTCGGTTATTTGAATTAATCTCCAAAAGATTGCTATTTTTAAAACAAGCCATAGAAAGATGTTTGCAATTTCAGTTTAATCCACCAGAAAAGACAGAACAAATATTTAAAAAAAATATTATGGTTAAACTAAAATATATGAATTGATAAAAAAACATTCTTTTTGAATAAAAAACAACCATATAATCTTTGTAAATTATATAATGAATTGGACTAGTGGAGTTGTCACACATGCGTTACCAGAAATATATGGAAATGTCGGCTCTATCCAAAATAACAACCAACTGATTGCAGCATTACCGCATAAATGGAGGAGGCAAGTGGAAAGGGGAGAAGGTAAGAAACTTGTCTGTCTGCCCTGCATTAAAAACCAAAATTGTCTAAAGAAAATTGTGATAAATAAAAAAAAACACACCAGTTTCATTTAAGGACCAAAAACTGACAGCTCGCGGCAAACAAGTTGCAAATAGCTGGGAGGAGATTTTGATGTACCGTTCCATGGCACATATGAACTGATACACAAAACAGATTCAAAACTTTGAGTTTTTTTATTTAAATTATTATACAAAATTCTAGCAACCAATAGAAATGTTATATACAGTGGGGAGAACAAGTATTTGATACACTGCCGATTTTGCAGGTTTTCCTACTTACAAGCATGTGAGGTCTGTACTTTTATCATAGGTACCACTTCAACTGTGAGAGACGGAATCTAAAACAAAAATCCAGAAAATCACATTGTATGATTTTTAAGTAATTAATTTGCATTTTATTGCATGACATAAGTATTTGATCACCTACCAACAGTAAGAATTCCGGCTCTCACAGACCTGTTAGTTTTTCTTAAGAAGCCCTCCTGTTCTCTCCACTCATTACCTGTATTAACTGCACCTGTTTGAACTCATTACCTGTATAAAAGACCCTGTCCACACACTCAATCAAACAGACTCCAACCTCTCCACAATGGCCAGACCAGAGAGCTGTGTAAGGACATCAGAGATAAAATTGTAGACCTGAACAAGGCTGGGATGGGCTACAGGACAATAGGCAAGCAGCTTGGTGAGAAGGCAACAACTGTTGGCGCAATTATTAGAAAATGGAAGAAGTTGAAGATGACGGTCAATCACCCTCGGTTCTGGGGCTCCATGCAAGATCTCACCTGCGTGGGGCATCAATGATCATGGGGAAGGTGAGGGATCAGCCCAGAACTACACGGCAGGACCTGGTCAATGACCTGAAGAGAGCTGGACCACAGTCTCAAGAAAACCATTAGTACCACACTACGCCGTCATGGATTAAAATCCTGCAGCACACGCAAGGTCCCTGCTCAAGCCAGCGCATGTCCAGGCCCGTCTGAAGTTTGCCAATGACCATTTGGATGATCAGAGGAGGAATGGGAGAAGGTCATGTGGTCTGATGAGACAAAAATAGAGCTTTTTGGTCTAAACATCCACTCGCCGTGTTTGGAGGAAGAAGAAGGATGAGTACAACCCCAAGAACACCATCCCAACCGTGAAGCATGGAGGTGGAAACATCATTCTTTTGGGGATGCTTTTCTTGCAAAGGGACAGGACGACTGCACCGTATTGAGGGGAGGATGGATGGGGCCATGGATCGCGAGATCTTGGCCAACAACCTCCTTCCCTCAGTAAGAGCATTGAAGATGGGTCTGTGGCTGGGTCTTCCAGCATGACAACGACCGAAACACACAGCCAGGGCAACTAAGGAGTGGCTCCGTAAGAGCATCTCAAGGTCCTGGAGTGGCCTAGCCAGTCTCCAGACCTGAACCCAATAGAAAATCTTTGGAGGGAGCTGAAAGTCCGTATTGCCCAGCGACAGCCCGAAACCTGAAGGATCTGGAGAAGGTCTGTATGGAGAGTGGGCCAAATTCCTGCTGCAGTGTGTGCAAACCTGGTCAAGAACCTACAGGAAACGTATGATCTCTGTAATTGCAACAAAGGTTTCTGTACCAAATATTAAGTTCTGCTTTTCTGATGTATCAATACTTATGTCATGCAATAAAATGCAATTAATTACTTAAAATCATACAATGTGATTTTCTGTATTTTTGTTTTAGATTTCCGTCTCTCACGTTGAAGGTACCTATGGATAAAAATTACAGAGCCTCTACATCTTTGGTAAGTAGGAAAACCTGCAAAATCGGCAGTGTATCAAATACTTGTTCTCCCCACTGTATAAGGGGGATACAACCATCCCTGCAGAATTTGCTGCGAAGACACAGAATCATTAGATCACTTGTTTTGGTACTGCCCATATGTAGCTTGTTTTTGGTCGCAGGTTCAGGAATGGCAGAACATTTTTAACATTTTCTTGGAGCTAACTCTGCAAATAGCACTGCTGGGTGATTTGAAAAGTAATAGTCAATTTGATAAATAATATAATAATACTCTTAGAATTTAAAACAAATCTTTAACTGTTACTCGTTTCAGGCTTAGGTCGCGCATGACTACCTTACAGGAAAGGCATTTAAACATATATTTTTTTATCAAAATGCAAACTTGTATGCCATCTCTAAATAGGAATAAAATTGTTAACTTACGAGCCTAGTTGGTTTAGCCACGGAAAAAGCCAGGAACCTTCCCACTAGCCATGATTGGCTGTGATAATGGACACGTCGAGAGATGAGTTCGGATTGGTCTGTTATGTAGCACGCTTCTGTCTATAACATGAGCTCAGTATGTGTAGGTAATCCTTTCTAACGTGGCTATTTTGAAAGATATCACGAAGAACTGCATAAGTGTTGCTAATGCTCTCCACTTTCTGGAGGACCGAGTTTTAAAATCAGTGGAATGCCCGGTGGAAGCAGAGTATGATAGCTAAGGAGATGGAGAAAATTCTGGCGTTTGATCGCAAATAATGCGGAGCGAGTCGAAAAGAGAGCACACAGAAGAAGGCTGTGAAGAAGTCTCCGGATTACATCTTCAAACTAAGGGTAACAATGGCATCCATGACAGAGAGGGAGAAGTGTTCATCCATGTACTCGGGTAGAGAGACTCTAGCTAGCTAACTTTTCAGATGTTATACATTTCTAATTTTGTCCGAAAGTTGTTTTCATTGCAAGTTAAAACAAACTGTTAGCTAGCTAGCTAATGTTAGCTGGCTGGCTTGCTAGATAACATTATGTGTATGATCTGCATAATAATATTACTCGTATCTCAGAGCCATTTGCGTGGCTAGTTATAGCCTAATGTTAGCTAGCTAACTAACATTGAACCTAGCTAGTTGGTTAGCTTTAGCTACCATCAGATTCATGCTAGCTAGCTAGCTACATGTCTAAACAAAAGACTCCACTATGCAAGTAACCATTTCACTTTACCATTTACACCTTCTGTATCCTGTGCATGTGACAAATTAACTTTGATTTTATTTGATATAGGGTGTGTTACCAGAGACGGTAATGTGAAGAACAACATGACCTGCACCAAAGTCTTTTAGGACTTTAGGATGTAACGTTAGGTCAACGAGACAGTGTCCAAGTTCTAAAATTCTCCGGTAGAATGCCCTGCTTTTAATTCGTCAGACTCACAACCGTAAACTATTTTCTGTAATTATCTCGCCATTAACTTGTAAATAATGATCTTGCTGTGAGTTTGTTTTCCTATAATAACGAATACAAATTACCTAAAGTTAAGACAATGTCAGCTATATGATATGGTCATTATTTTAACTGGCTACCCAGCTAACTTACCGTTAGAAACGAACGAGCTACCCAGCTACCCAGAACGAGCTACCCAGCTAACTTACAAGCTAGAAACGACCCATAACATTATTTAGAAAGTTGCTTTTAGTTGACTGGTTTGCTAGATTGACAAATACTAAATACATTTTTAAACGGACAAGTTTATTGGTGTTAAAATACACCAGTTATGCTATTTTGGACCACCAGGCTGCTGATGTATTTCATTTTGTGTTTATGCTTTTTCATAATGACAACGACAAATTTGATGTTCGACGACAATAGAAGGTTCATGATGTCACTGTGATAACTGTCCACAGACATGTCGATAGATGCAGTATACAATGCATTCGGAAAGTATTCAGACCTCACGAATTTAAAACACATTTTGTTATGTTACAGCCTTATTATAAAATTGATTAAATTGTTTTATTCCCTCATCAATCTACACACAATATCCCATAATGACAAAGCAAAAACAGGTTTTTCGATTTGTTTTGTAAATGTATAAAAATGTAAACTGAAATATCACATTTACATAAGTATTCAGAGCCTTTACTCAGGACTTTGTTGAAGCACCTTTGGCAGCAATTACAGCCTCGAGTCTTCTTGGGTATGACGTTACAAGCTTGGCACACCTGTATTTGGGAAGTTTCTTCCATTCTTCTCTGCAGATCTTCTCAAGCTCTGTCAGGTTGGAAGTCCGGGCTCTGGCTGTGCCACTCAAGGACATTCAGAGACCTGTCCCGAAGCCACTCCTGTGTTGTCTTGGCTGTGTGCTTAGGGTCGTTGGCCTGTTGGAAGGTGAACCTTCGCCCCAGTCTGAGGTCCTGAGTGCTCTGGAGCAGGTTTTCATCAAAGATCCCTCTGCACTTTGCTCTGTTCATCTTTCCCTCTATCCTGACTAGTCTCCCAATCCCTCTCGCTGAAAAACATCCCCACAGCATAATGCTGCCACCCCCATGCTTCCACGTAGGGATGGTGCCAGGTTTCCTCCAGACGTGATGCTTAGCATTCAGGCCAAAGAGTTCAACCTTGGTTTCATCAGAGAGTCTGGTTTCTCATGGTCTGAGAGTCCATTAGGTGCCTTTTGGCAAACTCCAAGCGGGGTGTCATGTGCCTTTTACTGAGGAGTGGCTTCCGTCTGGCCACTCTACCATAAAGGACTGATTGGTATAGTGCTGCAGAGATGGTTGTCCTTCTGGAAGGTTCTCCCATCTCCACAAAGGAACTCTGGAGCTCTGTCAGAGTGACCATCTGTTCTTGGTCACCTCCCTGACAAAGGCCCTTCTCCCCCAATTGCTCAGTTGGGCCGGGCGGCCAGCTCTAGGAAGAGTTTCGGTTGTTCCAAACTTCTTCCATTTAAGAATGAAGGAGGCCGCTGTGTTCCTGGGGACCTTTAATGCTGCAGATATGTTTTGGTACCCTTCCCCAGATCTGTGCCTCGACACAATCATGTCTCAGAGCTCTACGGATAATTCCTTCAAACTCGTGGCTTGGTTTTTGCTCTGACATGCACTGTCAACTGTGGGACCTTATATAGACAGGTGTGTGCCTTTCCAAATAATGTCCAAGCAATTTAATTAACCACAGGTGGACTCCCATTAAGTTGTAGAAACAAGAGGAGGAGGAGGAAGAGGAGATGGGAGGATGAATAGGAGATGGTAGGTGGTGGAAGGCGGAGGAGGTGGAAGGGGGAGGAAGAATGATTAGTTGGGATAAGGAGGAGATGGAAGGGGGAGGAAGAAGGATTAGTTGGGATAAGGAGGAGATGGTAGGTGGTGGAAGGGGGAGGAAGAAGGATTAGTTGGGATAAGGAGGAGATGGAAGAAAGAAGATAAGATCAAGGGAGGTGGGAGGAGTAAGAGGAGATGGGAGGAGGTGTAGGAAGCGTCAGGAGAAAAAGGTAGGAGGAGGGAGCGTGTGGCTGGTGAGAATGAAAGGATGTGGGATACCAATGGGCAACCACTCAAACCCCAACATGTGACAGTAGTTATTCCAACCAAGTCGCTCAAGATCCAATGCGAAATTCTTTGTCCTTCCAGGTACCCAGGACCCAGCACATTGGGAGATGCTTTCAAAACCAGCCTCTAGGGGCAACAGTGAGGACTATTACCATCAAGTAGGCTTAGTGTTGCAGATATCTCCCTCCCTCCCTCCCCTCCCCAGGAGTGGCTTTAGTGGGGATCATTAACTGAGCTCTGAGGGAAGTTAAACTCCTGGGAATACAGCCAACACAGATATGCATGCTCACTAACACACATATGCACAACCTACAGGTTTCAACATCAGAGGAAGAGAGGAGCGATTCAGACCCAGATTATAACTACTCTCTTAGAGCTCCACTGAGAAACCTTTGATGTTTCACAACCTCTGGCAAAGACCTGCTAAAGTCTGGCTGTACCTCTGCCAGTGTGTCTGTGTATCTGTTACACTGTTGTCTTTATCCTCAGTTTGTTTCAATGCTGAAGATGGGCGAGGATGAGGAGAGGAGGGGGAGGAGGAGAGAGACAGGAAATGGAGGAGTAATTTAAGAGATACTCACCAATAACAAACAGAGGAAGAGAGACTCTTTCTGACTCCCTTTCTGGAACATTTTCACACCTTCCCCTGAGAAAGAGAGAGAGGAAGAAAGAGAGAGAGCCAGAGAGAAAGAGAGTCAGATGTACAGTACATGCATTTTGAAACCCATGCCTCATACCCCTACCATGTCTCATAGTGCGTGTGGGTTACACTCCATTGTGTGTGTGTGTGATACCGTTCTCTACTTCAGGTTATTATTCCTCTGCCCTACTGATGTGATGAGATCATTAACAATTCCTCTATTAAAGCTCAGTCACTGAGGAGAGAGAGAGGGAGTGTGTTAATGGGTGAGAGTAGCCTGGCAGAGGAGGAGAGGATCAGCCTGTTAAACCTCTGACACAGATGTATTATGGGTAAACAGTCATTAGAGGGACTGTGCTATTTGCTTTTGTTTTAGTTACTGTCACATATCTAGAAACCCCTTTAACTACTCTGGCAGCACATATTTACTACACTTATACAGGCACTGTATGTCACAGGGAAATARACTCTCTCTCTCCGATCTGAACTTACTAAGGTATACAAGCATTCACAGTTACATTGAAGAACATATAAAACAAAAATGTGATCAAACTTCAAACATGATTTATACCTTTTTATTCATGAATTTAAGGAATAATGTCAATGTAAATGATTTAACTGTTTATAGCAACACTACGTGTGTGTGTGTGTGTGTGGTTGTGTGCGTTCTTATGTGTGTATTGTGTCCATCTGTGTGTGTATGTTGCCAGGCTCAGCCCTTACCTACAGGAGACTGATTTTTATTGGCCCACTCCAAGCGCTACAATAACAGTCAGCTCGTATTTCTCTAAATAAATTATGTGAGCGTGTGTGCCAATAAAGTATAAATAATGTCGTCAGTGTTATTGGAAGGCGATGCCTTGGTGAGAGAGAATCTTTCCCCCCAGAAACACCAACTATGTAAAGCGGATTTAAACAGAGACATTAACAGTAGGTCAATAAACACACAGGATCTCAGATCAGTTTCAACACTGTCCAGGCTCAGGGAAACTCTGTGTCATTAGAGACATTCTTAGTTACAGGTTTGATTATTTGTGTAGTTTAAAGTGCTTTTATAAACAGATCCAGTCTTGTCTCATTCTGTGAGAGTGCAGGTTTTCTGACACACCACATTAATGACCCACTGCAACCTTTAACGGAGCTGTATTATTGGATGTAAACAAACACAGACTTTTACTGCAGGCTAATTGCTCCCACCACAGCTAGTGTGCTCTCTCTCTCTCTCCTTCAGAGGCTGTGTGTGTGTTTGTGCATACACGTGTGTGTGCTGGCGTGCTGAAGAGTGGGTGTGCAGGCAGGCAGTAAATCCTGCAGCCCTGCAGTCAGAAGGAGGACTGAGCTGTTGCCTTGTTTACCTGCCTGTTTACCTCCGTTATAAACCATAGCATGCATACACATAAACAGAGCTAACTTTCTGACAGACCACTGGGCTTATTCACATTCACTATGGTTGCACAACAAACATCATAAATCGGCCTTTTGGCGTTGCACGTGCAATCGTATTCAGAATGTACCTTATTCAGTGTTAAGTGAGCCACACCAGCCAAAGAGAATGATCCACTAGTCAGTCAGTGTCTCAGTGTGTCCCTCTCTCCCTCCCTCCCTCCCTAGTGGCATGGGAGGCAGGTAGTCTAGCTGTTAAGAGCGTTTGGCCAGTAACCGAAAGGTTGCTGGTTTGAATCCCTGAGCCAACTAGGTGAAAAACCTGCCAATGTGCCCTTGAGCAAGACATTAGCTCAGGATAAGAGCGTCTATTAAATGACTAAAATGTAAATGTAGTACTACGGAAGTGTAGATCACTCTCTTACACAAACACACAGAACAAAAAGTCAATTAGACAAACCCAGGATCGGATGGGGAAATTCACATGTAAGACATTCTGTCTCAGACCCATAGCTCACAGCAATCTAAGTCTGCCTGTCTATAGGGGTAATTATATTCACTGCGAATATGTATTTGAATAGTAACTATGACACACAGTCTCTGCATTGGAGAGGTTGTGTCACACACATACTGTAATTATTGTTATCAAGTAAATTTCTCATGGAGTCTCTGACAGATAATTGCAGCATATGCAAGAAACAACAGGTTGAAAGAAAGAGACGGAAGGAGAGAGAGAAGTGACTGGCTTTTCACGGTGGTTTCACAGACATTACGAGGCTGAAGTGTTTGTGTACTGTAGTGTACTGTATTGTTTGTGTGTACTGTAGTGTTGGTGTGTAGTGTTGGTGTACTGTAGTGTTGGTGTGTACTGTAGTGTTGGTGTGTACTGTAGAGTTGGTGTACTGTAGTGTTGGTGTGTACTGTAGTGTTGGTGTGTACTGTAGTGTTTGGTGTGTATGTATGTGTTGGTGTGTACTGTAGTGTTGGTGTGTACTGTAGTGTTTGGTGTAGCTGTAGAGTTGGTGTACTGTGTGGTTGGTGTACTGTAGTGTTGGTGGTACTGTAGTGTTGGTGTGTACTGTATGTTGGTGTACTTTAGTGTTGTGTGTACTGTAGTGTTGGTGTGTACTGTAGTGTTGGTGTGGTACTGTAGTGTTGGTGTACTGTAGTGTTGGTGTACTGTAGTGGTTGGTGTGTACTGTAGTGTTTGGTGTACTGTAGTATTGGTGTGTACTGTAGTGTTGGTGTTTACTGTAGTGTTGGTGTACTTTAGTGTGTGTGTACTGTAGTGTTGGTGTGTACTGTAGTGTTGGTGTGTACTGTAGTGTTGGTGTGTACTGTAGTGTTGGTGTGTACTGTAGTGTTGGTGTACTGTAGTGTTGGTGTGTACTGTAGTGTTGGTGTAGCTGTAGTGTTGGTGTACTGTAGTGTTGGTGTACTGTTGTTGGTGTGTATGTAGTGTGGTGTGTACTGTAGTGTTGGTGTACTGTGTAGTGTTGTTGTGTACTGTAGTGTTGGTGTGTACTGTAGTGTTGGTGTGTACTGTAGTGTTGGTATGTACTGTAGTGTTGGTGTGTACTGTAGTGTTGGTGTGTACTGTAGTGTTGGTGTACTGTAGAGTTTGGTGTACTGTAGTGTTCGTGTACTGTAGTGTTGGTGTACTGTAGTGTTGGTGTGTACTGTAGAGTTGGTGTACTGTAATGTTGGTGTAATGTAGTGTTGGTGTACTGTAATGTTGGTGTGTACTGTAGTGTTGGTGTGTACTGTAGTGTTGGTGTACTGTAGAGTTGGTGTACTGTAGAGTTGGTGTACTGTAGAGTTGGTGTACTGTAGTTGTTGGTGTACTGTAGTGTTGTGTGTACTGTAGTGTTGGTGTGTAGCGTAGTGTTGGTGTGTACTGTAGTGTTGGTGTACTGTAGTGTTGGTGTACTGTAGAGTTGGTGTACTGTAGAGTTGGTGTACTGTAGTGTTGGTGTACTGTAATGTTGGTGTGTACTGTAGTGTTGGTGTGTTACTGTAGTGTTGGTGTACTGTAGTGTTGGTGTACTGTAGTGTTGGTGTGTACTGTAGTGTTGGTGTACTGTAGGTTGGTGTACTGTAGAGTTGGTGTACTGTAGAGTTGGTGTCTGTAGAGTTGGTGTACTGTAATGTTGGTGTACTGTATGCAGCACCATGCAGTGTGTGTAATAGTTATAGTCATGGAGCTGTTATTGTATCAGATGATCCATAAAGTAAGACGTGTTTAGCTAGTCTGCTATAGGGGTCCGGCTGTCACCCTAACTCAGGTATTAACACACACACACACACACACACACACACACACACACACACACACACACACACACACACACACACACACACACACACACACACACACACACTTGGGAAATGCTTCTCTCTCTCTGTGTGACAGCTCAACTGAAGTGTCTGAGAGACACACTGACGATCACTTAAACAACTGATGGGAATCAGAGATAGAGTTCACCACTAACTATTACACTATAAATTGTCAATCAATCAGACACAGATGAGATTGATTACACTACTTTAAGAGGGAGATTGAGTCCATGCCCTCTTTTCTTCATTGTTTCAGAAGACAGGATGGGGGAGTGGTGGATAAGTGGTGATAGGAGGCGGTTGGGGGCTGAAATTAGCTTAATTGAACCACAACCTGTGAGTGAGTGAGTGTGAGTGTGAGTGCGTGTGCGTGTGTGTGTGTGCGTGTGCGCGTGTGCGTGTGTGTGTGAGACCCAGTGGCGCTGCTGGGCTTTCAGGATAAAGATAAGAAAATGTAACTTTGCCCCGAACACCTCATTATCAGACTAATCGAACACATTCAGCACACACACCCAGAAGCTTTCATCAGGCTCTAGCCCAGCTCCTCACTCCCCTGCGAGTCCTCGGCGCCCCACACACCCAACACACTCACACTGGAATGCACTTCTCTATTTGAAGTGCGTCTCTCTCTCTCCCTTCTCTCCCCATTTCTTTCTCTATCCCTCTCTCTCTATCCCCTATCCTTCTTGCTCCGTCTCACTCTTTCCCTTTTCTCTCTCTCCCCCTTCCTCTCTCTGCCCCTCTCACTCATTTCCTTTCCCTATCTGTCCCCCACCTCTCCCTCTGTCTGTCCCCCCTCTCTCCTTCTCTGTCATCCTTCTTCCCTCTCCCTCCCTCTCTCTCTGTCCTCCCTGTTGGGACATGTCTGTGTTGAAAGCCAACCTCAATCTCCCAAGGCCCCGGGGAATTAATCTTCTAACGAGAGTTAATCTCACATAAACACACTGAGAGTCATTATCTGTGTCATTAACGGCCTGACAGACCCACACCCCAGGCACAAATCAATACTTTCTACAGACCGACACCTCGGGCATGGCTTATAATACTCTACTAGACCCCACAGAGTTCCTGTTACAACACAGTTTACAGAGGCGCTCACACACAGATACCTTTACGGACACAATTATACAGGGGTCACTGCTGGAGTGGAGAATCCACTCTCACTCTCTCATTCATTCTCTCTTTCTCTTTCTCTCAATTCAATTTCAATTTAAGGGCTTTTATTGTCATGGGAAACATATGTTTACATTGCCAAAGCAAGTGAAATAGAAAATAAACAAAAGTGAAATACACAATAAAAAATGTAATATAAACATTACACTCACAAAAGTTCCAAAAGAATAAAGACATTTCATATTCTGTCTATATACAGTGTTGTAACTATGTGCAAATAGTTAAAGTACAAAAGGGAAAATAAAAAAACATAGATATAGGTTGTATTTACAATGGTGTTTGTTCTTCACTGATTGCCCTTTTCTTGTGGCAACAGGTCACAAATCTTGCTGCTGTGATGGCACACTATGGTATCTCACCCAAAAGATACAGGAGTTTATCAAAATTGGATTTGTTTTTTGAATTATTTGTGGGTCTGTGTAATCTGAGGGAAATATGTGTCTCTAATATGGTCATACATTTGGCAGGAGGTTAAGAAGTGCAGCTCAGTTTCCACCTCATTTTGTGGGGCAGTGTGCACATAGCCTGTCTTCTCTTGAGAGCCAGGTCTGCCTTTGGCGGCCTTTCGTTTGTATATAGTCAAAGATTTCCTTAATTTTGGGTCAGTCACAGTGGTCAGGTATTCTGCAACTGTGTACTCTCTGTCCAAATAGCATTCTAGTTTGCTCTGTTTTTTTGTAAATTCTTTCCAATGTGTCAAGGAATTATCTTTTTGTTTTCTCATGATTTGGTTGGGTCTAATTGTGTTGCTGTCCTTTGGCTCTCTGGGGTCTGTTGTGTTTGTGAACAGAGCCCCAGGACCAGCTTGCTTAGGGGGCTCTTCTCCGGGTTAATTTCTCTGTATGTGATGGCTTTGTTATGGAAGGCTTGGGAATCACTTCCATTTAGGTGGTTATAGAATTTAACATCTCTTTTCTTGATTTTGATAATTAGCGGGTCTCTTCCTAGTTCTGCTCTGCAAGCATTATTTGGTGTTTTACGTTGTACACAGAGGATATTTTTGCAGAATTCTGCATGCAGTCTCTCAATTTGGTGTTTGTCCCATTTTGTGAATTCTTGGTTGGTGAGCGGGCCCCAGACCTCACAACCATAAAGGGCAATGGTTTCTGTAACTGATTCAAGTATTTTTAGCCAGATCCTAATTGGTACGTCAAATTTTATGTTCCTTTTGATGGCATAGAAGGCCCTTCTTGCCTTGTCTCTAAGATCGTTCACAGCTTTGTGTAAGTTACCCATGGCGCTGATTTTTAGTGCGATATATGTATAGTTTATGAGCTTTCGGGCAACGGTGTCTAGGTGGAATTTGTATTCGTGGTCCTGGCAACTGGACCTTTTTTGGAACACCCTTATTTTTGTCTTACTGAGATTTACTGTCAGGGCCCAGGTCTGACAGAATCTGTGCAGAAGATCTAGGCGCTGATGTAGGCCCTCCTTGGTTGGGGACAGAAGCACCAGATCATCAGCAAACAGTAGACCTTTGACTTCAGATTCTAGTAGGGTGAGGCCGGGTGCTGCAGACTGTTCTAATGCCCTCGCCAATTCGTTGACATATATGTTGAAGAGGGTGGGGCTTAAGCTGTATCCCAGTCTCACCCTCCGACCATTTGGAAAGAAATGTGTCTTTTTTGCCAATTTTAACCGCACACTTGTTGTGTATATGGACTTTATAATGTCGTATGTTTTCCCCCAACACCACTTTCCATCAATTTGTATAGTAGACCCTCATGCCAAATTGATTTGAAAGCTTTTTTTGAAACCAACAAAGCATGAGAAGACTTTGCTTTTGTTTTGGCTTGTTTGTTTGTCAATTACGGTGTGCAGGGTGAATATGTGGTCTGTCGTACGGTCATTTGGTAAAAAGACAGTTTGACATTTGCTCAGTACATCGTTTTCGCTGAGGAAATGTACGAGTCTGCTGTTAATGATAATGCAGAGGATTTTCCCAAGCTTGCTGTTGACGCATATCCCCCGGTAGTTATTGGGGTCAAATTTGTCTCCACTTTTGTGGATTGGTTTGATCAGTCTTGGTTCCAAATATTGGGGAAGATGCCAGAGCTGAGGATGATGTTAAAAAGTTTAAGTATAGCAAATTGGAATTGTGGTCTGTATATTTTATAATTTCATTGAGGTTACCATTAACCCCACAGGCCTTTTTGGGTTGGAGGGTTTGTATTTTGTCCTGTAGTTCATTCAATGTAATTGGAGAATCCAGTGGGTTCGGTTAGTCTTTTATAGTTGATTCTAAGATTTGTATTTGATTATGTATATGTTTTTACTGTTTGTTCTTTCTTGTAGAGCCCTAAAGATTGGAGAAGTGGTTTATCCATACATCTCAGTTTTGGATAGATAACGCTTCGTGTTGTTGTTTGTTTTGAGTTTTCCAATTTTCCCAGAAGTGGTTTGACTCTATGGATTCTTCAATTATATTGAGCTGCTTTCTGACGTGCTGTTCCTTCTTTTTCCATAGTGTATTTCTGTATTGTTTTAGTGTAGGCTCAGGTTTTCTGGGTCTCAATGTTTATGGTTGGATAGGTTTCTCAATTTCTTTCTTAGGTTTTTCAAATCTTCATCAAACCGTTTGTTATTGTTGCTCATTTTCTTAGTTATCTGCTTGAAATGTTTAGATTTGATAGAGAAGCAGAGAGGTCAAATATACTGTTTAGGTTTTCTACTGCCAAGTTTACACCTTCACTATTACAGTGAAACCTTTTGTCCAGGAAAATGTCTAGAAGGGATTGAATTTGTTGTTGCCTAATTTTTTGGGGGTAGATTTCCACACCATTTATAGCATGTCAGTTCCTTTGGCTTTGATGTCTCATGATTTGTAAAGTGTGATTTTGCTGTGATCTGATAGGGGTGTCAGTGGACTGACTGTGAAAGCTCTAAGAGACTCTGGGTTGAGGTCAGTGATAAAGTAGTCTACAGTGCTACTGCCAAGAGATGAGCTATAGGTGTAACTACCATAGGAGCCCCCTCGAAGCCTACTATTGACTATGTACATACCCAGCGTGTGACAGAGCTGCAGGAGTTGTGACCCATTTTTGTTGGTTATGTTGTCATAGTTGTGTCTAGGGGGGCATATTTATTATTTAATTTTTTTATTTAACCTTTATTTAACCAGGTAGGCAAGTTGAGAACAAGTTATCATTTACAATTGCGACCTGGCCAAGATAAAGCAAAGCAGTTCGACACATACAACAACACAGAGTTACTTACACATGGAGTGAAACAAACATACAGTCAATAATACAGTAGAAAAAATAAGTATATACAATGTGAGCAAATGAGGTGAGATAAGGGAGGTAAAGGCAAAAAAAAGGGCATTAAAAAAAAGGCATATGGGGGAGAGAATGCTGTCACCTCCAGGTAGGTGTTTGTCCCCCTGTGTGCTGAGGGTGTCGGGTTCTTGTCCAGTTCTGGCATTTAGGTCGCCACAGACTAGTACATGTCCCTGAGCTTGGAAATTGTTGATCTCCCCCTCTAGGATGGAGAAGCTGTCATCGTTAAAGTATAAGGATTCTATTAGGGGGATATAGGTAGCACAGATGAGGACATTTTTCCCTGTTGAGATCATTTCCTTATTCATTTTTAGCCAGATGTAAAATGTTCCTGTTTTGACTAATTTAATAGAGTGGGTTAGGTCTACTCTATAGCAAATTAGCATACCTCCTGAGTCTCTTCCCTGTTTCACACCTGATAGTTTGGTGGATAGGACTTCCAACTCTCTGTAACCAATGGGTCCGTCTCCTTATACCATGTTTCTTGTAGGATGACAATGTCTGTATTTCCAATTTCTATGATGAAGTCCAGGTTCCTGCTCTTTAGGCCAAAGGCAGATGACCTCAGACCTTGTATATTCCAGGATGAGATAGTAAAAGCTTCCTGTTCCATAATGTCTAGTGTTGTTTTTGTGTGGTTTAGGCCCGGACTATCACAGTAGGTGTGAGCAGAGCATGTTGAGCATCTGATACTTGCCTCTTAGGTCGCAGGATGGGGATTGTTCTGGTGTAATAGTGGGGGTTGGGCCTGTTGCTCTGCTCACGGCCTGGGCATAATTATGTCCTGCTCTCATGTTGAGGTCCGTGCCACAGGGGCAGAAGGGGCATAGGTCTGATATGGTGTGGCCTATATTCTGTGTGGCCAGGGTTTGCTTGGGGTAGTCTTAGCTGGTTTGGATTTGCCTGGTGATGCTGTGGTCTGGGTGTAGGTCTTCTTGGCATGGGTTCTCTTGGTGCAGGTCCTTCCGGCGCGGGTCTTGCAGGTCTGGGAGGGTGTCTCGCTGGTCTGGGCGGGGTGTCTGTTGCTCCTGTATGAGGTGCTAGGGCTACGGTTGAGGGTGACGTCCTTCAGGGTCCTGGCAAAAGTTGGGATTGCTGCCTTGTAAAGGTGGACCTGGTCGTAAAGGCGGTTCAAGTCCAGGGTGGAGTGGTGGGCCAGGTAGACATTAGGTTTTAAGGCACAGTCTCGTAAAATGCTTGCATTCACCCGCTGTATGGTGGCATGGTGAAAGTATTTTCGTGTTAGCAGGGTGGAAATAACCACTTGTGCGTCTCTCTTCAATAACCATCACTAATCAGCAGGATGGAGCAAGTTGAGCTGCTGTATTCATCAACAGATGCGTATTTATCAGTATCACATTGATTGAAGGTGATCTAGTATTCTTGTAACATCCCTGGCACACAGTTTCATTAATTATGTATCCTCACCCGTCAATGAGCAATGTAAAATGTTTTGAGTGTTGGAAAAAGTGCTTTATAACTCCAATCCATTATGTGTCATCATAAGCATTAGTCATATGCAACAAAAGTTTTCCATTACAGCAGTTAAGCAGAGTGAATAGTAGCCAGCTGACACTTGATCTGATCTAACCCGACAGAACTATCTATAACTATGAACTGTTATTAAGTCATTACTGATCCTGGACCTGTCAGGGCTGTCAGTGTTGGTCTACAGACAGACTGATTTATTGGAATATCCCCCTAGAGACCCAGCAGGGGCAATCATCTACTACACGCGCACACACGCACGCACGCACGCGCACACACACACGCGCACGCGCGCACACACACACACACACACGCGCACGCGCGCGCACGCACGCATGCACGCACGCACGCACGCGCACACACACACGCACGCGCGCACACACACACGCACGCGCACACACACACACACACACACAGAAAAACACAGAAGGTAAGCGCCAGAACAACAGCTGTCTTCAGATAGCATCTGTCTTCTCTCTCTCTCTCTCTCTTGGGTAAATCTATTTGAATTCAATCTCCTTTTGACAGCACCACTTTTGATTCGACGTTAAAAATGATGACATTTTAATTTAAAAACATTATTTTCATGAAATAATATAATATTTTGACAACACTGTTTGTAAGCTTTAAAATAATATCAAACTCAACCGTTTATATTTTCCAGTGATGAAGACATGGATGTCTCATGGTGGGGTATGCAAAATGGGTCAATTTAGAGAACCTTTATCTCCTGAATTCAAACCATAAAGTGACAGAATGTTCAGAATAATTCTAGATATCCAGTCTAGTTTAACTTTCTATGTGAATCCTAATGTTCATGCAGCAAAATATGTTTTGGAGTTATTTCTGTAAACCTGGGAAACAGATTTGATTGTTGTTTTTTTCTGTGCTCCAACTTTATCCCGAACATTTTCATTTACATTTAAGTCATTTAGCAGACGCTCTTATCCAGAGCGACTTACAAATTGGTGCATTCACCTTATGATATCCAGTGGAACAACCACCTTTACAATAGTGCATCTAACTCTTTTTTAAGGGGGGGGGGGGGGGGGGGTTAGAAGGATTACTTTATCCTATCCTACTATTCATGTAGAACCATGAACCCCGGGCCTTATCCCAAGCTGCCTTCCTCTACATGAACCCTGGGCCTTATCCCAAGCTGCTTCCTCTACATAACCCCGGGCCTTATCCCAAGCTGCCTTCCTCTACATGAACCCCGGCCTTATCCCAGCTGCCTTCCTCTACATGAACCGGCCTATCCCAAGGCCTTCCTCTACAGAACCCCGGCCCTATCCAAGCTGCTTCCTCTACATGAACCCCGGGCCTTATCCCAAGCTGCCTTCCTCTACATGAACCCCGGGCCTTATCCCAAGCTGCCTTCCTCTACATGAACCCTTTCTCTCTCTAAATCCAACCCCCGTCCCCTGATCACTCTGTGGTAACACATGTGATCTATCATCTAAAGGACGCAATGGAAATGAATGTTTAACCCCGTAATGGATATTTACTGTGAGTTGATAATGACTCTGTCAGATTAGGATGTGGCTTCTCTAACAAAGCAATCAGGGAGGAGATGAAGCCAAGAACCCAATTAAACTCTTTCTCACACACACGCATACATACAAGTACACGTGTGCACATATGTGCATGCACAAATACAAAGCGCTATGTGGTTCATATGCCTGTGGTTTAATTCTGATGACAATTAAACAAATACTTTAATGAAGTGAAGTTCTGGACTCTTGGCATTAGTCTCAACCTAATGTCTGTCAATGTCTGTTTTTCATTCTAAAGCCCTCTCTCCTCTCCTTTTCTTCTGTACTTTCCTCTCCACATTTTGCCCTCTCCTCTCTGTCTCTCTCTCACAAACGTACGAACACACAAACACACACACTCACACAACACACCATCCTGCTGCTTCCAACTAATGAACAACTCCTAAACACAATCAGTCAGATACTGGAGGATTTCTCCTTTAAAGCCAATTATTCCTCTTTAATACATACAGACCTGCCAAATCCTCTCATATCTCAAACACATGTTACCACTACAACTAACCTCCATGCAGAAACATCATAAACAGGGCTGGGGGAAGGGAGAACATTGGGTACTGAAGACAGTTTGTTCTCATTAGAACTAAATACTTTGCAGCCAACAAACAGCACAAGTATTAAATACACATTGAAATACACATGAAAATACACCCAGGCATTAACAGCAGTTGGAAGTGAGTAGGTGGGTGAGGAAGGGATTGAAAGGATAGAGTTTGATTTCTTTACTGAAAGACTACACTGTAAAAATAAAATAAACATGTTGATTCAACGTCCAACTGGAAGGCAACCAGCTGTGAGTTTGCTCAACAAAATGTTCACACACAAACATTTTGGAGCTGGTTGCCTTACAATTGTACGTTGAATCAACATATTTGTTCTTCTTTTTTTATGGTGCATCATCATAAACATCAGATGATTCATGGAGATGCTCTTATCAGATTGTTTCCATGTTTTCAGAGAGACTCCTAGAGTTATTAAACAGGTTCATATCATCACAAGGCTGTACTGATACAACTGTGTGTGTGTGTGTGTGTGTGTGTGTGGGTGTGTGTGTGTATGGTGTGGTGTGTGTGTGTGTGTGTGTGTGTGTGTGTGTGTGTGTGTGTGTGTGTGTGTGTGTGTTTGTTACTGGTGTATGTCTCTCATCTCTTTCATCTCTGATTGCTTTAATACAGACTGACTTTCCCCGGTTCAGAGTGCAAGAAAAACCAACTTCTTAATGCACATTAAAAAGGAGTCGCCCAACACACACACACACACACACACACACACACACACACACACACACACACAACACACACACACCACAACACACACACACACACACACACACACACACACACACACACCACGACACACACACACAACCACTACACACCACACACTACACACACACACACACGTACACACACACCTCCAGCCACACCACTCAGTAGTCCCTTTGATTTCTGTCTTACGTGATCTGTCTTTCATCGTCGCCTCTCCCTGATCCCTCTCTTTACCTCCACTGAGGCAGAACGTCTCTCTCTCCATATCACCTTCGTCTCTCGCGTTATCTATTGAGCGTTATTGTAGTTGGGCGGGTCCATTTACTGTGTCTAACTCATTAGCAGGTGGGAAAAACGGTTTCGGTCTGCGTCTCTCTGTTCCTTAGTCTTTAGCATGACAGCAGAACGGCCGACTATCTGTCTGTCAGTCTATTTGTGTTTAGTGTGGGATGATTATGGTGTCTGTAGCACAAGAGTCGAGGGGTCGGAGAGGGGCTGGGCTCTAGTGAGTAGAGGACTCCGAGCAGTGGGTTATGGGACCCTGGACTTTGGTCTGACGGACTGGACTGACAACGTATCATTAGCCTCAAACAGCCAGACATACAGTAGAAGAGAGAGAGAGCAGTGACCCTTCTGACCCTTCTCCCTCTTCTCTCCTTAAACACATTAGGTTATAACACAATTATTACTGAAAGTGAATTGATGCATGGAGGATACACTCCTTCAATTACACACCATGTTAATATATGGACATTGGATCTGCTTAGATTACAGTGTATTTTGGAAGTTAGAACAGCATCTGTTACAGGTCAGCTCGTATCGTTATCTCTTTACACATTTAATGATAAGTTCAACATCCTCTATTGAGACGAGCTCAATCACCTTACAGGGAGATATCTGTGAAACTGTTTCAAAGCTTGAGTGTTAAATTTCAATCTATATTAGGATACATATTGTTTGAATTTAATATTATCTGACATAATGAGAACTTTCTGCCATGTATCTGGAGACAGGATATGTGTTTGTTCTCCAGAAATCTGCATTAATTTGTAAACTTAATATAGCCCATTAGGTCTATAGTGCAGGCTTGTCAGGCACACGTCACCATTGTCCTTGTACAGAATATTCTAAACCTTCAAAATAAGGTATGACGTCTTTAAAAATATATATATAACTAACTTTTTTAAAGTTTAAAATGTTATCAGCAGAATTTCAGTGATACAGCTAAATTCCTTACTATGCTACTAAAAAAGCTATTAGCCTATCATAATTATTACTACGCAAATATGAATATTATCATTGCTACTTTTGTTGTTATTATGATCAGTATTTCCTTTCATTCATTTAATCCTGCGGCGCCATACTAACGCTTTGAAGATGAGTTACACGTTTTCTTTCTGACGTTTCTTCTTTCTTTATCCTTTCTACCTCAAACATGAAAAAGTGCGGCGGTGTGCCGGGGGGAGAGGGAGAGGGACAGAGAGCAGAGACACAGAGAGAGAGGGATTGATTTCCACCCTCAGCGCTGCAGCCGTAGTTCAAAGCTCCAGACTTCAGAGAGCGTCAGGACCCAGCATGTCGAGCCCGGGTTAGGCTGCCTGTCTGCGGCCAGGAGTTCCCCCAGGGCCCGGGGAGGGCGAAAACCAGGCGGCACCGTCAAAATAATTATGCGGAGAGGATTGAGAGAAGAGCAAAGCACACACCGGGATCGGGACCGACCAGGACCAGTCGCTGGTCTCAGAACCCGCTGTCTCTCTCGGGAGATGAGAGGTGAACTAAGAGCCCATGCTCTCTTCATGTAACAATTACCTCCAAGATGGTAGGCTACATCCCTAATGGATCAGTAATAAACCTGGTGGCCTAAACGTTATTACTTCCCAACACACCACTTAGCGACCACACACACTCACACACTGCGCTCTATTATCATGCAATTAACTACAGGTCTAATATAAACTGAAATACCGGTATGAAAAAGGAAAAAACTCCGGTTTAGAGCAATTACTAGGCTAGATTATCAAATCTTTAAGGCAGAAAAACAGGCCTATTTAAATATGTAGATCATTTGACATTTGTCCATTTATATCTTTCCAACAGTGGCTAACTTTTCTGAATATTTGCTTCATTTTCGACCAACAAACAATGTAACACATGCAGTTATTTTCGAAAATTAAAATTACAGTTAAGTAGGCTACATGTGTCTGCAGCATAAATGCTCCAGGAATTTCCTCAAATCTTGCAGCAATCCCGCTTTACATTCCAAAGCACTTTACCTGCGTGTAGAGCCGAGTTGAGACGGGACAGGTCTGGCGGCGTGTAGCCTAGCTCTCTGCGCGGACTGCTGTAGTTTAATGATTAGACTGTATTGAGCAGTCTGACAGGCATCACCAATATCTAAACAGCTAAACAAATCTTTCGTTAATCTCGCTGTTTTCAGCCCACAGTGTGCATGGCCGGTGATCCAGAGTAGCTCCTCCTCACAAAAAATATCATTTTTCTCCGCCCTAGAAGATGAGGATCAACCTGATGCAGGTAGTGAATGGTATTTATGTGCCTCCACAACTCCACTACGACATCTAGAGGTGAACCACAAACAATACATCTCCTCTTGGTAGGCTATTGAATTAACGTATTCTAGCTACTGTTAGGCTACTGATGTGGTGAGACGGAGACCATTCAATAAATCTACTCACATTTATCTGCATCTATCCTTTCATCAGTGTGCAATCAAGCTAATTGAGAGAGAGAGCGGAAGGGAGAGGAGGGGTTTGTATCCGGTATCCGTGTTGTTGGTCCATAAATAAAAGGGGAGCATTAAACTTTATACGTTGTACCTTTAAAGAACATGAAAGCTTCAGACTCTGGTTCATGTGTCTAAGATTTCCAATGTTCCTTCTGGTTTATGAGTGTTGAGTTATTGATGTGATGTTTATTTATTTGTTTACCAGTCGGCGCCAGTTGTTTGGGACGGACCGAACCCTGGACTTTCCCTGAGGCACAAGAACTGACCAAAGAGACTCCACCACTCTGTCTCTCTGTCTGTCTTCTCTCCTTACTCTGCCCGGTCTCCCTCTCCCCTTCCTCCCCGCTCCTCCGCAGGAAAGAGCAGATAAAAGATGTGCTTAGAGCTTCTGAGGAGAGAGAGGTGTGTTTGAAGAGCTAACTCCTGTAAGTCCTATAATTATACCTTTCTGCCCCGCCCCCCCTCTCTCTTTCTCTCTCTCTCCTCTCACTCCTCTCTCTCTCTCTGGCAGCCCTGAGCCCGGTGGCCCTCTCATCCTCTCATCTCTGATCCTCACAGGAGCAGCTTCCTTCCTTCCTGACCGACAGACAGACTGGCAAACAAAGAGACCAGTGAAGAGCAACAGAGCCTCACTGGGATGAAAACACCTATCATATTACATTACTCCAGATGACTATTACCACAGGACCACAGCCAGAGCAAACAGAACCCCAGTCAACTGTCTTCTAAAGCCAACAGCGATAAGGCCAATATCAGGTCTTTAATAAAGACAGCTGGTGTAGGAGGAAGGTATCTAGCTACTGAAGCCAAAACAAATATCACAGACTTCTTCTCTCTATTTAAAGTTTAAACTGTATATTTAGCCATCCATGTAAGTCACAGGAGTTCCAGGCTCCTGACGCTTTGCATGATAGGTACTCTGTAAAGGTGGGCATATTCTATCCTCTCCTGTAACTACACGTCCTCATACACACGCACACATACGTGTATGCTGTCCTCTAACTACTGCACTCCTCAACAGGAGAGCAAATTCTGTTACCATGGTGACTGCAGTGTCAGCTAACCTAGTTTCCACGGTGGAAGGACATTGGGTGAAGAGAGAAGGCTAGCCTATTGGTAACATTATTGATGTACAGTAAGTTTTAAATATAACAACTTCACAACTGTTTTCTTTACAACACTCAGACACAGATTTTCAGTGGTGAATTGCGTTTGGGATGGTTAGATGAAACACGCATAACATGTGGGCAGGAGAGGTAGGGGCTAGTTACACACATACACACGTAGAAACTTACTTGCTTGCTTATAGTGGGCCATCATATCGATGATGACATTCCATATCTGCCTCTATTTGTGAGTCTTTGTGTGACTGTAAAGTCCAATCCTTCACCCACATCGTCTGTTTCAGACGGGGCATGTGAAGTCTCTGACTGGGGGTGTAGGTGAACACACACACACAGCCGCCTCTTCCTATACGTAGACTACACGCTGCTAGGGGGCCCCACGACCCAAATAAATGTAATACAAATGTGTTTTTTTAGAAACTAAGATAGTTTGAAAAGTAGAATACACAAGGTGCAATGTTTTAATTTGGTAGTGCATCAGCAGTTTCCCACTTGTTATGTCAGTCACTCAATTAGCCCGTGTCAGAAAAACATTTTGTATTGCTAGTGATGGGTTCTGGGTTCTGACTCCTAAACTTGGAATAGTGTTAATTATCAGGCATCCTATTGAAKTATTGAGTGCTATAGTCTAGGAGGGTCTACCTACACCAGAAGTTAATGGTTATCTGTAGGAGGAATGAATATGCTGGAGGCAATTAAGCTTGGATTGTACTGAGTGAAGGAAAGACGATCACATGTTGGCAGGCACTGATAAGGGTGGAGAGATGTGGTTTAGTGAGGAAAGGGGCCAAGGTCAGGTCAGATCACGTTAAGGGAGAAGGAATAGTTTATTTCCTGCCTAGCAACAAAGATGTCATGTTTAGAGAGAAGGTGGAGATTCCACCCCAAATTGGGGTATATATGGGGCGGCAGGTAGCCTAGTGGTTAGAGCATTGGGCCAGTAACTGAAAGGTTGCTGGATTGAATCCCCGAGCTGACAAGGTAAAAATCTGTCGTTCTACCCCTGAACAAGTTAACCCACTGTTCCCCGGTAGACCGTCATTGTAAAAAAGAATTTGTTCTTAACTGACTTGCCTAGTTAAATAAAATCTATATACTGCTGTATGACCCAATGGGTGAATAAACTTGGTTTAAGCTTTACTAATCGTCAGTGAGTTTTACTAGGTTCATTTAGAACCTAACACTAGGTAAGGTATTCTACCAGCTATCTAAACCTTGTAGTAGGCCTAATCATCACCAAATTACCGACCGGGCACGCAGGGCATGTGCTCATGGGCCCTGACCTCCAAGGGATCCCTTTTGATTTTGTTTGTCACTCTCACACAGATGTGATATGAACATGGCATAAGTCATGGCAAAATTTGTAGAATTGCAGAAAATTTGCTTTAAAACTGCAAAAGCTTCTCACCACCCCATGACAAAATGTGTAGAATTACAGGAAATGTACTTTAACACTGCCAACATTTTATCTATTACCAAGATTGGGGACACTAAAACGTTTTGCCTGCGATGTGGGGGTGCCCCCCAACCAAATCTCACTTAGGCCCTCCAAAAAGCTAGAGGTGGCTCTGCACACACACACACACACACACACACACACACACACACACACACACACACACACACCACACCACACACAACAACACACACCACACCACACACACACACACACACACACACACACACACACACACACACACACACACACACACACACACACACACACACACACACCACACACCTACCTGCACGTCAGGCGGTTTAGGCCCTGTGCTCGTCTTTGTGGGTGGTAGTGCCGCCCCTTAGCCAGGCAGGATGTCTGATCTGTGGAACTCAACTCACAGCCTGCCAACCCCCCCCCCCCCCCCACAACACACACACACCCTGGGGCAGGAGTTAAACGTGAGAAACAGGTAGAGACAGACAGAGACAGAGACAAACTGTACTGTGCAGCTGACAGACCTTTTCCTTCCTCAGCCATGGGGCTCTAACAGGAATTTAGGCTGCATCTGAAGTGGTACTCTGTTCCCTGTAAGGCTCTGGGAAATAGGAGTGCACTTTGGTTTCATTTCAAACCAGAAACATGGTTTGGGTGGCAACTAGGAATGTGTGTGTGTGTTCAGTCCAAGAGCAACCTCTTAGATCTTACAGGGTAGGCTCAAGCAGTTAATACTTTTCATCAAAACATCTGGGCTATGGATCAGTTCAACATATCACCAGCAGGCGCCGCTAGAACCCCTCTGTTACCATCAATACTAGGCTACCTACTGTCCACAAGACAAACAACAGATATTTCTTTAGATGTCAGCAGGGTGGCAGTATCTTCACACATTTGTCTGCTCTGGTCTGACTGATGCGTAGCCGCAGGAAGTAGTGCTGCAGCACTCCCTGAAATATCTGAATGAAAACACATTTTAATATTAATCACAAAAGTAGTGCAATGGGCCTTTACAAGTCCTGTATTAGCAGACCTATATAGCCAAATGTAGCAAGAAAAAAAAAATCTGAAGACCATCCTCCTCAGTGAATTTCATAAAAAGATATGTTTAAAACATTAAGAAAGTTATCCGTTTTAAATAAAACTATACTAAATCTATTCACGTCACCAAATAATTGATTAAAACACACTGTTTTGCAATGAAGGGCTACAGTAGCCTCAACAGCACTCTGTAGGGTAGCACCATTTGACTGAGCCATGCCTCCTTGCCCGTCCAACATTTCCTCATCTCCCACCCCTTCTAATGCGACTAGCCCCGATGCTCCTCCTTCTTTTTCCGCTGCCCCGCTACAAAGTTTCTTCCTGCAGGCGGTCACTGAGTCCGAGGTGCTAAAAGCATAACCCCAAAAAGCAATCTGGGTCAGATGGTTTAGACCCTTTCTTCTTTAAGGTTGCTGCCCCTATCATCGCCAAGCCTATCTCTGATGTTTTTAACCTGTCTCTCCTCTCTGGGGAGGCTTCCATTGCGTGGAAGGCAGCCATGGTTCGTCCTTTATTTAAAGGGAGAGATTAAGCTGATCCTAACTGTTTTAGGCCTATTTCTATTTTGCCCTGTTTATCAAAAGTGTTGGAAAAACTTGTCAATCATCAACTGACTGGCTTTCTTGATGTCTATAGTAATCTCTCTGGTATACAATCTGGTTTCCTCTCAGGTTATGGATGTGTCACTGCAACCTTAATAAAGGTCCTCAATGATGTTACCATTGCCCTTGATTCTTAGCAATGTTGTGCTGCTATTTTCATTGACTTGGCCAAGGCTTTTGATACGGTAGACCATTCCATTATTGTGGGCCGGCAAAGGAGTATTGGTGTCTCTGAGGGGTCTTTGGCCTGGTTTGCTAACTACCTCTCTCAAAGAATGCAGTGTATGAAGTCAGAACATCTGCTGTCTCAGCCACTGCCTGTCACCAAGGCTCGATCCTAGGCCCCACGCTCTTCTCAATTTACATCAACAACATAGCTCAGGCAGTGGGAAGCTCTCTCATCCATTTAAATGCAGATGATACAGTCTTATACTCAGCTGGCCCACCCTCTGGATTTTGTGTTAAATGCTCTACGACAAAGCTTTCTTAGTGTCCAATAAGCTTTCTATGCCCTTAACCTTGTTCTGAACACCTCCAAAACAAAGGTTATGTGGTTTGGTAAGAAGAATGTCCCTCTTCCTACAAGTGTGATTCCTACCTCTGAGGGTTTAGAGGTTGAGGTAGTCACCTCATACAAGTACTTGGGAGTATGGCTTGACGTTACACTGTCCTTCTCTCAGTACATATCAAAGCTGCAGGCTAAAGTTAAATCTAGACTTGGTTTCCTCTAACGTAATCGCTCCTCTTTCACCCCAGCTGCCAAACTAACCCTGATTCAGATGACCATCCTACCCATGCTAGATTACAGAGTAATTTATAGATCGGCAGGTAAGGGTTTTGTGCTGTAAGGGTTTTGTGCTGTTACCATGTTGTGCTGCTGCCATGTTGTGCTGCTAAAATGTTGTTGTCATGTTGTGTTGCTACCATGCTGTGTTGTCATGTGTTGCTGCCTTGCTATGCTGTTGTCTTAGGTCTCTCTTTATGTCGTGTTGTGTTGTCTCTCTTGTRGTGATGTGTTTTGTCCTATATTTTTTAAATTAAATGTTTTAATCCCAGCCCCCATCCCCGCAGGAGGCCTTTTGCCTTTTGGTAGGTCGTCATTGTAAATAAGAATTTGTTCTTAACTGACTTGTCTAGTGAAATAAAGGTAATATTTATTAGAACAATTTTTTTAAGTAGCCGGAGGACAGCTAGCTTCTGTTCTCCTCTGGGTACATTGACATCAATAGAAAACCAAGGAGGCTCATGGTTCTCAACTCCTTCCATAGACTTACACACTAATTATGACAACTTCCGGAGAATGTCCTGATTTTACAAATGTATTTCCACTGGGGCCCACCTGTGTAAGTGGTAAACTGCTTACTGACTGTATACTGCATGATTGTAGTGGGTTTACTAATGCGTTAGGTCTATTAGCTATGTTGACTATGGCATTACTTTAGCTAATATGGTGACAACGATGTAGGCTGTGTTGTGGTTATGATATGGTTTGGCTTGGAAAGTTTATTTTGCCTGGTCACATACAGCTGATGTGTTGTGCATTGAAGTCCAGTAGCGAAAGGAAATGGTGAGAGGAGGAGAGAGCATAGACACGAAAAGGAATACAACTTGGCTGCTATGAAAGTGAACTGTGGTTACGTGTGATCAGGAGATTCCACCAATTCTGTTGAAAAACGTTTCTTAAACGGAAGCAAACGGAACAAAACGGGGATAAACAAACCTGAATTTGTCCAATAGAAACTCTCATTTGCAACTGTTGGACTAATGATTACACCCTAGATCAGCTAGATGCAGTCAATAGTGTCTGCCAATGTGTCACTGTCTGACACCTCAAATTTTTCATAGGCTAGGTTGTAGCAACCTCATGATGGGTATAGGGACAATTTGAGTATCATGTAMTAGCCTAAACGTATTGATGTTACATTGAGCTGGGTGAATGGAATATGAATGACAGTCATCCAATATGCTGTAATAGAAATAAGGCCATGCTCATGAAAAAATGTAATCGTTCTCCTTCATCTTAAACCGCCACTGGTGTTGGTTATTCTGGTTATTCTGTGGTAGAATTACCTACTCTCCTAATGGAGTCTACCAAATATCTGGTTCAGTTTGCTTATTGACTTGACACCTTATTTATAAAGATAAGCCACACTACTAGCTCATCAGAGATGGTGACAGGTTTTGGGGATAATCTGTGTTGCATTATACCACTTGAATGCATTCCACACTCTGTTCATCCCCATAGAATAACAGTAACATTATCACACACACACACTAACACTCACACTCTCTCTCACACACACACAGCCACGACCAGCACAAAAAGAGATGAGGAAGAGAGAGAGAGAGAGAGAGAGAGAGAGAGAGAGAGAGAGAGAGAGAGAGAGAGAGAGGGAGAGGGAGAGGGAGAGAAGAGAGCGAGAGGGGCTGCCTGGTTGCCTGCATGGGCTTCGTTGTGGGAAATTGCACAGCAGAGCGTGACCTCACTGCATTCTGCACAGCTGTGCGAGCGAGCAAATAGAGAGAGAGCGAGGAGAAATAGAAGAGAGAGCGAGAGGGGCTGCCTGGTTCCCTGCACGGGCTCTGTTGTGGGAAATTGTGCATTTAAACAGCCTTACGCCGATATGCATTCTTCAGTTTCTGGTGCATTACACGCGCAACAAGAAACCAACACCCACTCGGTTAACGTCATTAATAACGCAGTGTGAGATGGACGAGTCGTCACTGTTGGATCTATTGGAGTGTTCAGTGTGTTTGGAGCGGCTGGACACTACAGCTAAAGTCCTGCCTTGCCAACACACCTTCTGTCGCCGCTGCTTGGAGAACATAGTCAGCTCCAGGAACGAACTGAGATGCCCAGAATGTCGTATCCTAGTCGGCTGTGAGGTGGATGATCTTCCCGCGAATATCTTGCTGGTCCGCCTGCTGGACGGGATCAAACAGCGGCCACGGACTGGAGGTAGTACCAGGCAGTCCCTGGTGGGAGGCGGGCGGTCGCTGGGCTGTGCAGCCGGGATCAGTGCCTCTCCCCCGGGCAGTGGGATCAGGGACCTGCCGGTGGCCACACGAAGCCCCCCGGTCAAGGTACGTGGCTCTGCTACGGTCTAATCCGACGTCGTATTTGGGCTGGTTGGCTACCAACTTGCTGTACAGAATGTTCCTTGGCTGGAGTCCTCCAGAACAGAGTTGCTGTAAACATGTGTGGGGGGTGATATTGCATTATAGCTGGGAATCTGTTTGGGAAATCTAATGTGACATCAGGAAGAAAAGAAAGCACCTCAATGTTAAATACAATAAAGTGCTGAAAGACATCAGTGATATCCACCCCTGGCCCCTGCAGCTAAAGACAATTATAGAGGGAGGGAGAGAGGGGGTGGGGAATAATGGAAATAGAGAGTACTTCACCTGTGCTATTCATGTTGTTGCTTGACAGACAAGCCAGGTGTAGCCAGAAATGGTTTAGTTACCTCATTGGCTGGCTGTGTAGAGTCTAGAGCTGCAGCAGTATAGCATGTTTCATAACATAGACTGAACAAAGCAGCCAGAACAATGACATGGTTGGATGTTGGGGTTCTACCTTATACACAGTCTAGTTTGATTAACAGTATCCTATATGATAACAGATGTTTGGGCCCATTATGTTTGTTTGTTTGAAAAGGTTAATGTCATGCCATGTCATGTCTTTGGCCCAAGTAGTGTACATAGTATACAAAATGTAACTCACAATCCTCTTTGATTGTGAGTTCCGGCTCCCAAGTAGCGCAGCATCTAAGGGACTGCATCTCAGTGCAAGAGGCGTCACTACAGCCCCTGGTTCGATTCCAGGCTGTATCACATCCGGACGTGATTGGGAGTCCCAATAGGTGGCGCCAAATTGGCCCAGCGTCGTCCGGGTTTGGCCGGGGTAGGCCATCATTGTAAATAAGAATGTGTTATTAACTGACTTGCCTAGTAAAATAAAGGTTAAATAAAAAAACTAAAAAAAGAATTAACATACCAGTGTTTCTTCTTCTCATACTTCCCAGTCCACTGAAGGGGAGCAGGGTGACTATTGACCTTATGGACAGTCCAGGACTGAGAGACAGAGTGTCTGGTGGGGTGCAGCTAGCAGGCCTGCCAGAGCCACCAGCAGAAGCAGTAGAATCTAAACACTGATCGTGGATGTGTGGAATGCTCCGAGGCAACCATCTCTCTCTCTCTCTCTCTTTCTCTCTCTCTCTCTCTCTCGCTCTCTCTCTCTCTCTCTCGATGTGTTAGTTTAAGATGTCTCCTTCAGACTAGACAGCCAGCCGCAGCTGTGCTTTATTCCTCTGAACACTCACACTCTGACAAAGACACCCTCAACATTTATTAAGGAGCAGGAATCTCATTTAGTGTGTGTGTATGGTTGTGACTGTTTTGTGTGTGTGTTGGTGTGTGTGTGTGTGTGTGTGTGTGTTGTGTGTGTGTGTGTGTGTGTGTGGTGTGTGTGTGTGTGTGTGTTGTGTGTGTGTGTGTGTGTGTGTGTGTGTGTGTGCTGCCTTCAGTTGGAAGGATGAAGAGCAGAGAGATTCAGAGAACTTTTGTCTTTGCTGACTCAAAACACACACACACACACACAGTCGCACAGGAGGAGCCTATGATATGGAGAGCCCATTGAGGGGAGCCAGACACATGCAGTATAATGTGGTCATAAGAAGTATTAATGCAGTATTCATGTGTCATAATGAGTATTAATGCAGTATTCATGTGGTATTAATGATATTGGTTAAAGGGAATCTGTAATGTAATGAGTGTCTGGTTGTTGATTCTGGCTAATCTGCATGGTAATAAACTGACTGACAGGACTTACGGCTGTCTGGCAGAGACATAGTATACATTGCTGCTTGGCCTGATGTAATACACACATACAACAATATGGTATTGTTGTACTTGTATGAAGAGAGAGAGAGACTTTAGTGGGGAGAGAGGAGAGAAAAAGGGAGAGAAATGCAGAAAAAAGAGAGGGGTGTGAAGGCTGGGGATGGAGATGCAGATAGCTGTATAGGCTGGGGGTGGAGATCAGATGTGTAACAGCTGGGGGTGGAGATGCAGATAGTGTATAGGCTGGGGGTGGAATGCAGATAGTGTATAGGCTGGGGTGTGGAGATGCAGATAGTGTAAGGTGGGGGGTGGAGATGCAGATAGTGATAGGCTGGGGGGTGGAGATGCAGATAGTGATAGGCTGGGGGTGGAGATGCAGATAGTGTATAGGCTGGGGGTGGAGTGCAATAGTGTATAGGCTGGGTGGAGATGCAGATAGTGTATAGGCTGGGGGTTGAATGCAGATAGTTGTATAGGCTGGGGGTGGACAGATGCAGATAGTGTATAGGCTGGGTGGAGATGCAGATAGTGATATAGGCTAGGGGTTGAGATGCAGATTAGTGTATATATAGTGTATAATAGATATACATTGCTGCTTGGCCTGATGTAATAACAATACAACAATATGGTATTGTTTTGTACTTGTATGAAGAGAGAGAGAGACTTGTAGTGGGAGAAGGGAGAGAGAAAAAGGGGAGAAAATGCAGAAAAAAAGCAGAGAGGGTGTAAAGGCTGGGAATGGAGATGCAGATAGGTGTTATAGGCTGGGGGTGGAGATGCAGATAGTGTACACTGGGGGGAATGCGAATAGTGTATAGCTGGGGGTGGAGATGCAGATAGTGTATAGCTGGGGGTGGAGATGCAGATAGTGTATAGGCTGGGGGGAGAGAGCAGATAGTGTATAGCTGGGGGGTGGAGATGCAGATAGTGGTATATAGGACTGGGGTGGAGATGCAGATAGTGTATAGGCTGGGGTGGAGATGCAGAGTGTATAGGCTGGGGTGGAGATCAGATGGTTGCGGTGTAGATGAGATCAGGATAGGTACTAGGCGTGGGGGTGGAGATGCAGATAGTGTAATAGGCTGGGGGTGGAGATGCAGATAGTGTATAGGCTGGGGTGGTAGATGCAGATAGTTATAGGCTGGGGGGTGGAGAATGCAGCAATAGTGTATAGGCTGGGGGGGTGGAGATGCAGATAGTGTATAGGCTGGGGGTAGATGCAATAGTGTTATAGGCTGGGGGGTGGAGATGCAGATAGTGTATAGGCTGGGGGTGTGAGATGCAGATAGTGTATAAGGCTGGGGTGGAGATGCAGATGGGTTTATTGGCCTTAGATGGGTGTTGTGGCTAAACAAGCTTTCAGCTTGGCTGCTATTCCCATGGGTGAAGGGTTAACTCCCATCCCCCACAACACACACACACACACACACACACACACACACACACACACACACACACACACACACACACACACACACACACACAACACACACACACACACACACACCACACACACACACACACACACACACACAACACAACACACCACAGAGAGACACACACAAAAGTTAAACCCCCCACCATTGTTAGTATGGAGATGAGGGTGAGAAGTCAGTCAGGTCTGGCGGCTGGCCTAGTGCTGGAAAATGAATTCATACACGGAGGAGAGGATAATGAGAAATTATCTGTTACCAATGTGACTGACCAGATCACCTCTCTGTGCAACTCAAGAATGTGTCAGCCCACTGAGCCAAAGCCTGATGTTATTATCACAGATCTAACATGAGACTTCAAGTCCCAGACATGGTTATTCATCTTCCAGGTCTAAACTGTTTGAACGTCAAGTGTTAATGGTCTCCTGTGGAACACTTTCTGAGGATTTAGGCTTTATCATGGAACATCTCTCGTATATAGTGGAAACAATCTCTCTCTCTCTCATTCTCTCTCTCGCTCTCTCCTCTCTCTCTCTCTTCTCTCTCTCTCTCTCTCTCTCTCTCTCTCTCTCTCTCTCTCTCTCTCTCTCTCTCTCTCTCGCTCTCTCTCTCTCGCTCTCTCTCTCTCTGTGTGCGCGCGTCGAGACAGTGTGTCCATCCTGTCTGCTTTCTCGCTTGTTTAGTCTACAGGAGGAGAGAGGGAGAGACAGAGAGACAGAAAAAAGTGTGATGGAGTAATGGAGAGAAGGCGAGAGAGCAAAAGAGAGAGAGATGTCAGAGCTATGAGATATAAGTCCTTTCAAACAGAGAGACATTGCCAAAGGAAATGTGGACATGATGTCGTTGATCAGGCTGATTAGCCTAATTCAGCTGATACACCCCCCCCCCTCACCCCACCCCACACACACACCTCCGCTCCGATCTCCGATCTCAGGTTGCAGCTGAGCAGAGTTCCATAGAATTTAAAACCTATTCTCTGTACGCTGCCTGCCAGTGCCTGGAATTGGCTATCTCCTCTCTGTGCTTTGAGATGCAGTGTGTGTGTAATTGGCTATATCTCTGTGCGTGTAAAGGGAAATGGAGAGTCCATCATCTTTAGAGCCTCTCTCTTCCTCCATCCCTCTCTCTGCCTGTTTGAGTGATGCTGATGATTATTCTGCTGGAAATTAAACCTCCGTTTCTTCAGGAGACCTGGGGATCTCTCTCTCTCTATCTGTTTCTCTCTCTCTGTCTCTCTCTCTCTCCATCTCAGTGCGAGGTGAAGTGATGTTTATCCAGAGAGACTCATTCAATCTGAGCAGCTTGACAGAGAGACTAGTGGCCACTTACCAAACCAGCCTGTCCTAACCTATCGTCACCCAACCTCAAGTTCACATGGTTTGGTAATCTCTTATTGAGCAGGGAGAAAAAAATAGGCCTATTTGTGTGCACAGTACTACAGTTGAAGTAGGAAGTTTACATACACTTAGGTTGGAGTCATTAAAACTCGTTTTTCAACCACTCCACAAATTTCTTGTTAACAAACTATAGTTTTGGAAAGTCAGTTAGGACATCTACTTTGTGCATGACGCAAGTAATGCAATTGTTTACAGACAGATTATTTCACTTATAATTCACTGTATCACAATTCCATTGGGTCAGAAGTTTACATACACTAAGTTGATTGTGTCATAAACGTTGGAAAATCTAGAAAATTTGTATGTCTTTAGAAGCCTTCTGATAGGCTAATTGACATAATTTGACGTCAATTGGGGTGTACAGTGTGGATGTATTTCAAGGCCTACCTTCAAATCAGTGCCTATTTGCTTGACATCATCAGAAATCAGCCAAGACCTCAGAAAAAAATTGGAGACCTCCAGTCTGGTTCATCCTTGGGAGCAATTTCAAACACCTGAAGGTACCACCTTCATCTGTACAAACAATAGTACGCAAGTATAAACACATGGGACATGCAGCCGTCATACCGCTCAGGAAGGAGACGCATTCTGTCTCTAGAGATGAATGTACTTGGTGCGAAAAGTCAATCTCTCAGAACAACAGCAAGGACCTTGTGAAGATGCTGGAGGAACAGGTACAAACGTATCTTATCCACAGTAAAACGGTCCTATATCGACACAACTGAAGCCGCTGCAAGAGTGCACTGTCCATTACAGTTAAGACTTACGGTTTGCAACTGCACATGGGGAGATCGTATTTTTGGTGAATGTCTCTGGTCTGGTGAAAATATAAACTTTTTGGCCATAATGACCATCGTTATGTTTGGAGGATAAAGGAGGATGCTTGCAAGCCGAGAACATCATGTATGGCAGCATCATGTTGTGGGGGTGTGTTGCTGCATGAGGGACTGGTGCAATTAAAAAAAAAATAGCATCACGAGGAAGGAAAATTATGTGGATATATTGAAGCAGCATCTCAAGACATAGTCAGGAAGTTAAGCTTGGTCACAAATGGGTCTTCTAAATGGACAATGACCCCAAGCATACTTCCAAAGTTGTGGCAAAATGGCTTAGAGGCAACAAAGTCAAGGTATTGGAGTGGCCATCACAAAGCCTGACATCAATCCTATAGAAAATGTGTGGCCAGAACTGAAAAAGCATGTGCAAGCAAGGAGGCTACAAAACCTGACTCAGTTACACCAGCTCTGTCAGGGAGGAATGGGCAAAATCACCCAACCTATTGTGGGAAGCTTGTGGAAGGCTACCCGAACATTTGACCCAAGTTAAAATTTAAAGGCAATGCTACTAAATACTAATTGAGTGTAATGTAACTTCTGACCCACTGGGAATGTGATGAAAGAAATCAATCTGAAATAAATAATTATCTCTACTATTATTCTAACATTTCACATTCTTAAAATATAGTGGTGATCCTAACTGACCTAAGACAGGGAGTTTTTACTAGGATTAATGTCAGGAATTGTGAAAAAACTGAGTTCAATGTATTTGGCTAAGGTGTATGTAAACTTCGACGTTTAACTGTATGTCTGAGATAAAGCCTAGGAATTTTATCGGGAGATACACAAGTTTTAAGGTCTCAGACAATGTTACTGTAATTTCCATGTAAAAGGAACCATGTTCACCACAAGTTCATAAGACATGTCAAATTGGGGGTAAATGAAAGATAAGAGGCTATATTTTTGAGAATTAAGGCATATAATAATTTTCCATGATAAAAATAGGAACAAGCAATGGCTTTGATTTCTTGTCAAACAGATGGAATAGAGGTCTTAGACAACACTACCAGAATGTCTTACATGGTATTAGAAATACATCAAAACTAAATAATGTTGAAGTAAAGACCCCTGCAGACTAATATCAAACATATTTCATTTCGGATCATTTTTTCTACATTTTTTAAGTTTAAAAAACATTGCCTTGTGCCTTGAATCCGTTACCAAAAACCCACATGCTGTATCTTTAAGATATTTGATATTTTCTGTCCCTCATGAGGAGGGGACAATGAAAGTTCCCTGAAGTAACAAGTTAAGGTATACCTATGAATTAGTTGTAATGTTTTTACGGTAGCAGAATTTCAGAAAAATCTGTGACAAACTTTCTGCAATCGAATTGGCTACAATGGGAAATCATAGTAGGCACAAACCACAGTTGGTTCACTTGCTATAGTCCTCCTTTCCACTGGCATATGTATGTTCAGCTGATACTGTTGTTTTTCTCTTTCTGTCATCTGGTGGTCTAAGCAAGTGTGACAACCCCCCTCTCTCTCTCCAATTAATGTCACTTCTCCCGGCTCTAACTGACACCTAACAATGAGCCCCCTCTCTTTCCATTGACTGTAACCAGTATCCTCAACCACTGAGCACCGACCGACACCGGACATCCATGGACGTTAAAAGTAGTTKAAATTTGGTCAGTTCACCCAAGACTTTATTTCAATGTCCACAGACATCTGGACCAGCATTCATTTGGCCCAAACATAGGTGTCCATGATTGGTTCAGATTTGAACCAATCATAGACGTCTATGTTTCACAAGTTTAGACATTACAGTACTTACATTACAGTAGAGAACAGTAGAGTACTACGGGATGTAACGATTCACCGATACCCATCAGTSCCGATTCAAATGTTTAAGATACAAGTGCATCGTTCTGCAGACCCCTTAACTGATCCAAATGTAGCATGCATCGGTCAGAAAATCTATTCAAACGTTACGAATGGATGGTTCACTTTGTTGTTGTTGTTGCTCATATTACATTCTTTCTACCTTCTGAAAATACCTCTCACATTTCAGTGTCAAACTGCAAGTAACTGTGTTGACAGTCATTGATCTACAAGGAATTTTGCATGCCAAGCAACCCCAGACAATATCAGTAGCCTAGTCAAACTGCACACTTTGCCCAGCTTCGCTCACTAACCAACGCGAGAAACCCCAAGGCTCGATCCTAGTTCCCAAACTCTTCTCAATGTACATCAACAACATAGCTCAGGCAGTAGGAAGCTCTGTCATCTATTTATATGCAGATGAGACAGTCTTATACTCAGCTGGCCCCTCCCCGGATTTTGTGTTAAACACTCTACGACACAGTTTTCTTAGTGTCCAGCAAGCTTTCTATGCCCTTAACCTTGTTCTGAACACCTCCAAAACAAAGGTCATGTGGTTTGGTAAGAAGAATGCCCCTCTCCCCACGGGTGTGATTACTACCTCTGAGGGTTTAGAGGTTGAGGTAGTCACCTCATACAAGTACTTGGGAGTATGGCTTGACGTTACACTGTCCTTCTCTCAGCACATATCAAAGCTGCAGGCTAAAGTTAAATCTAGACTTGGTTTCCTCTAACGTAATCGCTCCTCTTTCACCCCAGCTGCCAAACTAACCCTGATTCAGATGACCATCCTACCCATGCTAGATTACAGAGACGTAATTTATAGATCGGCAGGTAAGGGTGCTCTCGAGCGGCTAGATGTTCTTTACCATTCACCATCAAATTTGCCACCAATTCTCCTTATAGGGAACATCACTCTATACTCCTCTGTAAACTGGTCATCTCTGTATACCCGTCGCAAGACCCACTGGTTGATGATTATTTATAAAACCCTCTTAGGCCTCACTCCCCCCTATCTGAGATACCTACTGCAACCCTTATCCTCCACATACAACACCCATTCTGCCAGTCACATTCTGTTAAAGGTCCCCAAAGCACACACATCCCTGGGTCGCTCCTCTTTTCAGTTCGCTGCAGTTAGCGACTGGAACGAGCTGCAAAAACCACTCAAACTGGACAGTTTTATCTCCATCTCTTCATTCAAAGACTCAATGATGGACACTCTTACTGATAGTTGTGGCTGCTTTGCGTGATGTATTGTTGTCTCTACCTTCTTGCCCTTTGTGCTGTTGTCTGTGCCCAATAATGTGTGTACCATGTTTTGTGCTGCTGCCATGTTGTGCTGCTAAAATGTTGTTGTRATGTTGTGTTGCTACCATGCTGTGTTTTTATGTGTTGCTGCCATGCTATGCTGTTGTCTTAGGTCTCTCTTTATGTAGTGTTGTGGTGTCTCTCTTGTCATGATGTGTTTTGTCCTATATATACACTACCGTTCAAAAGTTTGGGGTCACTTAGAAATGTRCATGTTTTTAAAATAAAATAAAATATTTTGTCTATTAAAATAACATCAAATTGATCAGAAATACAGTGTAGACATTGTTAATGTTTTAAATGACTATTGTAGCTGGAAACGGCAGATTTTTAATGGCGTACAAAGGCCCATTATCAGCAACCATCACTCCTGTGTTCCAATGTCATGTTTTGTTAGCTAATCCAAGTTTATCATTTTGAAAGGCTAACTGATCATTAGAAAACCCTTTTGCAACAATGTTAGCACAGCTGAAAACTGTTGTTCTGATTAAACTAGTAGACTAGTTGAGTATCTGAAGCAACAGCATTTGTGGGTTTGAATACAGTGTCACGACTTCGGCCGAAGTCGGTCCCTCTGGCCTTCTAGCCATCGCCGATCCACTTTTTATTTTCCATTTGTTTTGTCCTTGTCTTACACACCTGGTTTCAATCCCCCAATTACTTGTTCATTATTTAACCCCCCCATGGTTAAATAATTCCCCCATGGTTGTTTGTGAGTGATTGTTTGTTTGTAATATGGTCCGTTATTGTGGGCTCGATTTATTGTGTTGTATTTGTGAATATTTGACAAAATTACGTTTATTACTCATATCTGCTGTCCTGCGCCTGACTCCTCTACACCAGGCACTATTACAGAATCACTCACCACCGAATGGAGTCAGCTGGAGCAGACGCCCTCCCTGTGGCGATAGAGGAGCGCGTTCAGCAGCATGCGACCATGTTGCAACGTCTGGGCACCGCCATTGATCGCGTGCTGCAGACGATGGATCGTTGGGAGAGAGGAGGAGGTCTTCCAGCGCCTCCACCAGCAGGCCCCACTGTCCACCCCTCCTTCACCCGGGCCCAGCGGGATTCGGCTCACGCTCCCGAGGGAGTATGATGGGATGGCTGCCGGATGCCAGGGGTTCCTACTCCAGCTGGAACTCTACCTGGCGACCGTCCACCCGGCTCCTTCGGGACGTGAGAGCGTGTACGCCCTCGTCTCCTGCCTCTCAGGCAAAGCCCTGGAGTGGGCCAACGTCGTATGGAGTGAAGGAGACACGGCATTGGACCATTACGCAGAGTTCACACGCCGCTTTCGGGCAGTTTTCGACCACCCGCCTGAGGGTCGAGCGGCGGGTGAACGTCTGTTCCACCTGAGGCAGGGGACGAGGAGCGCGCAGGATTTCGCTTTGGTCTTCCGGACCCTGGCCGCCAGACCGGGATGGAACGACAGGGCCCTGATTGATCACTACCGGTGCAGTCTGCGTGAGGACGTCCGTCAGGAGTTGGCCTGCCGAGACAACACCCTCACGTTGGACCAGCTGGTGGACCTGTCCATCCGGCTGGACAACCTGCTGGCTACCCGCGGACGTCCGGATTGGGGCCTGTCAGTTCCATCCCCCAGCACTTCTGCTCCGACCCCCATGGAGCTGGGATGTGCTGTGCTTAGGGCGACCGGAGGAGGGGCCATTCCCTGCACCATCTGTGGCTGKAGAGGGCACACTGCTGGTCGGTGCTGGGGGGGGTTCCTCAGGGAGTCGAGGCAGCAGGCAGGGCGCTATCGTGTCACCCCAGGTGAGTCTGCACCAGGCTCACCCAGAGCCCCCTGTTGCTCACATGTATGTGTCTATTAAATTTCCTGAGTTTTCCCCGCATTCCCAGCATAAGGCGCTCGTAGATTCAGGCGCAGCTGGTAATTTTATTGACTGTTAATTTGCCCATAGTTTAGGGATCCCCCTTGTTCCTGTGGATATGCCCTTCCCTGTGCATGCCCTAGATAGTTGACCATTAGGGTCAGGGCTGATTAGGGAGGCCKCTGCTCCACTAGGCATGGTTACGCAGGAGGGTCACAAGGAGAGAATCAGTCTKTTCCTTATTGATTCTCCTGCGTTTCCCGTGGTGCTGGGCCTACCRTGGTTGGCCTGTCATGACCCCACTATTTCGTGGCAACAGAGGGCTCTCAAGGGGTGGTCACAAAAGTGCTCAGGGAGGTGTGAAGGGGTTTCCATTGGTGCGACTACGGTGGAAAGTCCAGACCAGGTCTCCACCGTGCGCGTCCCCTCAGAATATACCGATTTGGCTCTCGCCTTCTGTAAGAAGAGGGCGACTCAATTACCACCCCATCGACGGGGGGGTTGTGCGATAAATCTCCTGGTAGACGCAGCACTTCCCAGGAGTCACGTGTATCCTCTGTCACAGGAGGAGACGGCCGCTATGGAAACATATGTCTCCGAATCCCTGGGGCAGGGATACATTCGGCCCTCCACTTCACCTGCCTCCTCAAGTTTATTTTTTGTGAAGAAGAAGGATGGGGGTCTGCGCCCGTGTATTGACTATCGGGGTATCAATCAGATCACTGTGAGGTACAGCTACCCGCTGCCTCTCATCGCCAGTGCGATTGAGTCAATGCACGGGGCGCGCTTCTTCACAAAATTGGATCTCAGGAGCACTTACAACCTGGTGCGTATCCGGGAGTGGGACGAGTGGAAGATGGCATTTAGTACCACCTCAGGGCACTATGAGTACCTCGTCATGCCGTACGTGTTGATGAATGCTCCATCAGTCTTCCAGGCCTTTGTTGACGAGATTTTCCGGGACCTGCGCGGGCAGGGTGTAGTGGTGTATATCGACGACATTCTGATAAACTCCGCTACACGTGCCGAGCAAGTGTCCCTGGTGCGCAGGGTGCTTGGTCGACTATTGGAACATGACCTGTACGTCAAGGCTGAGAAATGTCTGTTCTTCCAACAGTCCGTCTCCTTCCTAGGGTACTGCATTTCCACGTCAGGGGTGGAGATGGAGAGTGACCGCATTTCAGCCGTGCGTAATTGGCCACGGTAAAGGAAGTGCAGTGGTTCCTAGGGTTTGCCAACTACTACCGGAGGTTTATCCGGGGCTTTGGTCAGGTAGCGGCTCCCATTACCTCACAGCTGAAGGTTGGACCGGTGCGACTGCAATGTTCGGCTGAGGCGGACAGGGCTTTTGGTCAACTGAGGGCTCTTTTTACCTCGGCTCCCGTGCTGGCTCATCCGGATCCCTCTTTGGCGTTCATAGTAGAGGTGGACGCTTCCGAGGCTGGGATAGGAGCCGTGCTCTCTCAGCGCTCGGGTACGCCACTGAAGCTTCACCCCCTGTACCTTCTTTTCGAAGAAGCTCAGCCCAGCGGAGCAAAACTATGATGTGGGGGACCGGGAGTTGTTGGCTGTCATCAAGGCTCTGAAGGTGTGGAGACATTGGCTTGAGGGGGCGAGACACCCTTTTCTCATCTGGACTGACCACCACAATCTGGAGTACATCTGGAGTACATGGGCCATGWTTTTACCTGTTTTGTGTTCACCCTGTCCTACCGACCAGGTTCCCAGAACGCTAAGGCAGACGCACTGTTCCGGATGTATGACACAGAGGAGCGGTCCATGGATCACACTCCCATACTCCCGGCCTCTTGCCTGGTGGCACCGGTGGTTTGGGAGCTGGACGCGGACATCGAGCGGGCGCTACCTACAGAGCCCACTCCTTTCCAGTGTCCAGCTGGGCGTCTGTACGTTCCGTCTGCTGTCCGCGACCGGTTGATCTATTGGGCCCACACGTCACCCTCCTCTGGTCATCCTGGCATCGGTCGGACGGTGCGCTGTCTTAGTGGGAAGTATTGGTGGTCCACCTTGGCCAAGGACGTGAGGGTTTATGTTTCCTCCTGCTCGGTGTGTGCCCAGTGCAAGGCTCCCAGGCACCTGCCGAGAGGGAAGTTACAACCCCTACCCCTTCCACAACAGCCGTGGTCGCACCTGTTGGTGGACTTCCTGACGGATCTTCCTCCCTCACAGGGCAACACTACGATCCTGGTCGTTGTGGGTCGGTTTTCTAAGTCCTGCCGTCTCCTCCCTTTGCCCGGTCTCCCTACGGCCCTACAGACTGCGGAGGCCCTGTTCACTCACGTCTTCCGGCACTACGGGGTGCCTGAGGACATAGTCTCTGATCGGGGTCCCCAGTTCACGTCCAGGGTCTGGAGTGCGTTCATGGAACGTCTGGGGGTCTCGGTCAGCCTCACCTCAGATTTTCACCCCGAGAGTAACGGGCAGGTGGAGAGAGTAAACCAGGATGTGGGTAGGTTTCAGCGGTCATATTGCCAGGACCGGCCGGGGGAGTGGGCGGCGTTCATCCCCTGGGCAGAGATGGCCCAAAACTCACTCCGCCACTCCTCCACTGACCTCTCCCCCTTCCAGTGCGTACTGGGGTATCAGCCGGTTCTGGCACCCTGGCATCAGAGCCAGATCGAGGCTCCTGCGGTGGACGAATGGTTTAAGCGCTCGGAGGAGACCTGGGACGCCGCCCATGTGCACCTGCAATGGGCCATGAGGCGGCAGAAGGCGAGCTCCGACCACCACCGCAGTGAGGCCCCGGTGTTTGCACGGGGGGCCGGGTCTGGCTCTCGACCCGAAACCTGCCCCCCCACCTGCCCTGCCGGAAGCTGGGCCCGCGGTTTGGGGTGCCATTCAAAGTCCTGAGGAGAGNGGGGTATCAGCCGGTTCTGGCACCCTGGCATCAGAGCCAGATCGAGGCTCCTGCGGTGGACGAATGGTTTAAGCGCTCGGAGGAGACCTGGGACGCCGCCCATGTGCACCTGCAATGGGCCATGAGGCGGCAGAAGGCGAGCTCCGACCACCACCGCAGTGAGGCCCCGGTGTTTGCACGGGGGGCCGGGTCTGGCTCTCGACCCGAAACCTGCCCCCCCACCTGCCCTGCCGGAAGCTGGGCCCGCGGTTTGGGGTGCCATTCAAAGTCCTGAGGAGAGTGAACGAGGTATGCTACAAGTTACAGCTTTCCCCAGATMACCYTATTAATCCCTCGTTACATGTGTCTCTCCTCAGGCCGGTGGTGGCTGGTACACTCCAGGAGTCTGAGGTGCGGGAGGTTCCTCCGCCCCCTCTGGACATCGATGGGGTCCCGGCGTATGCTGTTCGAGCCATCCTGGACTCGAGGCGTCGGGCGAGYGGCCTTCAYTACCTCGTGGAGTGGGAGGGTTATGGTCCGGAGGAGAGATGCTGGGTGCTGGTGGAGGACGCACACTAGAGTTGAATAKACTATAATGTACTGTATTGTACTGTACTGAACTATACTCTACTCATTAAAGAGCTCATAAAAAATAATAGCCTGTGTGTAGAATAATACCCAAATATGCAACGGAGGATATTGCATATTTCTACCTTTGTGTACCTATTCAGGATACATCACCATGAAGAGAATGACCTTCATATGCATTATGATGCATTTCTGGGTAGTACCAGATCAGGGACCCATGATGAAGTTCTGTTTCTGCAATTCTYTCACCGGGTGTAAATCCACTTCACTTACTGTTCAATAACCAAAATAGATTTTGACAAAGTCAAGGTGTCATGTCATAGCTGACACCCCATTCTTTCTTCAGACATGTTGAGTCTTCATTCAGAGCAGATATTTAACAGAGTTTTTGGAAAACATGGACACAAAAGAAACTGATGGAGATTCTACAGAAAGTCTGTTACCAAACATGTGCAACTACACAGTTCTTCGAGTYAATGTGTTTTTTATAAAATGTTCAGTGTAAATTGTTAAAAGTAATCCATAGAGTTGTATGGTTTGTTGAACTTTGAAATCAATGGTTTTTGTTTGGCCTACATTTTAAATGAAAAATTGGAGTCTCAGTGTGAAATTGCCCTTTCCCATTACATGAGCGTGGTTCGTGGAACCATCTCCACTACACACACTCAGAGCTGCTATGATAGAGAGCTACTGGAGAAGGCAGAGTTAAACTGAGACCAGCAAACCCCTGCAGACACTTTTCTCTTCTACCCCATATGTACACCAATTGTCTCATTCATCGCTCTCTGCCTTTTTTCTCTCAACCCCTGTCTCCCTTCTCCCTCGTTCTCCCTATTTTCCTCTTCCTCTATATCTCTCTGCTTCTCTTTGTCTTTTTCTGTGTGGCATTATAATGCRTATCTGCTGAATACAGCTGACAGCTCTTTCTCTCTCACTAAAAATGTAACACAGCATGAGCAAGAAACATTCTCTCATCTTTAGATCTGAAGATGCGTCACTCCTAGTCAGTCAAATATTTATAATAGAACTGTACCTGTTTTCTAGGGAAATAGTGAAATGGAAATGTTCATGTGATGTTTCGTTCCAAATAAGTCACTCATATTCACTGAGACAGATGTACAGTCACCCACACTGTTGAGTGCGTGTGTGTGGGTGCGCGTGCGTGACAACAGCTTCAGGAATTGTACTACTTTTCTCTACTTCTCTCCCTCTCTCTCTCTCTCTCTCTCTCTCTCTCTCCTTCTTCCTGCTGATCGTTCTTCTCTCTCTCTCTCCTGCTGATCTTTCTCTCTCTCTCTCTCTCTCTCCTCTCTCTCTCTTCTCTCCTCTCTCCTCTGTCTTTCCTCTCTCTCTCTCTCTCTCTCTCCTCTCTCTCTCTCCTCTCTCTCTCTTCTCTCTCTCTCTCTTCTCTCCTGCTGCTTCTCTCTGCTTCTACTCTCTCTCCTTCTCTCTCTCTCCTCTGCCTCTGATCTTTCTCGTCTCTCTCTCTCTCTCCTCTCTCTCTCTCTCTCTCTCTCTCTCTCTCTCCTTTCTCCTCCTCTCTCTCTCTCTCTCTCGTCGGAGTGGCATGCTGGGAGTGAGTCGTTCAAGCAGGAGTTGACTGTGAGAGCGAAATGTAATTTCTTTTCACTCTATTGGGTTTTGGTATGTAGCTATATAGTATATATACATTTAGTTTAGTTGTTTTAAGGGTATATTGTTTAACTATCAATTAAGCACGATATAAGGGTGGTGGATGTGTGAGGTTGTTTGTTGTAGTTTTTGCGAGGGCACAACCAGCGGTGGGGCTGTTTGGAATGGCCACTCGAGGAAGTGGTAGAGTTGAAAAACTAAGCCGGAGGCATGGGGTAAAAGATTCCAGCCGGGCAGGGTGTTCAGTAGAAGAATGTAGCCTGGCTGTGGGTGCTATCATTGGTAATGATAGCATCAAATCAGCCTCAAGGATTGAATAGCGCATGTAGTGATCTTTTTAGATTCTATTGAAAAGGTTGAATGAAATAGTCAGTACAGACGGGTGTTGTGTGCGGGAGGCACAGACGCAAGATTCCGCTTATGAATCCGGCGAAAAAGTGATTACT
>NC_036875.1:27730076-27735976 GCF_002910315.2 Salvelinus sp. IW2-2015
ACACTGAGTGCTTCATTCTGGAAAGTTCAAGGTGGTTCAACCGAAAGAAGCCCACAGCTGGATTTGAAAGGTCCAGATGTTGAGATCTTCAAGCACAGAGATAGACATTAAAAGACGACCCGTCTGGGAAAAAGCAAAAGGGATTTCCAACTTTAAAAATGCCCACAATTAGACTGGGACTGGACATAAGGTGAAGGGACCAAGATGTTCTTGAATGGGGGATCTGAGATGAGCAGAATTGGACCTATCAGCTCCCAAGGTTGATTGTGAATTTACCAGGAGCAGATCTCCAAGGGCCTTGTGCGTACCTCTCCACACCAGCAATTGTACAGGAGAACAGTTGTGTTGCCAGATGTAGATCTTCAGGCACCAGCAGTCAACATTGAGGCACCCACTGGAAAGAAACAATTTCAACTTTAAAAATGCCCCAAATTAACTGGTCTGGACACTCTGGAAGGTGACGGGGACCAAAGCCTTGAATATTTATGCTGATCTAAGAGGAATAGCAGATTTGGACCTATCAGCTCCGCGAGGCGTTGGATGTGCATTTACAAGAGAGCGGATGCTCCGAGGCTCTGCATCCAACCTCCAGCACCGAGCAATTTGAAGGAAACATCGCTTGTTCCAGATATCAATTGTCAGGTTTGCGCTGAAGGCTGAACCTTCAAAGGACCAGGATGGTAGATTGGGGAGACTTGATTTGGCTCCTTGCGAAAAATTTTCAATTTGCCGAAATAAAATGGCCAAAAATAAGAAAAGTAAAAGGACCGGAACTTGATGTAGATGCTGGATCGTAAGGGACGCCCAGAGATTAGCTGTTGTTGATTGTTAATTTGCACCTGGAGAGCAGATCTGAAAGGGCCTGTCTCACCTTGAAACAAACAGATTCTCAACCTTTCAGCAGCCAGCAATTGAGGAAGAGATTGCTGTTCCAGATTTCAGGTATTCCAGTTTTGCTGGAAATGGACCCTGGATGCTCCTTCGTGGAACATTCAAGTGTCAAAATACAAAACTCCCAAAATTCAGTTAACAGGGGCGATGAGTGGTTAAAGCGACCAAACTGATGCTGGAGCGTAAGGCCCCAAAATTGGATTGTCTCTGTTCCTATGGTATGGGATGTCAGTTTGCGCGACTGCTTGACCTACTGAACCTCTGGTAGTAGAGCTGAAAACAACCAGACCTGGACCTTGGCTGTCAAAGATTGAGGGAACCATCGCGTGGCTCCAGATTTGAGTCTCAGTTTTGGCCGGAAGGCGGACATTCAAAGGGTCAGGAGGGTAGATTCTTGACACCCCAGAAGTTGACCCTGTGCTCCCTCCTGGAACATTTCATGTTGCCCAAATTGCAAACTCCCCAATGCCAGTTTAACATGGGACAAAGAGTTAAAGGACCAAACCGTTGAGCTTGAAAAAGAAAGGGCTTTGTTTTTATAGGCCCTAAATTGGACTTGTCTCTGTGTCCTTGATGTGGGATTCAATGCTTTTACCGACAGCTGACCTTCCAGCCACTGTATAGAGCTGTGAAAAACGGACCTTTCTGCCCCCAAGATTCAGGATCTATTGGCTGCTCCAGATTTGAGGGACCAATTTACCTGAAGCTGGCATTAAAGGGGTCTGGGAGCGATAGATCTTAAAGCCCCAGAACGTTGACCTTTGATGCCCCATCTGGAATCTTGAAGGTTGCTCAAATTCAAAACTCCCCGAAATCCAGGTTTAACGGACAAAGGTTAAAGGACCAAACCTTTGATGCTGAGCTTAAAGGCCCCTAAATTGGATTTCTCTGTTTCCTGATGTGGATGTTGCAATCTTTGACCGACAGGCCTGACCTCCAAGCCACTGTGAGTAGAGCTTGGAGAAACACCAGACCTTTCTGCCCCACAATCAAGGGATCTTATGGCTGCTCCAGATTTGGAGGGACCAATTTACCTGAAGCTGGCATTAAAGGTCGAGGCGGATTAGATCTTAAAGGCCCCAGAAGTTGACCTTGGATGCCCATCGTGGCGAATCTTGAAGTTGCCCAAATTCACTCCCCAAATCCAGGTTTAACAGGACAAAGAGTTTTAAAAGGGACCAGAACCTGTTTGATGCTGGAGCTAAAGGCCCCTAATATTGGAGTGTCTCTGTTCCTGATGGTGGGATGTCAATTTAACGACAGCTGACCTCCAAGCACTGTTAGTAGAGGCTGAAAACACCAGACCTTCAACGTGCTTTGCCCCCAAAACTTGGATTGAAGGTGAAGTGTACCAGAGATTTGAATGAATGTACCCAAGAACTGATCTCAAGAGGACCTGGACTAGATCTAAAAAGCTCCAGATGTAGACATTTGATGCGCCCTTCAGGCAAATTCAAAATTGCCCCATTTTAAGCTTCCCGCACAGTTTGGCCTTTCAGGTTCTGAACGTGGGAGAGGGACAAACGCTGTGACGTGAGACACCTGACATTAATGTTTCAGTTCCCAGAGTAGTTGAGAGTCGGCTTTGAAGCCCCGAAGGGTAGTATTTAGCATTGTCTCAAGACTATCTGATCCTGAAATGGTTAAAAGTGATATCACGTGCTCCAAGATTGTAAATCTAAGTCTTTACCAAAAACGGACCTCTCTGGCCCTGAGGTAGAGTTCGAATGGGTGTTGTTTTTTCCTTGGGATTTTTTTTTTTCTGAAAGGTTGCTTTCCTTTTTTTCTTTTTCGTACCCAGGAATTAAAGTGTAAGATGTCCCAGACATTAAATGGCCCTGAGGTCAAGTTTAAAGGCTCCAGATGTTGACATTTGCAGGCTCCCTCTGCAAAAAACGGCCACATGTGTGAAGATGCCCAAGTTTGGTCTCTCGGGGACGTAGAATAAAGGGGCACAGAATTTATGCTAGTGCAGATGGTAAATACACCTGATGTGGATAGTTTTTCAAGTACCCAAAATTGAGGGAGAGATTAGTACCCCTGAAGCTGAGTTCCTCTCTGCTCGGGCGGGCGTTGATGTGCCAGTCTGGACATGCCATATTTGGGGATGTTAAATGTACCAGAAAGCTGACCTCTAGGGAAGTAGATGTTGAGGGAGACACTCACAATAAGTACATGGTTCAAATGGCCATTTCAAGTGGCAAGCTTTAACTCATCTGGGCTCAAAAGGTAAAGATTTGCTGACATGTGGACGATGAGGAAGTACATAGTCTGGGTGTGTGGAGTGGGGATGAAATCAAAGCGTGATCAGGTGGGAAGGTGCCCAATGTTACATTTCACAGACTGCCACAGAGACAACAAGATTGGGAGGTGGATGCCAAGAGATGCTTTTGCCGAAGAGCCCTTGGTGAGGCAATGGACACGCCAAAGCTTGAGAGGAGGCCTTGAAACAGCTGGCCGTAGAGGTCAGTTTGCCCTAAGTTGAGATGAAGGACCGAAGGTGAACATTCATTTCAGGACGTATTACATTCATGGAGCGCGGGTTGAATAGATAAAGGCAAAAACCACCCACAGCTAATGGTCTCCTTACCAGAAGGTGAAAGGTTGAGCTCCGTGACCCCTAGGCCCCTTGATGTCAGGCTCCACCTCAGACGTTAGATAGTGCCACTTTAAGCTAAAAAGAGGGACTGTTCGAAAAGTTACGAAAGGCGCTGAATTCGTGGGGATAGGCCTGGGAAAGACCCTGTGAGTGGGATCAGAGGGAAAACGAGTAGCATGTCGAATAAGCCTCTGTCCAATATGCTTGGTCTGAATATCCAAAGAGCCGCGATGCATTATTACTGATAGTTTCCAGTTGCATGGTGAACCTTACACCTTGGGATAAACCACATGATTGTGAAGCTACTTTGTAAATACATCAAATTGGTTCGATATAGTGTGTGTAGGGGGTTAATGTCCATTTTAAGGATGTGGTTTTTGTCTGGTATGTATAAACAAAAACAGAAACATGTGAGATTATCTTGTTTGTCGATGCTCTGTTGATAACTTAGTCAATCCAGTGAGTGCGGACATCTTATATTCAAAACAGGTTTGACGCGAAAATTGAAGGAAAATTGTGCTCGTTGGCTTGGCTCTGTGGTGTGATATGTGTCTAGTAGTGTGATATTAATGATATGTGTGGAAGATATGGAATGGTTTTCCCAGATGCTGTGTCACTGGGAAGTTTACTGTATTTTTACGCAAATGCGCTCAGTATATGTATCTGTTCACAATTCAGACATGGGTTCACCTGTAAAGGGGACACGTGCTGTGAGTGGAAGCTGTATTCTTCACATTTTAAGCTAAAACAATTGGGTGAACAGGTGAAATGATAATGGTATCTAATTAGATTCGTTATTTTCCGTTCTCCAATAAACTACTGAGAGCAATGTCTATATGACTCAATGAATTATTGGTGATTGAACTATAAATTTATTACTGTAATTGACTACAAACAGTATTGTTTATGTATTTAAACAGCTGTGTAGGCGGATGGGTGTGGAGCCTTATCTCTGTTGCAGGATCTGTTGTATTTTTTCCTGGTAGCTTTATTCATGTCGAATGCGGTGTTGATATGGCCAAAGGCGGTTTTTTTCATAATTGCTCCTTTTGCGAAAGTCCCCGAATGTAAGGTCAGCATAGTCATCTGGCGGTGCGGGGCGCTAATGCGTGCTGTAAGCGTGGGCTTCCCTCCCCTCTCTCTCCTCTCTCTCCTGCTCTATCTTTCTCTCTCTCTCTCTCTCTCTCTCTCTCTCCTCCTCCTCCTGCCTGAATTCTCGCTCTCTTGTATAATGTCTTTGATGTCTCTGTCCTCTATTGTTTTCTGTATCTCATTACCATGATAAAGCAGAGTGTTTTTCAACATCATGCTCTCATTCTCTACTGTACACTCTTAGAAAAAAAWMTGCTATCTAGAACCTAAAAGGGTTCTTCAGCTGTCCCCATAGGAGAATCCTTTGAAGAATCKTTTTTGGTTCCAGGTAGAACCCTTTTGGTTCCTGGTAGATCCCTATTGGGTTCCATGTAGAACCTTTTCCCCAGGGACCAAAAATGGTTATACCTGGAACCAAAAATGGTTCTCCTATGGGACAACAGAAGAACACTTTTGGAACCTTTTTTTCTAAGAGTGTAGCTATCTACTGTTCTGTCTATTCTCTACTGTAAGTCTATTCTGAGAGCCAGGTTAGAGAGAAAGGTTCAGTGGAACCGAAGACCTGATCCTCTCAACCTGAGGGCAATACAAGTGTGTGAGCCCAACAAGATCTCACCGTTTGACCAATTTGACTTCAGATTCCTACGTTTGTCCACGTTTCTCCAAACGTCAAATTTCGAAGTTGCTCCTAACGTCAAATTTCGAGGTGTTTTGGACATCCTGGGTTGCTCCTCCTGCTGCGGCTGCACCCTGAGTTTTACTGCTGGTTAAGTTTAGGCATGAATTCCGAATGGTTAAGGGTTAAGATTTTGGATAGGGTTGAAACAAGTGCCTATACCTGTGATTGAACACGCGACCATCAGAGCCAGAGCTCGCAGCTTACGTCCATCCGCCACCCCCGCCAATAATGCCTAAAAAAAAACAAGCCTACTTGATTGTAATAGCGCTCATCGTTGCCACTAGTGGCTGGTTTTGAAGGAATCTCCRGACGTCCTGGGTACCTGGATGAATCTTGAAAGTGGATCTTGAGAGACCTGGCTGGTGAGCTACGACTATAACTTAGGCTAAACCTAGATAGAGTCAATCTCATCAGCCCTATAGAACCACCTAGCTAGGGGTCGATTTGGGAGTCAGAGGTCTGGCTGTTGACTCCCTTTGCTTCCTGGTTCAAATGTTGGTCTAGGTTGGTCTTCTAATATTGGTAGTGTTGTCCCTTTAGATGAAAGATTCCCCTTTTCATTTAAGGATAATAGGTCAAGTACGTTGTGGCAGTTGTCTCTACCAGGACGGATGTCGGTTATGACTGCCTTAATCAAGA
>NC_036875.1:27736477-27741477 GCF_002910315.2 Salvelinus sp. IW2-2015
CACACACACACACACACACACACACACACACACACACACACACACACACACACACACACACACACACACACACATATATTATATTATATTTAGCACCAGAGATAGATCAGTGTGTGTGTGTTTGCATGGTGTTTGTGTGTCTGCAGGCGACTTAAAGACAAGCTCCGGTACTTTGGCGACTAAGAAAGTATTTTGTATACCTCCCGCTTTGGGATGGATGTGTCTATGTGTAGTTTAAACATGCATAATCTATGGGCAGAATTACTGTCTTACCWCAATTAGTCACGAAATCCCTAGTTTGAAAGCGCCTGTTTTCTTAAAACAGWGCCACGCCATTTACCCCCACTAGGGCCAGCCTCACATTTGAGGGACAGCTAGCAAGAGACCTGCCCAGCGTTATCCAATGAAGTTTCAGGGCTTACCCAATGGCTCAGTGGACACAGCAGAGAGAGAGAGTGAGAGAGCACATACATGCACGTATGTGACATAGTATGCAATTTTCGGGGACCACTTTTGGCTCGTGAGTGCTACTTTCAGAACTACTACTGGCTAAAAACTTTACAAAAGTACCAGAGAATCTCTTTAAGGAAGAGGTTTTCCTGAGTCAGTCTAGTCCCTCTCAGTCATAGCCGCAGGAGGTAGGGGTGCTGAGGGTGCTGCACCCTCTGAAAAAGTTTGGACCCACCTAGTCATTCAAGGGTTTTTCTTTATTTTTTACTATTTTCTAGATTGTAGAATAATAGCGAAGACATCAAAATGATGAAATAACACATATGGAATCATGTAGTAACCAAAAAAGTGTTAAACAAGATTCTTCAAAGTAGCCACCCTTTGCCTTGATGACAGCTTTGCACACTCTTGGCATTCTCTCAACCAGCTTCACCAGGAATGTTTTATATATTATTTTATTATATATATTTTTGTTTAATACTTTTTTGGTTACAACATGATTCCATATGTGTTATTTCATAGTTTTGATGTCTTCACTATTATTCTACAGTGTAGAAAATAGTCAAAATAAAGAAAAACCCTTGAATGAGCAAACCTTTGATTGGTACTGTATATTTATATTCCTGTATATTTATATTCTGGACTCTGACATTGCTCTTTCTGATATTTCTTAATTATTTTTTTTTAAATTGTGGGGGGGGGTTGTGTGTATTGTTTTATATTGTTAGGTATTTCTGCATTGTTGGAGCTAGATATTTTGCTGCACCTGAGATAACATCTGCAAAATATGTGTACGCAACCAATTCATTTCATTTGATCTCTTCTCTTAGTTCTCAGCTGCTCTCAGCTGTCCCCTGCTAGTGATGTCACCGGACAACTGCAGCACAGTGATGACATCACGATATCAGCTCTTAGCAGCCATCTCCATGGTGACTGAAAGGGAAATCAGAGGAAAGGGGGTGAGGGTCCTATGAAGCCKAGGACAGGGGGCTGTGTCAGGGTGTGGAACTTGGGAGTCCTGGGTTGGAGCATCTGGAGGTAACTTTATGGCCTATGTGGATCTCTAGGGATCTGCATGGATTTTTGTTTGTGTGTGTCTCTTTGGAGGACTCACCCTACCACTGTGGTGACTGGAGGTACCCAGCATGCTTTGTGTCTTCGGTCCGTCTGCTCCCTCCATCTGGGACGACACTGTTAGACGAACTGGAACCCCCTCCCCTCTTTTCTCTCTCTCTCTCTCTCGCTCTCTCTCTCCTCTTTCTCATCCCTGTACTTATCTCTCCCCCTCCCTCTTTCTCTCTCTTTGTCTCCCATCTCTTACCCTCTCATCTCAACTCTTTCTTCAACACCCCCCACCCCCCAGATTACTTGCAAATGAGTTTGAGTCAGAAGGAGCTGAGGGAGGAGTTGTGTGTTGTGGTGAGGTTATATTTAGGACTTTGTTTTATGGCAGTAAGGTGTGGCATTAGTTTGCTGTAGGCTTGTGTTCCACTTCCAGTAATGTACTATAGTAATAAAATGCACTCCAGGTTTGTATTACAGTAGTAGTGTTACAGTAATGAGAGAGAGGGACAGCATTCTCACATAGGTGTCCCTCTTGTCCAGGTGGGAGAGGGCAGTGTGGAGTGCACAAGAGATTGCGTCATCTGTGGATCTCTCGGATGGACACAGGTTYTCTGGGATGATGGTGTTGATGTGAGCCATGACTAGCCTTTCAAAGCATTTCATAATAACAATTATATATTGAATGCATTGAACAGAAATTACCATAACAAAACAAACATTGCAGATGAGAAATTATGGGAATTAACGATAAATGTAGGCTACTACTGGTGATATATGTAATGGGGAATTGATAAACACAGCAAACAATGCACACAATAAAGTTATGAAACAATGAATACCCACAAAATGACGGGAGAGAGCGCATTCTGGAGAGAGACGTGCCTTGTACATCTGAGCCACAATCCCCCATATTCTTGGACCGTGTCATCCCTGTGCCCTCCTCAATGTATTAGTCCACTGAGATAGGGGCAAATCAGACAGGAGTCTCGTGTGCCATGGAACAAAATCTATTTGCGACTGTTGGATTAAAAAAATCTCATGTTTTCAATACAGACCACTTTTGTCGTACACTATTCCATATAAGATACCCAGACCTTATGAAAGTTGCACAGTATACCCTTAATCCTGTAATAAATCAAATCTAGTGATYCATAACGRGACATTTCTGCCATCCATTGTGACATTCAGGGAGGATAACCAACCTTCCAATTAATGGCAATGCATTTCTTAGCCGCTAMAAATGCTAGGTTACACAGTTTCTTCTGAWAACASTCTTCAGTATCAACATTTCCAAGCAAAGAAAAACAGGGAGAAGGAAGAATCTGTAGAAATGCTGAGATAAAAGAACATACTCTGACGGAATTCAGCCAGCGTTCACAAGACCATAACATACACCTTCAGCAGAGGAATTACGTTTCTGAGCGCATGATATCTACTTTCACTGGTATATAATATGTTCTATGGATGGATTAAATTGCAGTAATTTATGTCTGAGATTATATGAACATGACTGAGCATTCTATCATATCTGTATCCATCCATCATCATCAACAGTGTCTCCCAGGTCTTCCTCACATTTTTGTTTGACATGTTTTGCGTCATCAGGAAGAGCCTCTATCAACCCTTGATACAGTTTGGAAATCAACTTGAGGTTTGTCAGACTGTCTTAAAATAGTTTKAATCTTTGAAGGTTCTGGCTTTGCCAGTGTTTGCTGCACAGAGAGAATAAAGTGGTGCATCTGCAAATGTTCATCTCAGCACTGAGACAGACTGGACTTGGTTGCCTGACCCTGCCGAGACCGCTGTCACCATCTGATCCTGCTCAGATGAGGCATGGCAAATAATTACCTTGGTGTAAATGTATACATTATATTATCCAAGAGTAGAATCAATGGTTCAATAATTGAAAATACCATTATTCCTAGATCCCAGACTGTAGCCTACCCATCAACTCAAGATGGAACTTTGTATCCATTCACTGATTGTTATAATAAACTGCAAAATTCACCTGAACTCCATAGACTGGTCTTCCCTGGCTGTCTGACCCTGCTGGGACACCTGTCACCATTTGATCCTGCTTAGACATGATGACCATTGTGTTGTGTACTGACTGTGCACCATGACAGTGTAGCCTGTAGAGCTGTTTATACCATGTCAGTGTGAAAAGTACAGTGTGAAAGTAGGGAATTAGCTAGTGAAACTGACAGGTCATTAACGCTACATTGCTATGCTGACTCAAATCAGTTGGCTGCTGGTTTCATTGTTTGATTCAGGTCTAGTGTGATTGAGGCAAAAATAATAGCTAGCTAGCTAACATTAGCCAACTTTTGGCTAGCACTAATGGTACATCAACTGCCGAAAACTAGCCAAGTTAATTTACTTCTGTTGAAACTGGACAAAAAGGCTACAAAACATTTCATACACAGGCTGTTAGAAACAGCTACCTGACAGAGAGCTAGAGACTAACGTTACATCTGAACTGGCAGTGGTAGCTACTAGCTTGCTAGTTCATTCTCTTCAGACAGAACCTCAGTCGAGAGGGGATGATACATTACTGTAGCTAACGTTACATGTCAGTTACACTACTAACTCAGCACTGGGAATAAATACTTTTTTCCTGTTAAGTCAAACAGCAGTTACCTTGCCAGCTACATCAGTCAAATAAAGAGTAGCCAGTTTCTGCTCTGCTTGCTTTTACAACTTGGAGAAAAAGCGCAACACACACAGAGACAGCAGCTGCAGACAGCAGCACCGTGCCTTTCAGAAGCTATGCCTTCACACAACCTGTCCGCTGTGTGAACAGGTTAACAGCCTACCCGACTGCTCTGAGGCGTCCACATGGTCCTAAAGCACACTGCTTTTAGTTTCACAGTGCAATAAAATTGGGGGGGTCAAAAATTAAAGTTGCGCCACTGGTCATTTAGACAGGTTACTTTGGTGTTCTTGGGCACAGAGACTATGGTGGTCTGCTTGAAACATATAGGTATTAAAGACTGGGTCAGGGAGAGGTTGAAAATTACACCCGCCAGCTGGTCAGCACATGTTATGAGTACAGGTCCTGGTAATTTGTCTGGCCCCGTGGCCTTGTGAATGTTAACCTGTTTAAAGGTCTCACATCAGCTACTGAGAGCGAGATCACACAGTCGACCGGAACAGCTGGTGCTCTCATGCATGGTTCAGTGTTACTTGTCTCAAAGCGAGCATAGATGTCATTTAGCTCGTCTGATAGGCTCGCGTCACATTGTAATCRGTGATAGTTTGCAAGCCCTGCCACGTCTGGCGAGTGTCAGCGCCGGAGTAGTAGGATTTGATTTTAGTCCTGTATTGACGCTTTGCCTGTTTGATGGCTCATCTGAAGGCGTAGCAGGATTTCTTATAAGTGTCCGGATTAGTGTCCTGCTCCTTGAAAACGGCAGCACCAACCTTTAGTTTAGTGTGGATGATGCCGGTAATCTATGGCTTTTTGTGTTGAATATGTACGTACA
>NC_036875.1:27744489-27779539 GCF_002910315.2 Salvelinus sp. IW2-2015
GGACACCTCGTCGAGAACGTATGGAATGAAGCCAGTGACTGATGTTGTAAACTGCTCAATGTTATCGACTGAATCGTCCGGAACATATTCCAGTCTGGGCCTGTGAAACAGTCCTGTAGTTTAGCATCTGCTTCATCCGACCACTTCTGTATGAGCTTCACTGGTACTTTCTGTTTGAGTTTTTTCTTGTAAGCAGGAGTCAGGAGGATAGAGTTATGGTCAGATTGCCAAGGAGGGCCTTGTATGCATTCTGTGTGTGGAGTAAAGGTCATCTAGAGTTTTGTTTGCTGCTAGTTGCACAGGTGACTCTCTGGTAAAATATAAGGTAAAGCGGATTCGTGTTCCCTGCATTAAAATCCCTGTATGTTGTGTCTCCTCCTCTTCTCTCACTCTTTCTCCCATCCCACTATCTCCCCCTCTCTTCTTTCTGTCTCTCCCCCTGACCTAATGATACCACTGTCAAATCAAATCAAACGTATTTGTCACGTGCTGAATACAACAGCTGTAGACTTTACTGTGAAAATGCGTACCTCACGACCCCTTTCCCAACAATGCAGAGTTAAAATGTATGAAACATTTGCAAATTAAAAAAGAGAAATAACACAAGTGACACAATAAATAACCAAAATGAGGCTATATACAAGGACTGCTGGTACCAGGTCAATGTACAGGGTACAAGGTAATTGAGGTAATATTTCTACTCATTTCTCTCATCACAGAGGAAAGAAGGAGAGGGAGGAGAGAAACAGTAAGAGAGGGATAAGGTTTCTCTCTCTCCTAGAGATATATTATCTGACCCACTGGCCCTGTTACATGCAGGCTTACATGCTGCTCTCCTTCACTCATATCACTCCCTCTCTGTCTCTCCTCTCTTCTCTCCTCTCTCTCTCTCTCTCTCTCTCTCTCTCTCTCTCTCTCTCTCTCTCTCTCTCTCTCTCTCTCTCTCTCTCTTCCTCTTCTTCACTCTCTCTCTCTCTCTCCATCTCTCTCCCTCTCCGTCTCCCTGTTCATCTCTTTTGATCTCCCCCTCTCCCCATCCATCTCTCTCTTCTCTCCCCCCTCTTTCATCTCTCTCCTCTCTTAATTTCTTTCTCTCTCCCTCTCTTCATCCCTCTATCTCTCTCTCTCTCTCTCTTCCTCTCTCTCGTCCTGTATTAGCTGTGTCATCCATTAGTTAGGTGTGTAGGGGTTTGGGTACTGTCTCAGCACAAGAACAAGTTTCCATTGTATAATAGATACATGAAGCTATTTATATTTCCATTCTCCTATAGAAAATCCATTCTATTCACATAATCATTCATGTGCATGCGACGGACGCACACACACACACACGCACGCACCGCACGGACATGCACGCACGCACGGACACGCACGATGCACACGCACGCACGGACACACACACACACACAGCACCACGCAGCACGCACACGCACACCAGCACACGCACGCACAGCACACGCACACACAACACACACACACACACACACACACACACACACACACACACCAACACACACACACAACACACACACACACACACACACACACACACACACACATGCCTCACGCTTTTTATGATAAAATCCCACGACCAGAACTGCAATGGGCTGAGCAATGATCTAAAGGAGTTGTGTAATCAATCAGTGTGTGTGTAGATTATAATTCGCTTGAGGAGATTAATCCTTTTCTGTCTGACATCCTCAGCTGGAATGATCCCCTTTATGTGCTAGCCTTACATCTCTCTCCTCTCTCTCTCTTCTCTCTCCTCTCTCTCTCTCTCTCTCTCTCTCTCTCTCTCTCTCTCTCTCTCCTCTCTCGTCTCTCTCTCTCTCTCTCTCTCTCTGTCTCCTCTCTCTCTCCTCTATCATCTCCTCTTCCTCTCTCTTCATCTCTCTCCCTCTCCGTCTTCCTCTTCCTTCATCTCTCTCCCTCTCTTTTCATCTCTTTCTCTCTCCCTCTCCCCACTTATCCTCTTATCTCTTCTCTCTCTCTCTCTCTACTCTCTCTCGTCCTGTATTAGCTGTGTCATCCCATTAGTTATGGTGTGTAGGGGTTTGGGTACTGTGTCAGCACAAGGACAAGTTTGCATTGTATAATAGATACATTGAAAGCTATTCTATTTCCAGTCCCTCTCCCTCTGTCTCTCACAAACACACACATATAATCCTCTCCATGTGTATATGACTCACACACACTCTCCAGGGACATGGTTTAATCCATCTCTCAACACCAACTCTGATATTTTGGGAGAATTTATTAATTGTGGACTGGTTTTAAAAAGCCTGAAAAGTGTGTGTGTGTCTCGGGCAGATGTAATCAGATGTACTTGTTTCAGCAAGTATGCACACACACACATGCCGGCTAGCACATAATACTAAATAATAATATATTATTTACATCATACAGTACCAGTCAAAAGTTTGGACACACCTACTCATTCAAGGGTTTTTCTTTATTTTTACTATTTTCTACATTGTAGAATAATAATGAAGACATCAAAACGATGACATAACACATATGGAATCATGTAGTAACCAAAAAAGTGTTAAACAACTCAAAATATATAATATATTTTAGATTATTTTGAGTAGTCACCCTTTGCTTTGATGACAGCTTTGCACACTCTTGGCATTCTCTTAACCAGTTTCATGAGGTGGAATGCATTTACATTTTTMATTTATTTCACCTTTATTTAACTAGGCAAGTCAGTTAAGAACAAATTCTTATTTACAATGACGGCCTAGGAACAGTGGGTTAACTGCCTTGTTCAGGGGCAGATTGTTTTACCTTGTCAGCTCGGGGATTCGCGAGAGCTCTAACCACTAGGCTACCTACCGCCCCAAAATTAACAGGTTTGCCTTGTTAAAAGTTAATTTGTGGAATTTCTTTCCTTCTTAATGTGTTTGAGCCAATCAGTTTTGTTCTGACAAGTTCCTTCAAGTGCAAAAACCATCAAGCGCTATGATGAAACTGGCTCTCATGAGGACCGCCACAGGAAAGGAAGACCCAGAGTTACTTCTGCTGCAGAGGATAAGTTCATTAGAGTTAACTGCACCTCAGATTGCAGCCCAAATAAATGCTTCATAGAGTTCAAGTAACAGACACATCTCAACATCAACTGTTCAGAGGATACTGCATGAATCAGGCCTTCATGGTCGAATTGCTGCAAAGAAACCACTACTAAAGGATACCAATAAGAAGAAGAGACTTGCTTGGGCCAAGAAACACGAGCAATGGACATTAGACCGGTGGAAATCTGTCCTTTAGTCTGATGAGTCCAAATTTGTGATTTGTTCCAACCGCTGTGTCTTTGTGAGACGCAAGAGTAGGTGAATGGATGATCTCCGCATGTGTGGTTCCCACTGGAGGAGGAGGTGTGATGGTGCTTTGCTGGTGACACTGTCTGTGATTTATTTAGAATTCAAGGCACACTTAACCAGCATGTCTACCACAGCATTCTGCAGCGATACGCCATCCCATCTGGTTTGCACTTAGTGGGACATTCATTTGTTTTTCAACAGGGCAATGACCCAACACACTTCCAGGCTGTGTAAGGGCTATTTGACCTAGAAGGAGAGTGATGGGGTGCTGCATCAGATGACCTGGCCTCTACAATCCACCCAATTGGGAGATGGTTTGAGATGAGTTGGACCACAGGGTGAAGGAAAAGCAGCAACAAGTGCTCAGCATATGTAGGAACTCCTTCAGACTGTTGGAAAAGCATTCCAGGTGAAGCTGGTTGAGAGAATGCCAGAGTGTGAAAGCTGTCATCAAGGCAAGGGTGGCTATTTGGAAGAATCTAAAATCTTGTACGGCTGTTGAAAGGAGCGGACCAAAGTGCAGCGTGGTGAGCGTACATTTTCTCTTTATTAACTCAAATGACGCCGACAAAACAATAAACAATACAAAACAAACCGTGAAGCTCAAAGGCTATGTGCCCTAAACAAAGTCAACTTCCACAAACAACAGGTGGAAAAAAGAGCTACCTAAGTATGGTTCCCAATCAGAGACAACGATAGACAGCTGTCCCTGATTGAGAACCATACCCGGCCAAAACAAAGAAATAGAAAATCATAGAAACACAAAACATAGAATGCCCACCCCAACTCACGAGACATGAGACATAAAAAGGATCTTTAAGGTCAGGGCGTGACAAATCTAAAATATTTTTTGATTTGTTTAACACTTTTTTGGTTACTACATGATTCCATTTCTGTTATTTCATAGTTTTGATGACTTCACTATTATTCTACAATGTAGAAAATAGTAAAAATAAAGAAAAACCCTTGAATGASTAGGTGTGTCCAAACTTTTGACTGGTTTGATGAATGATTCACATGATGATTATTCATATGATGAATAATACATTATTAATAGATTTATATTTGTGGTTGATATCATTGCCTTGCTCTTTTCTGGGCTCTGTGAGGTCACGTTGGTGGCTACCCCCTGCTGAAACACACACTTTATCCGCTTTGAAACACACACACTCAKGTACACAACACAGCACAGACAGCTCTTCTCTTATTTATCTGTTACTCAGTTTAGGGCCGGTCTCACTTACAGCATAGTGACAGGTGTGTGTGTGTGTTGCTCTGAAGCGGCTCTCTATTATGCTCTGGACTGTATACCAGCTGATTGAGCTGAGCAGCTGATGTCAGGGTAAGGGAGAACACACACACACACACACACTACTGAGCAGGACATACAGGAGCACGGCTGCCTCAGTGACCTCATCATCACCCCTCACTGTCAGCAGGAAGATCTGTGTGTGTGTGTGTCCTGCTCAAACATTTGATTTGATTTGTGCACTCTAAGCAGTCTTGTGGCCACCCACAGTCTGTCATGTGTCATAAGATCTGGCTCCAAGTCTCCAACTCACTCCAGGACACTGTCACTAACCCATTACATGGTGATATTCTATCTCTCTCTTTCTTTCTCTCTCCTCTCTGTCTTCATCTGTGCAGTCTGTGCACACATACACACCACATTCATCCGACAACACCATTCAGCAGACAGGCACCACACAACACAATTAGCATTTCAAAGTAAAGAGGTACATAGAAACACAAAAGTATGCATTTGTGCATTTTGAAAGACGTGCATAAAACCAGAAAATATATTTTCATGTTTCCTATGGCGAAAGACAGGTTATACAGTACCAGTCAAAAGTTTGGACACACCTACTCATTCAAGGGTTTTTCTTTACATTGTAGAATAATAATGAAGACATCAAAACTTTGAAATAACACATATGGAATCATGTAGTAACCAAAAAAGTGTTAAACAAATCCAAATATATTTTTGATTTAAGATTCTTCAAAGTAGCCACCCCAGGTGTGTCCAGACTTTTGACTGGTACTGTATAGCGGTTGGTTTGCAGTCTGGGAGTGGGAATACAAGGCTTTCAGAAATGAGTCCCTTTTCTCTCTCCTTCAGACAGTCATTAACTAAGTGATTTTCAGAGAAGAACAGGTTTAATAGAGTTGATATGAACCCAGAACCCTGCAGTCTGTTACGTCCTCGCTGCCTGTCCACTCTAACACACTCTCTGTCTGTCTCTATGGCTGACTGCTGACTCTGGGGCAGCACAGGGGTTCAGAAATGGCTCAGAGGGACAGAGCTGTGCTAATGAGGTTTCTATTAGAGAGGTGATTAGTCTCTCCCTCACACACACTCTGTGACGGTGCGTGTGTGTGTGTGTTAGATCGTTGTTCTCTATACGAGTGAATAATGGCTCTGCAGCTATCTCAGCCTGTGTCTCAGTGGCATGTTTTCCCTGAGCAGGAGAGCCACTGGGCTGCATACGGCTCTGCCAGAGTTCCCTAATGGGGAGGGGGAGAGAGGATAGAGAGAAACTTTAATCAAGTTTTCCCTTTCACTCATTTCCCTCCTCTTCCTTCCGCCGATCTATCTCTCTATCCCACAGTTTAATACGCATCACATGCTTCACCCACACACACGCACACCCTGCTGAGCCGTGGACTGTGGTGGGATACTGTACGCTGTTATGTTGACTCTCTATGCACACGCAGGGTCGTTCCATGTCATTTCAGCTACCATGACCCCCACATCTCAGATTGTTCTGAAAGATAAGCAATCCGGAAGCATTATTTTGTTGAAATATGATTTGATCACTGAGAAATTAAGCTAATTTATATTTGATATAATTTATAGGATTCATATAATATCCAATAATTATAGTACCTAACATCCGATTTGGATAAAACTTTTCCATAACAATGAGTAAGACATGAGGAATACAAAGAAGTGGTCAAAKGCCATCCATGGACCCCCACACCAATTTTCTGAAGAGAAAAAAAAGAATACATCACCAAATTCACTGAGAATACATTACATAGGATGAACAAARAATACTCTGAGCCGCAGATCCATACTATATTGTACTGGTACAATATACTCATATTTGGTGTGGGATGGGGTGTGGGGGTCCATGGGGGGCTTTTGACCATTGGATTCTAACTCATTGTTAGAAAACAGTTTGGTGTTAGGTACTATATTTATTGAACATTATATAAATCCTAAGAATTCAAATTGCCATGTTGGCCAAGCTTAAATTGTTAATCGCTCCCAGTGATTCACTGTGTTATTGATCCACTTTCCATCTATTATTCATTATCCCCCCCCCCCTGCAGACACACACCTGCACCCCTAGTCTCCCACTATAGACACTGGCTGCTTTGGCAACATGGACAGACATTCTGCCAGATGGGAAGGAGAGGGGAAGCACAACACCACTTTACAATATCCATCACTAACTGAAGCACACACACATCACTCTGCACTTCATGAAAGTGCAGTGCCATGAGGTCACCTCTGACAAAGTGAACACACACTTACACACACATCCTCAGCTCAGCGAATACTATTGACGTGCAAATACAGGCATAGGCAGGGTACAGTGCATGTGTTAATGTACATGTAAATATATGCAGAGCCATAGTCACCAACTCAGCCAGGTGAAACCATGACAACCAGCTCTGGTGACAGTCAGAATCCCACTGTCCTAACAACCAGAGGAGAGGGGACTGAGATTCATCATATCACTTTAACATCACTATAATAATGTTTATGTAACATGGAAGTGGTTGGTCAAGGGTGACATTGCTGCTACAATAACATCACTAGACAAAATCTTCTCCTGAGGAATCAATACCACAGAGGCTCTGGTTTAGAATGAGACTCTGCATGTTTCCTGTTCCTCCTATTCTGATCAGATCTGGTAGATGTGTTAACATATGTTAGGAGTAGAGAGAGGGGGGAGGGAGGGAGGGAGGTGAGAGACGACTATAAATTCACACTCTTCCTAAATAAAAGCAGAACTTCCTCCTCAGTGAGACAGTAGTGTGATGAACAGACATGATGTATATTAGCTGCTCTGGGTAATTTAACTGAGAAGATCTGCCAATCAACCCAGCCAATATAATCTCCTCCCTTAACAAGGAGTTGCAGTCAGTTTATGAATGGGTGGCCAGTAATAAACTGGTCTTGAACATCTCCAAAACTAAGAGCATTGTATTTGGTACAAATCATTCCCTAAGCTTTAGACCTCAGCTGAATCAGGTAATGAATGGTGTGGCTGTTGACCAAGTTGAGGAGACTAAGTGACTTGGTGCTTGTTATCTTAGATTGTAAACTGTCATGGTCAAAGCATATAGATTCAATGGTTGTAAAGATGGGGAGAGGTCTGTCCATAATAAAGCTCTGCTTCTCCACACTTTTCTTGATCATTATCCAGTCGTATGGTCAAGTGCTGCAAACAAAGACCTAGTTAAGCTCCAGAACAGAGCTATTCATTGTAATCAGAGGGATAATATAAATACTATGCATGCCAGTATCACTTGGCTAAGTTGAGGACATTAATGTGTTTAACATTTCCAAATTGTTTGCATAGTCAACTTACACACAGCTCTTACATACACACTTACCCCACCAGACATGCCACCAGGGGTCTTTTCACAGTCCCTAAATCCAGAACAAATTCAAGAAAGCGTACAGTATTATAGAGAGACATTATTGTATGGAACTCCCTTCCATCTCATATTGCTCAAATAAACAGCAAACCTGGTTTTCAAAGAACAGATAAAACAACACCTCACGGCACAACGCCTCTCCCCTATTTGACCTGGATAGTTTGTGTTTATGTATTGATACACTACATGACCAAAAGTATGTGGACACCTGCTCGTCGAACGTCTCATTCCAAAATCATGGGCATTGATATGGAGTTGGTCTCCCCTTTGCTGCTATTGCTATGAAAAACAGCCCCAGACCATTATTCCTCCTCAACCAAACTTTACAGTTGGCACTATGCATTGGGGCAGGAAGCGTTCTCCTGGCATCCGCCAAACCCAGATTCGTCCGTCAGACTGCCAGATGGCGAAGCGTGATTTGATCACTCCAGGAACGCGAGTCCAATGATGGCGAACTTTACACCACTCCAGCCGATGCTTGGCATTGTGCAAGGTGATCTTAGGCTTGTGTGCGGCTGCTTGGCCATGGAAACCCATTTCATTAAGCAGTTCTTGTGCTGACGTTGCTTCCAGAGGCAGTTTGGAACTCGGTAGTGAGTGTTGCAACCGAGGACAGATGATTTGTACGCGCTTCAGCACTCGGCGGTCCCGTTCTGTGAGCTTGTGTGGCCTACCACTTCACGGCTGAGCCGTTGTCGCTCCTAGATGTTTCCACTTCACAATAACAGCACTTACAGTTGACCGGGGCAGATCTAGCAGGGAAGAAATTTGATGAATGGACTAGTTGGAAAGGTGGCATCCTATGATGGTGCCACGTTGAAAGTCACTGAGCTCTTCAGTAAGGCTATTCTATTGCCAATGTTTGTCTATGGAGATTGCATGGCTGTGTGGCTGAAATAACCGAATCCACTAATTTGAAGGGGTGTCCTCATACTTTTGTATATACATATATACAGTCGTGTCCAAAAGATTTGAGAATGACACAAATATTAATTTCCACAAAGTTTGCTGCTTCACTGTCTTTAGATATTTTTGTCAGATGTTACTATGGAACACTGAAGTATAATTACAAGCATTTCATAAGTGTCAAAGGCTTTTATTGACAAATACATGAAGTTGATGCAAAGAGTTAATATTTGCAGTGTTGACCTTTTTTTCAAGACCTCTGCAATCCGCCCTGGCATGCTGTCAATTAACTTCTGGGCCACATCCTGACTGATGTCAGCCCATTCTTGCATAATCAATGCTTGGAGTTTGTCAGAATTTGTGGGGTTTTGTTTGTCCACCCGCCTCTTGAGGATTGACCACAAGTTCTCAATGGGATTAAGGTCTGYGGATATTTCCTGGCCATGGACCCAAAATATCAATGTTTTGTTCCCCGAGCCACTTAGTTATCACTTTTGCCTTATGGCAAGGTGCTCCATCATGCTGGAAAAGGCATTGTTCGTCACCAAACTGTTCCTGGATGGTTGGGAGAAGTTGCTCTCGGAGGATGTGTTGGTACCATTCTTTATTCATGGCTGTGTTCTTAGGCAAAATTGTGAGTGAGCCCACTCCCTTGGCTGAGAAGCAACCCCACACATGAATGGTCGCAGGATGCTTTACTGTTGGCATGACACAGGTCGCGCTCATCTTGTCTTCTCCGGACAAGCTTTTTTCTGGATGCCCCAAACAATCGGAAAGTGGATTCATCAGAGAAAATGACTTTTCCCCAGTCCTCAGCAGTCCAATCCCTGTACCTTTTGCAGAATATCAGTCTGTCCCTGATGTTTTTCCTGGAGAGAAGTGGCTTCTTTGCTGCCCTTCTTGACACCAGGCCATCCTCCAAAAGTCTTCGCCTCACTGTGCGTGCAGATGCACTCACACCTGCCTGCTGCCATTCCTGAGCAAGCTCTGTACTGGTGGTGCCCCAATCCCGCAGCTGAATCAACTTTAGGAGACGGTCCTGGCGCTTGTTGCACTTTCTTGGGTGCTCTGAAGCCTTCTTCACAACAATTGAACCGCTCTCCTTGAAGTTCTTGATGATCTGATAAATGGTTGATTTAGGTGCAATCTTACTGGCAGCAATATCCTTGCCTGTGAAACACTTTTTATGCAAAGCAATGATGACGGCATGTGTTTCCTTGCAGGTAACCATGATTGACAGAGGAAGAACAATGATTCCAAGCACCACCCTCCTTTTGAAGCTTCCAGTCTTTTATTCTAACTCAATCAGCATGACAGAGTGATCTCCAGCCTTGTCCTCGTCAACACTCACACCTGTGTTAACAAGAAAATCACTGACATGATGTCAGCTSGTCCTTTTGTGGCAGGGCTGAAATGCAGTGGAAATAATTTTGGGGGATTCAGTTCATTTGCATGGCAAAGAGGGACTTTGCAATTAATTGGAATTCATCTGATCACTCTTCATAACATTCTGGAGTATATGTAAATTGCCATCATACAAACTGAGGCAGCAAACTTTGTGAAAATTAATATTTGTGTCATTCTCAAAACTTTTGGCCACAACTGTATGCTATGTGTGCCTTTTGTTTAGTAACAGCTAATGGGATACTAATGACATACCTAAATGCCTACCCATTGGTCAAAAGATGTGGTTTTGATTGGATACTACATATGACACACATTTTTGCTTTGTAGCATATACAGATGAAACATTATGGAGTCTTAAAGGCCCAGTGCCATCAAAAACATGATTTCCCAGTGTTTTATATATATTTCCACACTATGAGGTTGGAATAATACTGTGAAATTGTGAAAATTATGATAATTCCATTTTAGTGTAAGAGCTTTTTGAGAAGGCCTGTTTTTGTAGGATTGAGTTTTTGTCTGCCTGGTGACATCACCTGGAGGTAAATTAGACCAATAAGAAAGAGAGTTTCTAACATCTCTGCRAATAACAGCTAGTTTTCAGTTTTCCACTCCCCACTCAGACCAAGGCAGTCCCCCGCACCTCGCTGATACAGAGGGGTTGGGTTAAATGCAGAAGACACATTTCAGTTGAATGCATTCAGTTATACAACTGACTAGGTATCCCTCTTTCCTTTTCCCTAAACTCCCAGACAGTCCTAACAAAATTCTTTCTTGAGAAATTGCTCTTTGCTAAGAAGCTATTTAGTTMTTTTTTTTTACCATTTTAATTGAAAACAATAACAGTAAAGTACCTAATTTTTACCCAGACATGATTTGATATTGAGAAAAAAACTGCTGTATTGGCCCTTAAAGGAGGCATCGGTATGGCCAAAATGTCACAAATGTTCCAACTTCAATTCATTATTTCTCAATTATGCTTTAAGATACAAATGTCAAATATATGTCTACAAGCTTTCCTACCCGTCTCTGGAATCAATTTCGTGAAAATCCCCAAAATCATGGTCTTCTTTTGTTCTAGTTTTGTGAGGAATCACCATCTATGTCTGAATGAAGTGTGTGTGTGTGTTAGGGACGGGCTCGGTATTAGGGCAACTGTACGTGATCTCCTTCACAAACAGCAGGTTTTATGGAATGCTGGTCTTGGAACAGGAACATTACAGATTTACTATGCTATTACTGGAGGTAAACACACACACACACACACACACACACACACTGATTGTCCAGTAGCTGTAGCAGAGAGGTAACAGGTGCCCAGTGCCCCTCCAAGGACAGAAAGAGTTTACTCCTGAACAGAGGAAAGGCGAGAGAAGAGAACGGGAGGAAGAGAGAAAGAGGAGAAAGAGAGGGAGAAATTAAGAGAAGGAGGAGAGGTGAAAAAACAGCTAGCAGATCAGGCTTTAAAGAGACAGACACAGGAGCAGATGGGATCTCAATGCTGCACAGGGAGACGAGGCTGCCCTGACACACACAAACATACACACACACCAGGCAGCTCTCTCTCGCCTGTGGTGCAGTAATTAGAGGTGTGTGTGCCCAGTGGGGATCAGTAATGTTATCTCCTGAAAGCCCAGGAGGACAGAAGAGGATTGTGTGTGTGTGTGTGTTGTGTGTGTGTGTGTGTGTGTGTGTGTGTGTGTGTGTGTGTGTGTGTGTGGTGTTGTGTGTGTGTGTGTGTGTGGTGTGTTGGTGTGTGTGTGTGTGTGTGTGTGTGTGTGGTGTGTGTGGTGTGTGTGTGTGTGTGTGTGTGTGTGTGTGTGTGTGTTCGGGGGTGGGGGCTGGTCAGTCTAGAACTAGTCCATTTCTTAGAAACGTCTTATAATTGTTTGGTTCATTAGCAGTAAGAGCTGTGTAGCTGACTGACTGGTTCAGTAGTAGTACTTTAGCTGTGTAGCTGACTGACTGGTTCAGTAGTAGTACTTTAGCTGTGTAGCTGACTGACTGTCGTTAGCTAGTCAGTACTTTAGCTGTGTAGCTGACTGCGTTCTAGTAGCAGTACTTTATCTGTGTAACTGACTGACTGGTCCAGTAGCAGTACTTTAGCTGTGTAGCTGACTGACTGGTTCAGTAGCAGTACTTTAGCTGTGTAGCTGACTGACTGGTCCAGTAGCAGTACTTTATTGTGTAGCGACTGACTGGTCCAGTAGCAGTACTTTAGCTGTGTAACTGACTGACTGGTTCAGTAGCAGTACTTTATTTGTGTAGCTGACTGACTGGTCTAGTAGCAGTACTTTAGCTGTGTAGCTGACTGACTGGTTCAGTAGCAGTACTTTAGCTGTGTAGCTGACTGACTGGTTCAGTAGCATACTTTAGCTGTGTAGCTGACTGACTGGTTCAGTAGCAGTACTTTAGTTGTGTAGCTGACTGACTGATTCAGTAGCAGTACTTTGTTGTGTAGCTGACTGACTGGTTCAGTAGCAGTACTTTAGTTGTGTAGCTGACTGCAGGTACTCAATAAGGAGTTAATGAAGATAATAGACTGCCACTTGGTTGTACTATACCAATAACCACACACACACACACACACACACACACACACACACACACACACACACACACACACACACACACACACACACACACACACACACACACACACACACACACAACACACACACACACACACACACAGAAGTGTGTGCATGTTAGTGTTACACATTTGTTATCAACATTCTACAACCAAAGCTAGTTTGAAGGACTGTGTGTACAATTTTAGGTACTATATACAGACTATCAGTAGCATATCAACTAACTATCTACTAACCCTAACCTTAACCCTTATCCTAACCCTAAACTTAACCCTTAGCCAACCGTAGCCCAACCCTTATTCTAAAACCTAACCGTAACCTTATCAACAGATAGTGTAACCCCGGAACTAATGTAATGATATAATGCAGGGGAATGTGTTGTACATTAGAGCTTCATGATGTGTGTGTGTAATGAGCCACGGAATGCAAGAGTACTACCCTCCCCCTCTTCTCATCTGTCAATTCCTCTCTCTCCCTCTCTTCTCATCTGTCATTCCATCTCTCTCTCTCTCCCTCTCTCTCTGTCATCCTCTCTCCCTCCTTCTCATCTGTCATTCCATCTCTCTCTCTCCCTCTCTTCTCATCTGTCATTCCATCTCTCTTTATCCCCCCCTCTCTCCCTCTCTTCTCATCTGTCATTCCATCTCTCTTACCCTCCCCCTCTTCTCTCCCTCTCTTCTCATCTGTCATTCCCTCCTCTCTCTCCCTCTCTTCTCATCTGTCATTCCCTCTCTCTCTCCCTCTCTTCTCATCTGTCATTCCATCTCTCTTTATCCCTCTCTTCTCATCTGTCATTCATCTCTCTCTCTCTTCTCATCTGTCATTCCCTATCTCTCTCTCCCTCTCTTCTCATCTGTCATTCCCTTCCTCTCTCCCTCTCTTCTCATCTGTCATTCCTCTCTCTTTCCCTCTCTTCTCATCTGTCATCTCCTCTCTCTCTCTCCCTCTCTTCTCAGGAGGAGAGAGAGTTAGAGCTTCAGGCTGCTGTTAGATCAGTTAGAGCTTCAGGCTGCTGTTAGATCAGTTAGAGTTTCAGGCTGCTGTTAGATCAGTAGAGTTTCAGGCATGCTGTTTAGATCAGTTTGAGTGTTCAGGCTGCTGTTAGATCAGTTAGAGCTTCAGGCTGCTGTTAGATCAGTTAGAGTTTCAGGCTGCTGTCAGATCAGTTAGAGCTTCAGGCTGCTGTTAGATCAGTTAGAGTTTCAGGCTGCTGTCAGATCAGTTAGAGCTTCAGGCTGCTGTCAGATCAGTTAGAGCCTCGGGCTGTATCTGTCTATCTGTCTCAGGGCAGGATTGGACATACACTCTGGCAGTCCTTTCATCAGGTTGACATCACATGACCACTGGAGACAAGCAGCAGGGAGACATCCTGCTTACAGACATCAACAACAGCAGAACCCAAATCTGCCAAGAGGCTGACACTATTGGTTCTTCCCAGTGTGGACAGGCAGATTTGGAAAACTTTCATTGTCTTGTTGAGCTAGGCCAATGACTGTATGTGAATGGACAAATKCATTAATCACGAGACAGCATTCATTTCTAAGAATGTAAAACCACCAGGAATTCAGGTAAAAATGAGTTTAATTTAGGACATCTATTCCCAACTATTCCCACAAATTAAAAAGAGACATACAGTATGTGATCATGTCTCAATGTAATCATGGTATAAAAAAATTATTGTTATTTTCAAATACGATCTCTTTTTGGGCTTAGTTGTGGTCAATTTGCAGTGTACAACTTATTATACAGTGCTTTCACAAATTATTCAGATCCCTTGACTTATTCCACATTTTGTGGGTTACAGCCTGAATTCAAAATTGATTAAATATGAATATACACACAATACCCCATAATGACAAAGTGAAAACATTAATGTTTTTATTCATGTTGGGAAATTTATTCAGAATGAAATACAGAAGTATTCACACCCTTGAGTCAATACATGTTTGAATCACCTTTGGTAGTGATTACAGCTGTGAGTCTTTCTGGGTAAGTCTCTAAGAGCTTTGCACACCTGGATTGTACAATATTTTCACACTCTTTTTTTAATTCTTCAAGCTCTGTCAAGTTGGTTGTTGATCATTGCTAGACAGCCATTTTCAAGTTTTGCCATAGATTTCCAAGCCGATTTAAGTCAAAACTGTAACTAGGCCACTCAGGAACGTTCAATGTCATCTTGGTAAGCAACTCCAGTCTAGATTTGGCCTTGTGATTTAGGTTATTGTCCTGCTGAAAGCTGAATTTGTCTCCCAGTGTCTGGTGGAAAGCAGACTAAACCAGGTTTTCCTCTAGGATTTTGCCTGTGCTTAGCTCTATTGCGTTTATTTTTATCCTAAAAAACTTCTTAATCCTCGCCGCTGACAAGCATACCCATAACATGATGCTTTCTTTGCCACCTATTTTGCAGTTTTACTTTAGTGCCTTATTGCGGACAGGATGTATGTTTTGGGATTTTTTTATTCTGTACAGGTTTCCTTCTTTCCAGTCTGTTGTATAGGTTAGTAATGTGGAGTAACTACAATGTTGTTGATTCATCCTCAGTTTTCTCCCATTACACCCATTAAACTCTGTAACTGTTTTAAAGTCAACATTGGCCTCATGGTGAAATCCCTGAGTGGTTCCCTTCCTCTCCGGCAACTGAGTTAGTAAGGACACCTGTATCTTTGTAGTGACTGGGTGTGTTGATTCACCATCCAAATTGTGACTAATAACTTCATCATGCACAAAGGAATATTCAATGTCTGCTTTAATTATTTTTTTTACCCATATACCCATAGGTGACCTTCTTTGGTCTTTGTGGGTGAATTTGTGTTTGAAATTCACTGCTCAACTGAGTGACCTTACAGATAATTGTATGTGTGGGGTACAGAGATGTGGTAGTCATTTAAAAATCATGTTAAACACTATTACTGCACACATATTCCATGCAACTTAATATGTGACTTGTTAAGCACATTTTTACTACTAATTTAATATATTTGTAAAATTATACAAACATAATTCCACTTTGACATTATGGGGTATTGTGTGTAGGCCAGTGAAAACAAATCTCAATTTAATACATTTTAAATTCAGCCTGCAACATAACAAAATGTGGAAAAAGCAAGAGGTGTGACTACTTTCTGTAATTATGTTCCGGCCCCCTGACCATCCACCCCAACAAAATTCGTCCTGCGGCTGAATCTATACTGAACACAGATATAAACGCAACATGTAAAGTGTTGGTCTCATGTTTCATGAGCTGATATAAAAGATCCCAGAAATTTTCTATACGCACAAAAAGCTTATTTCTCTAAAATTTTGTGCACAAATTTGTTTACATCCCTGTTAATGGGCATTTTTTCCTTTGCCACGGTACTCCATCCACCTGACATGTGTGGRATATCAAAAAACGGATTAAACAGTATGATCATTACACAGGTGCACCTTGTGGAAAATAAAAGGCCACTCTAAAATGTGCAGTTTTGTCACACAATACAATGCCACAGATGTCTGAAGTTTTGAGGGAGTGTGCAATTTGCATTTGGCAGTATGTCCAACCGGCCTGACAACCACAGACCACATGTATGTCGTTGTGTGGACGAGCGGTTTGCTGATGTCAACGTTGTGAACTGAGTGCCCCAGATCCTGAGGCTCATTGTTGTGCCATTCATTCGACGCCATCACCTCATGTTTCAGCATGATAATGCACAGCCCCAAGGATCTGTACACATTCATGGAAGCTGAAAATGTCCCAGTTCTTCCATAGCCTGCATACTCACCAGATATGTCACCCATTGAGCATGTTTGGGATGCTCTGGATCGATGTGTACCACAATGTGTTCCAGTTCCTGCCAATATCCAGCAACTTCGCCATTGAGGAGTGGGACAACATCCCACAGGCCACAATTAACAGCCTGATCAACTCTGTGTGAAGGAGATGTGTTGCTCTGAATGAGGCAAATGGTGGTCACACCGGATTCTGACTGGTTTTCTGAGCCACGCCCCCCACCTTTTTTAAGGTATCTGTGACCAACAGATGCATATCTGTATTCCCAGTCATGTGAAATCCATAGATTAGGGCCTAATTAATTCATTTCAATTGACTGATTTCCTTATATGAACTGTAACTCAGTAAAATCTTTGAAATTGTTGCATGTTGCGTTTATATTTGTGTTCAGTATAGTTTCTTATCTCTGGTATAGGGTCTGTCTTCTCTCTCCTCCAGAGTTTACCCGCCCTGCCCTGTGGGACGGTCTAACGTGTCTCCTCCCTCTCCTCCAGAGTTTACCCACCCTGCCCTGTGGGAAGGTCTAACGTATCTCCTCTCTCTCCTCCAGAGTTTACCAACCCTGCCTGTGGGAAGGTCTAACGTGTCTCCTCTCTCCTCCAGAGTTTAACCCAACCCTGCCTGTGGGAAGGTCTAATGTATCTCTCTCTCTCCTCCAGAGTTTACCCACCCTGCCTGTTGGGAAGGTCTAACGTATCTCCTCTCTCTCCTCCAGAGTTTACCAACCCTGCCTGTGGGAAGGTCTAACGTATCTCCTCTCTCTCCTCCAGAGTTTACCCCCCCCTGTCTGTGGGAAGGTCTAAGTATCTCCTCTCTCTCCTCCAGAGTTTACCACCCTGCTCTGTGGGAAGGTCTATGTATCTCCTCTCTCTCCTCCAGAGTTTACTCGCCCTGCCCTGTGGGAAGGTCTAACGTGTCTCCTCTCTCTCTCCAGAGTTTACCCACCCCTGCCTGTGGGAAGGTCTAACGTGTCTCCTCTCTCTCCTCCAGAGTTTACCCACCCTGCCCTGTGGGAAGGTCTAACGTGTCTCCTCTCTCTCCTCCAGAGTTTACCCACCCTGCCCTGTGGGAGAGTCTAACGTTTCTCCTTTCTCTCCTCCAGAGTTTACCTAATCTAACTCTAACCTTGCCCTGTGGGAAGGTCTAACTTATCTCCTCTCTCTCTCCAGAGTTGACCTAATCTAACCCTAACCCTGCCCTGTGGGAAGGTCTAACGTTTCTCCTCTCTCTCCTCCAGAGTTTACCTAATCTAACCCTAACCCTGCCCTGTGGGAAGGTCTAACTTATCTCCTCTCTCTCCTCCAGAGTTGACCTAATCTAACCCTAACCCTGCCTGTGGGAAGGTCTAACTTATCTCCTCTCTCTCCTCCAGAGTTTACCTAATCTAACCCTAACCCTGCCCTGTGGGAAGGTCTAACTTATCTCCTCTCTCTCCTCCAGAGTTTACCTAATCTAACCCTAACCCTGCCCTGTGGGAAGGTCTAATTTATCTCCTCTCTCTCCTCCAGAGTTTACCTAATCTACCCTAACCCTGCCCTGTGGGAAGGTCTAACGTTTCTCCTCTCTCTCCTCCAGAGTTTACCTAATCTAACCCTAACCCTGCCCTGTGGGAAGGTCTAACGTTTCTCCTCTCTCTCCTCCAGAGTTTACTAATCTAACCTAACCCTGCCCTGTGGGAAGGTCTAACTTATCTCCTCTCTCTCCTCCAGAGTTTCCCTAATCTAATCTAATCCTAACCCTGCCCTGTGGGAAGGTTAACGTTTCTCCTCTCTCTCCTCCAGAGTTTACCTAATCTAACCCTAACCCTGCCCTGTGGGAAGGCTCTCTATTCCTACGAGGGGAAGGAACCTGGAGACCTGCAGTTTGCAAAAGGGGACATAATCATCCTGCGACGTAAAGTTGACGACAACTGGTACCATGGGGAGCTGAACAGTTGTCATGGTTTCCTGCCAGCTAGTTACATCGCGTTGTTACGGCCGCTGAGCCAAACTCCGCCCACAGGAAAGGCATTGTACGACTTTGAGGTCAAAGACAAAGATCAGGACAAAGACTGTCTGGCCTTCTTGAAGGTACACACACACACACATGCACGCAAACACAAACACACGCTGACTCACTGTAATCCAATGTGTGTGTATCTATGAATACGTTTACATGGACACTGATCGAATAAAATGTAATTTTATTGGTCGCGTACACATATTTTGCAGATGTTATTGCAGGTGCATCCAAATGCTAATGTTTCTAGCTCCAACAGTGCAGTAACACCTAACAAAACAAAACAATACACACAAAAATGAAGACATATCAGAATGAGTATTGTCCGAGTCCGGAATATAAATATATATACAAAAGTATATGGACACCCCTTCAAATTAGTGGATTCAGCTATTTCAGACAGACCCATTGCTGATGTAACAGTAAAGCTTCCATCCCTCTCCTCGCCCCTACCTGGGCTTGAACCAGGGACCCTCTGCACACATCAACAACTGCCTTCCAAGAAGCATCGTTACCCATCGCTCCACAAAAGCCCTGGCTCTTGCAGGGCAAGGYGAACAACTACTTCAAGGTCTCAGAGCGAGTGACGTCACCGATTGAAACGCTATTAGCGCGCACCCCGCGCTAATAGCGCGGGGTGCGCTATTAGTGTACAAAATCGAGCACACAACCATGCAATCTCCATGCAATCTCCATAGACAAACATTGGCAGTAGAATGGCCTTACTGAAGAGCTCAGTGACATTCAACGTGGCACCATCATAGGATGCCACCTTTCCAACAAATCAATTTGTCAAATTTCTGCCCTGCTAGAGCACCCCCGGTCAACTGTAAGTGCTGTTATTGTGAAGTGTAAAAGTCTAGGAGCAACAACGGCTCAGCCTAGAAGTGGTAGGCCACACAAGCTAACAGAACGGAACCGCCGAGTGCTGAAGCACGTAGTTCGGAAAAATCGTCTGTTCTCGGTTGCAACTCTCACTACCGAGTTCCAAACTGCCTCTGGAAGCAACGTCAGCACATCAACTGTTTGTCGGCAGCTTAATGAAATAGGTTTTCATGACCGAGCAGCCGCACACAAGCCTAAGATCACCATGCGCAATGCCAAGTGTCGGCTGGAGTGGTGTAAAGCTCGTCGCCATTGAATTCTTGAGCAGTGGAAACATGTTCTCTGGAGTGATGATTTACTCTTCAAATCAAATTGTATTTGTCACATGCGTCGAATACAACAGGTGCAGTAGACCTTACAGTGAAATGCTTACTTACGAGCCCCTAACCAATAATGCAGTTTAAAAAATACAAATAAGAATAAGAAATAAAAGTAACAAGTAGTTAAAGAGCAGCAGTAAAATAACAATAGCGAGACTATATACAGGGGGTACCAACAGGGGGTACCGGTACAGAGTCAATGTGCGGGGGCAARGGTTAGCCGAGGTAATTGAGGAAAGATGAACATGTAGATAGGGTTATTAAAGTGACTATGCATAGATAATAACAGAGAGTAGCAGCGGCGTAAAAGAGGGGGGGCAATGCAAATAGTCTAGATAGCCATTTAATAAGATGTTCAGGAGTCTTATGGCTTAGGGGTAGAAGCTGTTTAGAAGCCTCTTGGACCTAGACTTGGCGCTCTGGTACCGCTTGCCGTGCGGTAGCAGAGAGAACAGTCTATGACTAGGGTGGCTGGAGTCTTTGACAATTTTTAAGGCCTTCCTCTGACACCACCTGGTATAGAGGTCCTGGATGACAGGGAGCTTGGCCCCAGTGATGTACTGGGTCGTACGCACTACCCTCTGAAGTGCTTACGGTCGGATGCCGAAAAGCTGCCATACCAGGCAGTGATGCAACCAGTCAAGATGCTCTCGATGGTGCAGCTGTAGAACCTTTTGAGGATCTGAGGACCCATGCCAAATCTTTTCAGTCACCTGAGGTAGAATAGGTTTTGTCATGCCCTCTTCACGACTGTCTTGGTGTCCTTGTACCATGTTAGTTTGTTGGTAATGTGGACACCAAGGAACTAGAAGCTCTCCACCTGCTCCACTACAGCCCTGTCGATGAGAAGGGGGGCGTGCTCGGTCTTCCTTTTCCTGTAGTCCACAATCATCTCCTTTGTCTTGATCACGTTGAGGGAGAGGTTGTTGTCCTGGCACCACACGGCCAGGTCTCTGACCTCCTCCCTATTGGCTGTCTCTTCGAATTTAAACCRWTCAGGCCTACCACTGTTGTGTCATCGGCAAACTTAATGATGGTGTTGGAGTCGTGCCTGGCCGTGCAGTCATGAGTGAACAGGGAGTATAGGAGGGGACTGATCACGCACCCCTGAGGTGCCCCTGTGTTGAGGATCAGTGTGGTGGATGTGTTGTTACCTACCCTTACCACCTGGCGGCGGCCCATCAGGAAGTCCAGGATCCGGTTGCAAAGGGAGGTGTTTAGTCCCAGGGTCCTTAGCTTCACCATCTGGCAGTCCGACAGACGAATCTGGGTTTGGCGGATGCCAGGAGAGAACGCTACCTTACCCAATGCATAGTGCCAACTGTAACGTTTGGTGGAGGAGGAAGGGCTGTTTTTCATGGTTCGGGCTAGGCAGCATACAATGACATTCTAGACGATTCTGTGCTTCAAACTTTGTGGCAACCGTTTAGGGAAGGCCCCTTTCCTGTTTCAGCATGACAACGCCCCTGTGCACAAAGCGAGGTCCATACAGCAATGGATTGCCGYATATCGGTGTGGAAGAACTTGACTGGCCTGCACAGAGCCTCATTGAACACCTTTGGGATGAATTGGAACACCGACTGTGAGCCAGGCCTAATCACCCAACATCAGTGACCGACCTRTCTAATGCTATTGTGGCTGAATGGAAGCAAGTCCCTGCAGCAATGTTCCAGCATCTAGTGGAAAYACTTCCCAAAAGAGTGGAGTGGAGGCTGTTATAGCAGCAAAGGGGAGACCAACTCCATATTAATGCCCATGAATCTGGAATGAGATGTTTGACGAGCAGGTGTCCATATACTTTTGGTCATGTAGTGTATCAATACACCGATGTAAACGGTGTAAAATATTAGTACATGTAAACAGCTTCATCAGAGTTCCAGTAGTGTAGTTGATCTGTGCATGTGTCAGCACCAGCAGTACAAGCCTCCCTCTTGTGCACTAGTGAAGTGAGTTCGGAAAACTGAATGTATGTATCTTAGAAATCGTTTTCACATACAAACGTTATAGGTCCGATCTCAGAATCAAATAGACTTCCCAAAAATAACATGGTCGCTGTGGTAGAACGTTCATTTTTATGAGATTTCAGATGTGTCCATATAAACAGGATTATTCGGGAAATCGTTCTTCTTGCAAAGCTTGTAAATATTTAAATGTAATTATTATATTCATCTGACTATTCACAGTAATGGTAATATTGTGTGCATGTAATCGTACTCTATGATACCCCACTGGATGTTTTGTGTTTATCTAAGCAGTCTACCTTCTCCTCTGTCTATCTTTCTACCTCTCTATCTGAATATAGTTTTTCTCCTCCTATGTGGGAGAGCGAGAGAGTAACCCCCCCTTCTCCAGCACAGTGTTTGTGATAAACAGTGATTTGTATTCCCTCTGCTCCTCTCCTCTTCAAAGCTCATCATTTGTTCATGCTGTTACACACTCTAGGTGAGGACACTGGCGAATGGAACATATCTCGTTCTCTCTCATTCTCTGTGTGTGTGTTCCTCAGCAGCACCTGGCCTCATACACTCTCTCAGGATGGGGCTAGGGAAAGAGGGCCAAGTCAGAACAGAGAGACACAGACATGCACTTCCTTTTCGCACACACAGAATCACAGCTGCAGTTCCCTAGCTAAATTACTAAATGGAAGGATAGGTTTAAATTCGAAGAGAGAATGAGAGGGAGGCGGAGAGGGAGACAGAGAGGSAGACGGAGAGGGAGACAGAGAGGGAGTGAATGAGTGAAGGAGAGCAGCATGTAAGCCTGCATGTAACAGGGCCAGTGGGTCAGATAATATATCTCTAGGAGAGAGAGAGAAACCTTATCCCTCTCTTACTGTTTCTCTCCCTCCCTCTCCTTCTTTCCCTCTGTGATGATGAGAAATGAGAAGAGACAGTGGTATCATTAGGTCAGGGGCAGAGGCAGAAAAAACGAGGGGGACAGGGCGAGTTAGAGAGGGAGAGGGGAGATAGTGTGGGAGAGAAGGAGAATAAGTGAGAGAAAGAGAGACTCACACATGGTGATTTTAATGCAGGGAAATCAGTTTTACCCCATTTTTTACCAGCATGTCACCACCAAAAAGAGGCAACAAAACTCTAGACCACCCGAGAGAGAGAGAGAGAGAGAGAGAGAGAGAGAGAGAGAGAGAGAGAGAGAGAGAGTAGAGAGAGAGAGAGAGAGATGAATATAAGCTTAATTCCTGTTGTGTCCTTATAAACCATACTGTCTGTCCAATAGGATGAGGTTCTGACGGTGATCAGACGAGTGGATGACAACTGGGCAGAGGGCATGCTGGGAGATAAGATCGGGATCTTCCCCATCCTCTATGTAGAGGTAACAACAAACACACACACGGGGGGGTCTTATTAGATAAGGATACATCAATAATTAAGAGTCTTCCATCACTTTGACTCGACAGGGGGGGGGCTATGTGTGCGTGCGTATGTGTGTTGTGAAGGGGGGAGGTTAGGGTTAGTAGGGGGGGACATAATGAGGGTGTCCCAGCTGGGGGCGAGTGGAGCGTTGGGGGAGGGAGGAAGGATCTCTCTCCTCTCTCCTTGTCTCCTATGGTGGTGTAGCTGTGCGCAGTTAACCCTTCACATCATTAAAAAATTCACTTTTTTAATTACTCCTCCATTTTTAATGGCATGTCCCCCCATCCTTGACTTTTCCTAAATAAGTCTTTATAACACACTGTCGTTGTTAGAATCTTAATATCACAAATTGAAGGAGGACATTTTTGAATGGTTTCCTTCTGCTGCCCCTCCTACTCCCGACAGTTGAAGGTGCCCTGCCCAGTTGATAATTACCCCCATTATTGCCTCGAAATAGCATATATGAAATGTATTCATTAGACTGTTAGAATGTTGACATCCAAACACACACAAATACACACACTGTATGGTACAGTGAGCACAGGGCTGCTGAGATGAAAGATGATCACAGAGAGAAAGAAAGTACAGGGTGAAGGATGGTTCTGCCTCAGAGAACAACGCACAAACACACACGCACGCACGCACACACGCACACACACACACAAACACACACACACACACACACACACACAAACTCTCACACCTTTTCTGCCGAGGGAAAAGGTGAAGGCCCTTGTGAATAGTGTAAAGAGACAGTCACACATTCAGGTGTATTGTGTATACTGTGGGAACGTACGCATGAGATGAGGAGAGGAATTCACTGTCTGTCTGTGTCTGAGTGTGTATTTGACCTTCATAGAGAAAGACTGTGTGCGTCTCCATCCGTCCCCTGAGAGTGATGCCGTCAGTGCAGGATCAATCTATCAGGCTCATTAGCATATGTTCTGATTAGCATATCTATTAATATGGAGATGGCGACGTCTCACACACTGAGACAGATCCACTCTGTCCTGCTCTCTACAGTCTATACTCACACACTGAGACAGATCCACTCTGTCCTGCTCTCTACAGTCTATACTCACACACTGAGACAGATCCACTCTGTCCTGCCCTCTACAGTCTATACTCACACACTGAGACAGATCCACTCTGTCCTGCCCATCTACCAGTCTGATACTTCCACACGCTGAGACAGATCCACCTCTGTCCTGCCCTCTACAGTCTATACTCAACGCTGAGACAGATCCACTCTGTCCTGCTCCTAACAGCTCTAGTACTTCACACACTGAGACAGATCCACTCTGTCCTGCCCTCTACAGGTCTATACTCACACACTGAGACAAGATCCACTCTGTCCGCCCTCTCAGTCAATATACTACACACGCTGAGACAGATCCACTCGTCCTGCCTCTACAGTCTATACTCACACATCTGAGACAGACCCCTTCTGTCCTGCCCCCTACAGTCTATACTCACACACTGAGACAGATCCACTCTGTCCTGCCCTCTACAGTCTATACTCACACACTGAGACAGGTCCACTCTGTCCTGCCCTCTACAGTCTATACTCACATGCTGAGACTGATCCACTCTGTCCTGCCCTCTACAGTCTATACTCACACGCTGAGACAGATCCACTCTGTCCTGCCCTCTACAGTCCATACTCACACACTAACTATTCTCTCCAAGGAATCTTCTCCAACAAAGGAGTGTGTTTTCAGCGGAGGTGATATTGATGTAGTGTAGCAGAAAGCGTCCCCTGAGGTCAACATGGTGACAATGTGTGTGTGGACTGAGAGGATCTGCTCTCTCTGTGTTGTGACTGTGACTGTGAGACTGAGCATCCGTCTGTGAGAGAGCGTGAGTAGTGTTGTTGCTGGGTAGATTCAGTGTGTGGGGGTTATCTGACTAGCAAGAACAGACTACAAGATCGACTGTCATCCTGTCAGATATGAGCTGCATTACAAACGTTGTTCTCTCCTCCTCCTCTTTCACTAAGTACATAGATTCTCCCCAGGGTGTGGGGTGTGTGTGATCTTTTTTGTCTGGTTTGAAGTTCTGCCAACAGGAGAAGGCGTGCTCTGAGAGCCAGCAGTGTGTAGTAAAGCAGTCTAAAGCAATTCAATTCAATGATTTGAATGATGATTTTCCTCTCCTCTCGTCTCCTTTCGTCTCCTCTCGTCTCCTATCCTCTCGTCTCGTCTCCTTTCCTCTCATCTCCTCTCCACTTTAGCTAAATGAAACAGCCAAACAGTTGATGGAGATTGACAAGCCGACACCCAATCCCGTCCCTGGCCCCAGCTCTGACCCACCCCCCGGCCTCCCATTGGGTCCCTGCTCCCCTGGCCCCTCCCCTGACCCATCCTCTGCAGGAAGTGGCAATGGTGCCCTCCAGAGGCAAGAGGAGGAGAGAAGAGGAGGAGAGGGGAAGAAAAACGCTAAGAAGCGCCACTCGTTCACAGCTATGAGTGTGACGCAGCGGACAGCCCAGCTCAACAACAGACACAGCATGGAGATCTCCCACCCTGTCCTCATCAGCTCCTCTGACCCCAGGGCTGCTGCACGAATACAGGACTCTCCCCCTGGTCCCGCTCCCTCCTCAGTAGGAGTTCTGGTTCCTCCCAGAATGGCTTCAGTCACCTCAGAACTGCTGGCTCAAACCAAGGTCCAACTACCACTCAACATGTAAGTTTACTCATCACACAGGCATGGTTCACTAACTGGTAAATCTATAGGTAAATGAGTTGACTAGCAATGCTGTCTGTTTTCTCTGAGCTGCTGTCCTGTCTATAAGTTGAAACAGAAGCTGAGTGGAATATAAAGATTCTGTTGCATCTACTACCATATCTTCCTGAACGTGCGTGCACACACACAAACACACACTATCCAGAGCGGGTTGTCCCGCTAATGAGGTCGGACACTTCCATCTCCGACCGGCAACCTGCCCTGTTGCTATGAGAAAACGTCCCCTAGTTACCATAGTAACCCAGAGGCAGTGCATGGAGACCTGCTTACTCTCCCCTCCTATTATTCTTCAGACACACAGTACCAGTCAAAAGTTAGGACACACCTACTCATTCAAGAATTTGTCTTTATTTTTACTATTTTCTACATTGTAAAACAATAGTGAAGACATCAAAACTATTAAATTAACACATATGGAATCATGTAGTAACCAAAAAAGTGTAAAACAAATCAAAATATATTTTATTTTTGAGATTCTTCAAAGTAGCCACCCTTTGCGTTGATGACAGCTTTGCACACTCTTGGCATTCTCTCAACCAACCATGAAATGTGTTTCCATGGTTGAGCAGCTGCACACAAGCCTAAGATCACCATGCACAATGCCAAGCGTCAGTGTAATGCCTGCCGGCATTGGACTCTGGAGCAGTGGAAACGCATTCTCTGAAGTGATGAATCACACTTCACCATCTGGCAGTCCGACGGCATAATCTTGGTTTCCGGTTGCCAGGAGAACGCTACCTGCCCAAATGCATAGTGCCAACTGTAAAGTGTGGTGAGGAGAAATAATGGTCTGGGCTGTTTTTCATGTTCGGGCTAGGCCTTATTCCAGTGTGAAGGAAATCTTAACGCTACAGCATACAATGACAAACTAGATGATTCTGTCTTCCAACTTTGCAACAGTTGGGCAAAGCCCTTTCCTGTTTCAGCATGACAATCCCCCATGCACAAAGTGAGGTCCATACAAATCAAATCAATCAAGTTTATTTATATACCCTTCGTACATCAGCTAATATCTCAAGTGCTGTACAGAAACCCAGCCTAAAACCCCAAACAGCAAGCAATCAGGTGTAGAACAGAGTGCTAGGAAAACCCTCTAGAAAGGCAAAACTAGGAAGAAACCTAGAGAGGAACCAGGCTATGAGGGGTGCGCATCCCTCTCTGCTGTGCCGGGTGGAGATTAACAAGAACATGGCAGATGTTAAATGTTCATAAGTGACAAGCATGGTCAAATAATAATCAGGAATAAATGGTCAGTTGGCTTTCATAGCCGATCATTAAAGTTGAAACAAGCATCTGGACAGGTAGGTCCAGTCCGAGCAGGCGGGCAAACCAGAAAACAGTTGAAAACTGAATAGCCAGCCAAGCCAGTGCGGACAGCAAGGATCATCATGCCCAGTAGTCCTGACGTTATTGTCCTAGGGCCTCAGGCTTCCTCCGAGAGAGAGAAGGAGAGAATTAGAGAGAGCCAAGATTTTCAAAATGTTCATAAATGACAAGCATGGTCAAATAATAATCAGGAATAAATGTCAGTTGGCTTTTCATAGCCATACAGAAGTGGTTTGTCAAGATCGGTGTGGAAGAACTTGACTGGCCTGCACAGAGCCCTGACCTCAACCCCATTGAACACCTTTGGGATGAATTGGAACACCGACTGTGAGCCAGGCCTAATCGCCCAACATCAGTGCTCGACCTCACTAATGCTATTGTGGCTGAATGGAAGCAAGTCCCCGCAGCAATGTTCTAACATCTAGTGAAAAGCCTTCCCTGAAGAGTGGAGGCTGTTATAGCAGCAAAGGGGGAATCAACTCCATATTAATGGCCATGATTTTGGAATGAGATGTTTGACAAGSAGGTGTCCACATACTTTTGGTCATATAGTGTATATTCAGACATAAATTCAGACATGTACATTCAGATATCAAACATATATTCAGTCGTACCCTCCAACAGTATTTGGACAGTGAATCCCCCCCAAAAATATTGTTCTTTATTCCAGCAAATTGGATATGAGATCAAATAATGCACATGAGGCATGCACAGAATCTCACCTTTTATGTGGTTGTATTTTATTACATAGTTGTTTGTCCATATTAAAATAATACCAGTCATTTGTTCAGTCATATGATCCTAAATGACGTCTCTGTGTATTCCAGCTACCTGGCCCTGTATGCGTATAAGTCCCAGAAGGCAGATGAGTTGGAGCTGAGGAAAGGAGAGATGTACCGCGTCACAGAGAAGTGTCAGGACGGGTGGTTTAAAGGAACCTCTCTACGCACTGCTGCTTCAGGTGTCTTCCCTGGAAACTACGTCACACCCGTATCCAGGTGAGACACACACAGGCACGCACGCACACACACTCACACATTGTCTCACGCAAATACTCTCTTTCTCCCTCTCACACACACCCTTTCAAACACATAACTCTGTTTGCGTGATAGGCGGACGATAAGCAGCATGTTGATGGTAGTATAATAGGGGATATCAATAGTATCTTGGTCACTATTCTAACAGGACTGGAACCATTGAATCTCTCTCCTCTCTTACTTGCTCTCCCCCTCTCCCAACCCCCCCTCCCACTCGTGCTCTCTCTCTTTCTCGCTCTCTCTGCAGAGCTCCGTTTGCGGTGGGTGGTTCCCAGAGCTCCTGTCTCTCGGGGCAGGAGGTGGGAGGGGTGGGACAGGGGAGTAAGGCAGCCTCCCCCTCCTCCGCCGGCCCCTCCTCCTCTCGTCCCTCCCCTCCTCCCTCTTCCCCCCAGTCTGCCGCTGCTCAGCTGAAGAACTGCCTTCGCTTTGGACAACAAACAGTTAACCAGACCCGCTCTGCCATGCAACTGGGTGAGTACACAGAGATTATTCAGGTTCTAGATCTGTAATTTCCTACATTTGATCCAGCTCTTATATCTGGCCTCTCTCCTTCCTTCCCTCTCTCTGTCAGGGAGAACATGTGTTGATATTTAAAGTTTTCTCTGGGAGCTTCTCTCGTTGCTCTGGCTCACACACACCACACACACACACACACACCACACACACACACACACACACACACACACACACACACACACAACCCAACACACACACACACACACACCACACACACCACACCACCAACACACACACACACACACACACACACAACCCACACACACAACACACCACGTCATCACGTCATCCTTTACAAATAAAGTATGACCATAGGTTAGGCTATGGTAGGTTGGTCACATGTGTCATGTGTTCCTCTCTATTGGCAGTCATCGTATGGGCGGCAGGAGCCTAGCGGTTAGGCTTTGGGCAGTAACACAAAGGTCGCTGGTTTTGATATACCTGAGACGACAAGTGAAAAAAGCGAAAGGCACATAACCCTATTTTCTCCAGGGCCGCCTATACTATGGCTAACCCTGCAAAATAACACATTTCACTGCACCTATCTGGTGTGACCAATAAAATATATATATATAATAGATGAGCAGCAAACATGAAGCAGATGTTCTATAACAGCTAAAAAGAGACTACTGATGTGGCTGGTGTAATAGTATGCTAACATGTTTGTAATACGTAGTGTAACATGGGTAATAGTTATGACAGTGGTAATAGTATGTTAACAGTGTTATAGTATGTAACAGTGTGTAAATTAGTATGAACAAGTGATTAATAGTATGTAACGTGTTTAATAGTATGTAACAGTGTGTAATAGTGTGTAACAGTGTGTAATAGTGTGTAACAGTGTGTAATAGTATGTAACAGTGTGTAATGTGTATGTTCAGTCCACAGCCCGCCCTCCAGCAGCCCAGAGCGTCCCACACCCACCGTCTCTCCTCTCCGACCTCAGAGATCCTCCCCGTCGCGCTCCGCTGGCCAATCTGCTCGCCCAATGTCCATGGTGTCCCCTGGCCCTTCCCCCCTCTCCTCCCCTGCTTCGCGCCCTCTCTCCTGCCTCTCTTCGCCCCTCATCCCACTTTCCTCCCCTCTCTCCTGCCTCACCCCTCCCAACGCCAGTGCCGCCGTGCTCAACGGAGAATCAACCAATCCCTTCCAACCGTCCTCGCCTGGCCCCTCCCACAGCAACGCCCCAAAACCAGAGAAGGTGAGTCTCCTAGGGTGTCTCTCTTCATCTTGCTTCTCATCTCATCTCTCTCTCCTTGCTCTCTCTCTTACCATCTCTCTCTCTCTCTCTCARCTCACCACTACCTCKCTTTATCTAAACTCACAGCAGAGTCTGGTTCCCACATCCCACTGCCTTAAAATCCCTCAACATGATGACATAGTCAGGAGGATATAGTCAGGGAATATTAAAAGCATAGCTAGGGGAAGTGGTGTTGAGGGGAAGTGGCTTGCACCTGGACATGGTGCAGAATCCTCCAACGCCAGACAGACAGACAGACTATCAGTGTGACAGGGCTGTCTCTGTGTGTTGTTCTTCATCTTGATGGGTGTATTAAAGCTGGGTCCATGGTGACAGTGATGGATGGTAGAGTTGTCTGAGAGAGAGGAGCCTATCTGCTCTGGTGTTGACTGGCTTCACAGACATTAGATGGTGACAATAGGACAAATAGACTAGGGAAGGACCATGATAAACAGTCATTGACTACGAGCTGTGGATGGATTAATTATAGTATTTAGTCTCATAGCATTTAACCTCCAAGCTTTCCTAACCATTTTAATTCCCCACATGCATTGGCTTATTATGCTTTGGAGTTTGCTGTCTGATTAAGTTAGAGGTTTGTGGTGTGTGTGTGTGTGTGTGTGTGTGTGTGTAGGACCCTTAGTTCCAGTGAAGGGAAATCCTTAAACGCTATAAAGCATACAATGACAATCTAGATGATTCCGTGGCTTTCCATGACTTTGTGGCAACATTTGGGCAAAGCCCTTTCCTGTTTTCAGCATGAGCAATGCCCCCGATCACAAAGTGAGGTCATACATAAAATCAAAATCAAGATCAAGTTTAGTTTATATAGCCCTTTCGTACATCAAGCTAATATCTCGAAGTGCTGTAGCATAACCCAGCCTACAACCCCAAACAGCAAGCAAATGCAGGTGTAGAAGCACGGTGGCTAGGAAAAACTCCCTAGAAAGGCCAAAACTAGGAAGGAAACCGTAGTAGAGGAAACAAGGCTTTGAGGGTGGCCAGTCCTTTCTCTGGCTGTGCCGGTGGAGATTATAATAGAACATGGCCAGAATGTTCAAAATGGGTTCCATGTAAAGTGAAAAAGCATGGTTCAAATAATAATCGGAATAATATGTCAGTTGGCTTTTCATAGCCGATCATTAGAGAGTTGAAAACAGCGAAGGTCTGGGACACGGTAGGGGTTCCATAACCGGCAGGCCAGAACAAGTTGAAACTGGGAATAGCAGCAAGGCCAGTGGGACTGGGGACAGCAAAGGAGTCATCATGCCGCGGTAGTCCTGACGTATTAGGTCCCTAGGAGCTTCAGGTCCTCAGGAAGAGGAGAAAGGAAAGAGGAGGAGAGAATTAGAGAGAGCCAAGAAATTTTCAAAATGTTCATGAAATGACAAGCATGTCAATAATATCAGGAAAAATGTCAGTATGGCTTTTTCACGAATTGCCATAGCAGAAGTGGTTTGGCAAGTCGGTGTGGAAGAACTTGACTGGCCTGCCACAGAAGCCCTGACCTCACCCCATTGACACCTTTGGGAATGAATTGGAACACCGACGTGAGCAGGCCTAATCGCCCAACATCTCAGTGCTCGACCTCACTAATGCTTGTGGCTGAATGGAAGTAGTTCCCGCAGCAATGTTTTCTAACAGCTAGTGAGAAAGGCTTCCCTGAAGAGTGGAGGCCTGTTTAATAGCAGCAAAAGGAGGGAATCAACTCCATATTAATGGCCATGATTTGGATGAGATGTTTGGACACAGCGGTGTCCACATACTTTGGTCATATAGTGTATATGAGACATAAATTCAGACATGTACATTCAGATAATCAAACATATATTCGTCGTACCCTCACCAACAGTATTTGGACAGTGAATCCGCCCACAGAAAAATGTTCTTTATACCATGCAAATTGGATATGAGATAAATAATGCACATGAGGCATGCACAGAATCGTCAACCTTGTGTAAATGTGGTTGTTTTTATTCATAGTTGTTTGTCCAATATTTAAAAATTAACATACCAGTCATGGTTTGTTCGTCAATGATCTCTAAATGAACGTCTCCTGTGTATGTCCAGCTCCTGGCCCTGTATGCGTATAAGTTCCCAGAAGGCAGATGAGGTTGGAGCTGAGGAAAGGAGAGATGTACGGTGCACAGAAGAAGTGTCAGGACGGGTGGTTTAAAGAACCTCTCTACGGCACTGCTGCTTCAGGTGTCTTCCCTGGAAACTACGTCACACCCGTATCCAGGTGAACACCACAGGCACGCACGACACACACACTCAACATTGTCTCACGCAAATACTCTCTTTCTCCCTCTCACACACACCCTTTCAAACACATAACTCTGTTTGCGTGATAGGCGGACGATAAGCAGCATGTTGATGGTAGTATATAGGGGATATCAATAGTATCTTGGTCACTATTCTAACAGGACTGGAACCATTGAATCTCTCTCCTCTCTTACTTGCTCTCCCCCTCTCCCAACCCCCTCCCACTCGTGTCTCTCTCTTTCTCGCTCTCTCTGCAGAGCCCCGTTTGCGGTGGGTGGTTCCCAGAGCTCCTGTCTCTCGGGGCAGGAGGTGGGAGGGGTGGGACAGGGGAGTAAGGCAGCCTCCCCCTCCTCGCCGGCCCCTCCTCCTCTCGTCCCTCCTCCTCCTCTTCCCCCAGTCTGCCGCTGCTCAGCTGAAGAATCGCCTTCGCTTGGACAACAAACAGTTAACCAGACCCGCTCTGCCATGCAACTGGGTGAGTACACAGAGATTATTCAGGTTCTAGATCTGTAATTTCCTACATTTGATCCAGCTCTTATATCTGGCCTCTCGCTCCTTCCTCTCCTCTGTCAGGAGAACATGTGTTGATATTTAAAGTTTCTCCTGGAGCTTCTCTCTTGTTCTGGCTCACACACACACACACACACACACACACACACACACACACACACACACACACACACACACACACACACACACACACACACACACACACACACACACACACACACACACACACACACACACACACACACACACACACACACACACACACACACACACACACACACCACACACACACGTCATCCTTTACAAAAATAAAGTATGACCATAGGTAGGCTATGGTAGTTTGGTCACATGTGTCATGTGTTCCTCTCTATTGGCAGTCAGATGTCGTATTGGGGCGGCAGTAGCCTAGCGGTTAGGGCGTTGGGCAGTAACACAAAGGTCGCTGGTTTGAATACCTGAGCCGACAAGGTGAAAAATCGAAAGGCACTTAACCCTAATTTTCTCCAGGGCGCCGTACTACTATGGCTAACCTGCAAAATAACACATTTCACTGCACCTATCTGGTGTGACAATAAATATATATATATAATATGATGACAGCAACAACAGGAAGCAGATGGTGTCTTGTAACAGTAAGATGACTACTGTGTGCTGTGTAATAGTTACTGTTAATGTATGTAACAGTGTGTAATAGTATGTAACAGTGTGTAATAGTATGTAACAGTGTGTAATAGTATGTAACAGTGTGTAATAGTATGTAGTATGTGCAGTGTAATAGTATGTACAGTGTGTAATGTATGTACAGTGTGTAATAGATGTAACAGTGTGTAATAGTATGTAAAGTGTGTAATAGTATGTAACAGTGTGTAATAGTATGTAACAGTGTGTAATAGTATGTAACAGTGTGTAATAGTATGTAACAGTGTGTATAGTGTGTAACAGTGGTAATAGTATGTAACAGTGTGTAATGTGTATGTTCAGTCCACAGCCCGCCCTCCAGCAGCCAGAGCGTCCCACACCCACCGTCTCTCCTCTCCGACCTCAGAGATCCTCCCCGTCGCGCTCCGCTGGCCAATCTGCTCGCCCAATGTCCATGGTGTCCCCTGGCCCTTCCCCCTCTCCTCCCCTGCTTCGCGCCCTCTCTCCTGCCTCTCTTCGCCTCATCCCACTTTCCTCCCCTCTCTCCTGCCTCACCCCTCCAACGCCAGTGCGCCGTGCTCAACGGAGAATCAACCAATCCCTTCCAACCGTCCTCGCCTGGCCCTCCCACAGCAACGCCCCAAAACCAGAGAAGGTGAGTCTCCTAGGGTGTCTCTCTCTCATCTTGCTTCTCATTCATCTCTCTCTCCTTGCTCTCTCTCTTACCATCTCTCTCTCTCTCTCACCTCACCACTACCCTTTATCTAAACTCACAGCAGAGTCTGGTTCCCACATCCCACTGCCTTAAAATCCCTCAACATGATGACATAGTCAGGAGGATATAGTCAGGGAATATTAAAAGCATAGCTAGGGGAAGTGGTGTTGAGGGGAAGTGGCTTGCACCTGGACATGGTGCAGAATCCTCCAACGCCAGACAGACAGACAGACTATCAGTGTGACAGGGCTGTCTCTGTGTGTTGTTCTTCATCTTGATGGGGTATTAAGCTGGTCCATGGTGACAGTGATGGATGGTAGAGTTGTCTGAGAGAGAGGAGCCTATCTGCTCTGGTGTTGACTGGCTTCACAGAATTAGATGGTGACAATAGGACAAATAGACTAGGGAAGGACCATGATAAACAGTCATTGACTACGAGCTGTGGATGGATTAATTATAGTATTTAGTCTCATAGCATTTAACCTCTCAAGCTTTCCTAACCATTTTAATTCCCACATGCATTGGCTTATTATGCTTTGGAGTTTGCTGTCTGATTAAGTTAGAGGTTTGTGGTGTGTGTGTGTGTGTGTGTGTGTGTGTGTGTGTGTGTGTGTGTGTGTGTGTGTGTGTGTGTGTGTGTGTGTGTGTGTGTGTGTGTGTGTGTGTGTGTGTGTGTGTGTGGTGTGTGTGTGTGTGTGTGTGTGTGTGCGTGCGTGCGTGCGTGCGTGGTGCGTGCGTGCGTGGGTGCGTGGTGCGTGCGTGCGCGTAAAGTTCCCCCTGACACGTCGAGACTAGACTATCTGCTGTATATGCGCTGCG
>NC_036875.1:27779951-27794181 GCF_002910315.2 Salvelinus sp. IW2-2015
GAGATGTGTGCTAGTTGGGGGGTGGTGTTTGTTTGTGTGTGTGTGTGTGTTGTGTGTGTGTGTGTGGTGGGTGTGTGTGTTGTGTGTGTTGTCGTGCGTGCGCGTGCGTGCGTCGTGCGTGGTGCGTGCGTGCGTTGTCGCGTAAAGTTCCCCCTGACACGTCGAACTAGACTATCTGCTGTATATGCGCTGCCCTCTGGTGGATGGTTAGAGAACTACACTCAGATCTCAAAAGATACTGTACTGGCCATGCGGAGGTGTCATGTTACATCAGTAGATACTGCTGGTTAACTTCTCTCTGAGACCAGGAGGGATACTGCCAGAAAATTCACACTGTAAATCTGTAGAAGAGACTGCAAAGTTTTCACCCATTCTCTTCTTGTCTTGTTATCTGTGTCCACAGAAGGAGAAAAAGGAGGTCTGCTAAAGCTTCTCTCTGAGCCGCGCCAAAAAGGCATCTCATTCTCCCGTCCCTCCCCAACAACCTCCCCCTGTCGTGCCGTCTCTCCACATCACACCCGCTCTGGCTCCTGTCCAATGTGCCCAGGGCGTGCCGGGTCTTGTCCAATCGAGAGAGATGGCGGCAATGGGTTAGAGCTGCTGAACAGGAAGTCAGGATCCTCGATCTCAACTTCCCCGGTCCCCCGATCCGCCCGGATCCCACTGCTAGCCTCCGCCTGAACCAAACCACGTTCCAGAGAGGTAAACACACACCCTGTCCAGAGAGAGGTAACACACACCCTGTCACAGAGAGGTAAACACACACCCTGTCCAGAGAGAGGAAACACACCACGTCAGGAGAGGTAAACACACACATACTACTCACATAACCGCGGAAGTTCTGACAATCAGAATAAATAAAATAATATACTTTTTCACAAAAGCAGTTCACTGGCCTTTATAGTCCGTATTAAAGACTGATATAGCCGTCTGTAGTGATGGCAAAACTGTTTCATTCTGCACCCCTCTGTCCCCCCTCAGCGAAAAAATGCAGCAACCCCAACCTACTTCCCCGGCTCATGCTACACACTCATACACACACCTCAAAATCCACCGAGATATGCTGTATGTACGACTCTACGCCACTACGCACCAGGAATACTGAGCTTCTATCATCATTCTCTCCCTTCCCACGTGTGTGTCAGAGCTAATAGTGCCCTCTTTTTTTTCTGAGAGCAACCGCGTCACACAGATGCCACGCACCACACCACACAACACACACACACACCCTGACACACACTGAAACTCACACACAAACATATAAAACACACAATGCTCCGACCTCATGTTTCGCGCGTATAAATTCTGTAAGCATATATACAAGACTCTGAATATGATGACTTGAACAGCAGCATATATCACCTCCGGTGTGTGTGTGTGTTTATGGTGCATGTGTCGAATTTGAGTTAACATGTTTCCCACTGGTCAAAACCTGGTTGAATCAATGTTGTTCACTAATTTCAACAAAAACTTTATGTGATGACGTTGAATCACGTGAAAACTGATTTTCAAAAAGTCCTACATTTTTTTTTCCCACCAACTTTCAAGGATGGGCATAAATTACAATTCAATTTCTAAATACAACTACAAACTAAAAGATCACTGTATCCAATGAGTATTAACATTTGCATATATAATTTTATAAATACATGTATTTTGTACTTTAAAATACATTTGCAAGTTCCGGCCGAACACAGCACAACATTCACAGCAATGGTTACAGAATCGTTTACCGCGCGCTGCCCTCTGGTGGATGGTTAGAGAACTACACTCAGATCTCAAAAAGATACTGTACTGGCCAACTGGAGGTGTCATTGTTACATCAGGTAGATACTGCTGGTTAACTGTCTCTGAGACCAGGAGGGATACTGCCAGAAAAATTCAACTGTAAATCTGTAGAAGAGACTGCAAATGTTTTCATCCCCATTCTCTTCTCTGTCTTGTTATCTGTGTCCACAGAAGGAGAAGAAAGGAGGTCTGCTAAAGCTTCTCTCTGGAGCCGCGGCCAAGAAAAAGGCATCTCATTCTCCCCCGTCCTCCCCACCAACCCTCCCCCTGTCGGGTGCCGTCCTCCCACATCACACCCGCTCTGGCTCCTGTCCAATGGATGCCCAGGGGCGTGCCGGGTCTTGTCCAATCGAGAGTGAGATGGCGGGGGCAATGGGGTTAGAGCTGCTGAACAGGAAGTCAGGATCCCTCGATCTCAACTTCCCCCGGTCGCCCCCGATGACCCGCCCCGGGATCGCACTGCTAGCTCTCCGGCCTGAACCCAAACCACTGTCCAGAGAGAGGTAAACACACACCCTGTCCAGAGAGAGGTAAACACACACCCTGTCCAGAGAGAGGTAAACACACACCCTGTCCAGAGAGAGGTATACACACACCCTGTCCAGAGAGAGGTAAACACACACTATAACTACTCACATAACCGCGGGAAGTTCTGACAAATCAGAATAAATAAATAAATATACTTTTTCACAAAAGCAGTGCACTGGGCCTTTASTAGTCCCGTATTAACAGACTGATATAGCCGTCTGTAGTGATGGCAAAACTGTTTCATTCTGCACCGCCTCTGTCCCCCCGTCAGCGGAAAAAAATGCAGCAACCCCAACCTACTTCCCGCGGCTATGGCTACACACTCTCATACACACACCCTCAAACATCCACCGAGATATGCTGTATGTTACGACTCTACGCCACTACAGCACCAGGAATAACTGAGCTTCTGATCATCATTCTTCTCCTATCCCCATCGGTGTGTGTCAGAGCTAATAGTGCCCTCTTTTTTCTCTGAGAGCAACCGCGTCACACAGATGCACGCACGCACACACACACACAAACACACACACACACACTGACACACACTGACACTCACACACAAACATTAAAACACACAGTGCTCCGACCTCATGTTTCAAGCGCGTATAAATCTGTGTGAAGCATTTATATACAAGACTGCTGAATGATGATGACTTGAGCAGCAGCATATATCACCTCCGGTGTGTGTGTGTGTGTTTATGGTGTGCATGTGTTCGAATATGAGTTACAATGTTTCCCCACTGGWCAAAACCTGGTTGAATCAARGTTGTTTCCACGTAATTTCAACAAAAACCTTTATGTGATGACGTTGAATCAACGTGYAAAACTGATTTTCAAAAAGTCCTACATTTTATTTTTTCCCACCCAACTTTCAAGGATGGGCATAAATTACAAATTACAATTTCTAAATACAACTACAAAATACCCTAAAGATCACTGTATCCAAATAGAATATTATARACTTTTGCATAGTATAGTATTTAATTATAATACATGTATTTTGTACTTTAAAATACATTTGCAAGTTGCCGGCCGAACAGCAGCAACATTCACAGCAATGGTTACAGAATCGTTTTACTTGCTATGACTGTGATATGTCGTTGTTTATCTACCTTAGTGGAATGTGCACTGTCACTCTGGAGAAGAGCGTCCTGCTAAATGACCAAAATGTAAATGTACAGTATATGTGAAAATGAACAACTGCAAGCACACTGGGTATTGTCATTGGCCTTCTTTTGTGGGCGGAGCTCATTAGAGTAATAGTCAGCATCCTTTGCAATTTTGTGTGGTTTTTACATACACATTTATATGTTAACTCAGCAAAAAAAAAGAAATGTCCCTTTTTTCAGGACCCTGTCTTTCAAAGATAATTCGTAAAATCCAAATAACTTCACCAAAAAAAGATGCCAGGGGTCCCCTGCTCATCTGCGTGAACGTGCCTTAGGCATGCTGCAAGGAGGCATGAGGCCTGCAGATGTGGCCAGGGCAATAAATTGCAATGTCTGTACTGTGAGAACGCCTAAGACAGAGTTACAGGGAGACAGGATGGACAGCTGATCGTCCTCGCAGTGGCAAACCACGTGTAACAAACACCTGCACAGGATCGGTACATCCGAACATCACACCTGCGGGACAGGTACAGGATGGCAACAACAACTGCCGCGAGTTACACCAGGAACGCACAATCCCTCCATCAGTGCTCAGACTGTCCGCAATAGGCTGAGGGAGGCTGGACTGAGGGCTTGTAGGCCTGTTGTAGGCAGGTCCTCACCAGACATCACCGGCACAACGTCGCCTATGGGCAAACCCACCGTCGCTGGACAGACAGGGCTGCCAAAAGTGCTCTTCAGACGAGTCGCGTTTTTGTCTCACCAGGGGGATGGTCAGATTTGCGTTTATCGTCGAAGGAATGAGCATTAACACTTGAAACCTGTACTCTGGAGCGGGAATCGATTTGGAGGTGGAGGGTCCGTCATGGTTTGGGGCGGTGCGTCACAGCATCATCGGACTGAGCTTGTTGTCATTGCAGGCAATCTCAACGCTGCGTGTTACAGGGAAGACATCCTCCTCCCTCATGTGGTACCCTTCCGCAGGCTCCTGACATGACCCTCACAGCATGACAATGCCACCAGCCATACTGCTTCGTTCTGTGCGTGATTTCCTGCAAGGCAGGAATGTCAGTGTTCTGCCATGGCCAGCGAAGAGCCCGGATCTCAATCCCATTGAGGCACGTCTGGGACCTGTTGAATCGGAGGGTGAGGGCTAGGGCCATTCCCCCCAGAAATGTCCGGGAACTTGCAGGTGCCTTGGTGGAGAGTGGAGTAACATCTCACAAGCAAGAAATGGCAAATATGGTGCAGTCCACGAGGAGGAGATGAACTGCAGTACTTAATGCAGCTGGTGGCCACACCAGATACTGACTGTTACTTTTGATTTGGACCCCCCCTTTGTTCAGGGACACATTATTCCATTTCTGTTAGTCAAATGTCTGTGGAAGCTTGTTCAGTTTATGTCTCAGTTGTTGAATCTTGTTATGTTCATACAAATATTTACACATGTTAAGTTTGCTGAAAATAAACGTTTTCTTTTTTGCTGAGTTTAGTTTATTCAGCAGATGCTCTAATCAAACGATGGTGCCATCAGACTTCTGATACCAATAGGGTGAAAGTATTTTTAAAGTATTTTGTAAATACAAATTAAAGCTTCAAAAGGATCTTGTGTACGAAATACATTGCAGTGTAGTTCACCAGCATAAATACAAATTACTAAATACTCAGAAGTAATTGAAATACATATTTCAAAAACATGTACGAATATGCCTCTCTCTGCCAACCTTTAACCTAAATCCAATGTCATGGTGAAATGTTTTGTTGATTTTCTATTGAATTCATATTAGTGACAACTCAACCATATTGGTTGTAACTGGCGTCTGTGAGGTTGAACTGTGCCCAGTGGGTCATTATCCGAACCCTGCGTCTTCCCCAGGTATCTGTGTGTGGTGCCCTACCCCCTCAGAGTGAGGCGGAGATCGAGAGCTGAGACAGGGAGACGTGGTGTTTGTTATAAGAAGAGAGAAGATGGCTGGTACAAAGAACTCTGGCAGAGGGACCGGACGTACTGGGCTCTTCCCTGGCAGCTTCGTAGAGATCTTCTGAACAGGACGCTACCCACCACACACACACACCCCACACACACACACACACACACACACAACACACACAACACACACAGAACACACAACACCACCACAGCAGCGACAGCACCACACAGCATCGGTAGTGTCGTCACACACATGCAGGGATGGGCAAAAATTACAAAATACAATTACAAAAGATCAATGTATCAAAATGAACTACAAGATACTTGTATTTTATAATAATTTGGGGGGCACCAATATGTGTACTATTACACACAAGTGTGTAATGGAAATGTTTTTGGGGGGCATATCCCAACTCCCCCGAAGTGACTTGCTGAAGGGCACAGCGACTGATTTTTTTCACCTTGTCGCCTCCGGTATTCAAACCAGCAACCTTTTGATCACTGGCCTAATYCTCTAACCTCGAGGCTACCTGCCGCCCCAAATGTATTTCATTGAAATACATGAACTTTGTATTTTAAATACATAAATACATTTGCAAACTCAGTGACGGCTACATAAACTTTTAATTTGCTATGACTGATGTTGTTTATCTACCTTAGTTGAATGTACTGACTGTAAGTCACTCTGGATAAGTGTCTGCTAAATGACCAAAATGCTGTATATACTGTATGTGAAAATGAACACACCAAAACGAACTGCAAAGCACACTAGGTATTATTATTGGCCTTGTTTCTAGATGGGATATATCTTAACCTAATTCTCTTAACCTGCTACGTTAATTCTATTAAACCAAACGTTAAAACTATTAAACCAAAAAAGTACATTTTGACAAAAGCTGTATCCTTTCTGGACTAAACCTTGTTTCAGGGCGGAGCTCATTAGAATAATACTTGTCCATTATTACATACACGTTTATATTTAGTTCATTTAGCAGACGCTCTTATCACACCATAGTGCCATCAGACTTCTGATACCAATGCAGGGTGAAAGGGGGATGGTGAACCYCTATYAACAAATGGTATAGAAAAGTATTTTGTATTTTGAAAATACAAATTTCAGCTCTCGAAAGTATCTTATTACAAAATACTGTACATTGGAGTGTAGTCCAGCCCAGTGTAATACAATTTACAAAATACTRAGAAGTAATTTAAATACATATTTCAAATACACGTAACATAAATACTGCCCATCTCTGCACACACGGCTACCCCAGCTCCAACCAGCCTCATAGGAGCGGGGGCCTTTATCCACACAGGACAGCTATGGCAGGGGTCCTTCATCAACCTCATCAATGACTAGTGATGTTGACATCATCAGGAGGCGCCAGCAATTATTGAAGGCACAACGAGCGGCACACTGTATTTTTCTATTGCTTCAGTGTGTATTTGTTTTAAACATCAGTGTCCGTATGAATGTGTGGTATGGCTAGAGACAGGCCGTACTGGTTACAGAAGCACCTAAAGACCCTGGCTAACCTGATACCTGTTCTTTCTGMTCGGGGTGTGTGTATGCATGTCTGTATGCATGTGTGTGTGTGTGTGCGTGCATGTGTGCGAGTAAGAGAGACCAGTAGTTGGTAATACCAGTCARGTGGAAACTCAACATTGGGAAAGAAAGCACATCAACAGTCCCAAATGGTCTTCATTTTAACATACCCCACTTCTGACAAGCTACTTCAAACCTCCTCTTTCATTGGTTAAGCACACAACGGTGGTCCTCTCTAATTGGCTAAGTACACAGTTCCTCTCTCATTCACTAAGCACACAACAACTGTACCCCAACAGAAGTAGGATCAACTGGTTTAGAAGAGTAAAGACGTCTACAGGTCAGGAAGACAGAGTGAAGCACAGAGTTGGGAAGGCCAGAACGAGTCGGTTACAACACATACAGATGGGATCAGGCTACATCCATACAGCACACTCAGTCTCAGCATAAAGCCTGTGTGTGTGTGTGTGTGTGTGTGTGTGTGTGTGTGTGATGCTGTGTGTGTGTGTGGTGTGGTGGTGCGTGGCGTGCGTGCGTGGGTGGTTGGTGTGTGAGAGAGATAGAGACCAGCTGTCCTGATTGGAGTAGCAGATGCAGGGAGTCTGGGTAATCCCTGAGTTGGGTGACAGACAGATGACTTTAAACACCCAGAGATTCAGATGAGATTAGAACCTTTCCATCAGGCCGCGACACACACAAACACACACACAGTCATTGATGTGAAAGGAGTGGATGGGTCCCAGTCTTTCCGCTCCTCCTCAGTGAGAGAGAGTGTATCAGTTAAACATGTTGATGTTGTTGCTGTGGATAAGTTCTTCGGTCCGGGCCAGAAACAACCCTTAGCTCCAGATGAGCCAGCTGTATCCCTGAACCCAAAAGGCCAGCCTGTTTGTCTGTTTCTACTGTCTGTCTGTGGAGCTAATGCACAAGTCCTCCATGTTGGAGATATAGCACTTCCACATGACCCAGACACCACACAGTGTCCATCTTGCTATTCCTGCTCCCCAGTTCCCATGAATCAGTGTGTTCAGGTGGACTGTGGTTTGTCTGGACTGTCTGGTGTGAGTACTGTACCACTGACAAGAGTTTACAGACTTTACAAGGGGTTTGTTACGCATGGAATGCTGTCTAACTATGAGAGATGTTTTACATTACTGTAACAGAAAATAAGAGATATAAATAAATATATATATTGTGCAGATTATTTATATTTCGTGGGTGCCAGTCGCCCTGCACTCAAGACCAGCGTTCTACCATGTGATCATTAAACATTGTCTCGTATTGATGACCTCGTGGTTTGGCTGGTTTTTCATGTCAAGTGCATTTTCCCAATAAATGCCTTTGTTTTAAACCAACCTGTGTCACCTCTGCCTGATGACAAACCCTTTATATAGCCATACTGCCTCCCACCTCCACTCCATCATTTCACTCTCTCTCCTCTTCTTTCCTCTCTTCGTCCCAGTGGAGGTGTGTGACAGCGAGGCTGTCATGAATAATCACCTTACATTTGCATTTAGAGTGAAGCTGAGGCCTGGCATGCCAACAAATACTTTATGTAGGTGGAGAGGTGTGTGTGACACTGTGTCTCATCACAGGGTAGAGAGACTCACGCCTGCCCATGTGTGTGTGTGTGTGTGTGTGTGTGTGTGTGTGTGTGTTGTGTGTGTGTGTGTGTGTGTGTGTGTGTGTGTGTGTGTGTGTGGTGTGTGTGTGTGGTGTGTGTGTGTGTGTGTGTGTGTGTGTGTGTGTGTGTGTGTGTGTGGTAAGATACTGTGCTGTAAGGTCACTGATCACCATTTTAGTAACACTACTCCGATGCCAACAGCACTACAGTAATGCCAGATTCTGTATTGGTGTGTTTTCTCCTCAGGATACTAGTGAAAGTCACCCCAACCCAGATTCCCCTCCTCCAACTCCACATGGACAACCCAGCCCACTACCCACTCCCCACGCACATGCTTCATCTACGCGGGTCATCTGTTTGTTCACCCGCACATGCCGGCAATTGCTAATAACCCATTCGCAACAACACGTGTGATAAAGTGAAAATGTGAAAAGTGAGGCCCGCACCCAACCRTAACCCGCAAATATAGAAACATGGTCTATAGGCTACAGTCAAAGACTGCAGAACGATTTTTTGACAGAGGGTGCAGGATTTTGTTTTCCCTGATTTAGATATGTTTCTGATTATAACTTCCGACATTTTGATAGGCTATTTGTTAGTCAACTTGTCTATAATTAGATACATGTAGCTTCTCTTTTGTCATTATATGTTGCCCTAGAAGACTAAATAAACCCTTGCTCAACAGAATAATGTAATAGATCGATGGAAAGACTGCTTCAATCTAGTTGACATCGGTAAAGTTATCTGTCATCTTCCGCGGAGCATAGACGTTTAGGGACTGGGGAGAAAATACAAAGCAAAAAAAACAGAAACGATTTTCTGTGCTAAATGTCCAAATGACATCAATTTGACCGGTTGTGTGGGAAAAGAAAGCTAAGAGAATGACCCCATGTGTTTCTGTTTCTGATTTCAGTTCGGCTTCGATGCATATTTTACGTGGTTGAAATACTATCAGCTTTTATGACGCTTTTATGATGAAGACAGCACCTCTACTGATTGTATCTAACTGAGCATTGCATTCTCTCAAAGAAATAAATCACATTTCTCCACTGTTCCGAAGTCCAAATTTTGCCTACATTTAGTGTATCATTTTACTGCAAGAATGTTTTAATTCTGCAGGAACTATTATTAAGGCCACAGCCCTATTCACACAGGATACATTTTTTCCCAAACTGCTCCCTGCAATTTCTTGATATATATCATATACAGTACCAGTCAAAAGTTTGGACACATCTACTCATTCAAGGTTGTTTTAGTTTTTTTTACTATTTTCTACATTGTAGAATAATAGTGAAGACAACAAAACTATGAAATAACACATATGGAATCATGTAGTAACCAAAAAAGTGTTAACACCCTTTGCCTTGATGACAGCTTTGCACACTTGGCATTCTCTCAACCAACTTCATGAGGTTGTCACCTGGAATGCATTTCAATTAACAGGTYTGCCTTGTTAAAAGTTCATTTGTGGAATATCTTTCCTTCTTAATGTGTTTGAGCCAATCAGTTGTGTTGTGACAAGGTAGGGGTGGTATACAGAGGATAGCCCTATTTGGTAAAAGACCAAGCCCATATTATGGCAAGAACAGCTCAAATAAGCAAAGAGAAACTACAGTCCATCATTACTTTAAGACATGAAGGTCAGTCAATTCGGAAAATTTCTGAACTTTGAAAGTTTCTTCAAGTGCAGTCACAAAAACCATKAAGTGCTATGATGAAACTGGCTCTCATTAGGACCGCCACAGGAAAGGAAGACCCAGAGTTTCCTCTGCTGCAGAGGACAAGTTCATTAGAGTTACCAGCCTCTGAAATTGCAGCCCAAATAAATGCTTCACAGAGTTCAAGTAACAGACACATCTCAACATCAACTGTTCAAAGGAGACTGCGAGAATCAGGCCTTCATGGTCGAATTGCTCCAAAGAAACCACTACTGAAGGACACCAATAATAAGAAGAGACTTGCTTGGGCCAAGAAACACAAGTAATGGACATTAGACCGGTGGAAATCTGTCCTTTGGTCTGATGAGTCCAAATTTGAGATTTTTGGTTCCAACCTCCGTGTCTTTGTGAGACGCAGAGTAGGTGAACGGATGATCTCCACATGTGTGGTTCCCACTGTGAAGCATGGAGGAGCAGGTGTGATGGCGTGGGGGTGCTTTGCTGGTGATACTGTCAGTTATTTATTTAGAATTCAAGGCACACTTAACCAGCATGGCTACCACAGCATTCTGCAGCGATATGCCATCCCATCTGTTTTGCGCTTAGTGGGACTAAAACAATTATTTCAACAGAACAATGACCCAACACACCTCCAGGCTATGTAAGGGCTATTTGACCAAGAAGGAGAGTGATGGTGCTTTAATCAGATGACCTGGCCTCCACAATCACCCAACCTCAACCCAATTGAGATGGTTCTGGATGAGTTGGAAAGTAGAGTGAAGGAAAGCATCCAAGAAGTGCTCAGCATATGTGGGAACTCCTTCAACACTGTTGGAAAAGCATRCCAGGTGAAGCTGGTTGTGAGAATTCCAAGAGTGTGCAAAGCTGTCATCAAGACAAAGGGTGGCTAAATATATTTTTGGGTTACTACAGTACATGGTTCCATGTGTTATTTCATAGTTTTCATGTTTTCACTATTATTCTACAATGTAGAAAATAGTAAAAAATAAAATAGGTGTGTCCAAAACTTTGACTCGTACTGTAAATATACAGTGCATTCGGAAAGTATTCAGACCCCTTGACTTTTTTCACATTTTGTTACATTACAGACTTATTCTAAAATGTATTAAATAATGTTTTCCTCTCATCAACCTACACACAATATGCCATAATGACAAAGCAAAAACAGGTTTGTATACATTTTTGTAAATGTGTTAAAAATAAAAAACTGAAACATTTACATAAGTATTCAGACCCTTTACTCAGTACTTTGTTGAAGCACTTTTGGCAGCAATTACAGCCTCGAGTCTTATTGGGTATGAAGATACAAGCTTGGCACACCTGTATTTGGGGAGTTTCTCTCATTCTTCTCTGCAGATCCTCTCAAACTCTGTCAGATTGGATGCGGAGCATCGCTGCACAGCTATTTTCAGGTCTCTCCAGAGATGTTCGATCGGGTTGAAGTCCAGGCTCTGGCTGGGCCACTCAAGGACATTTAGAGACTTGTCCCGAAGCCACTCCTGTGTTGTCTTGGTTGTGTGCTTAGTGTCCTCTTGGAAGGTGAACCTTCGTCTCTGTCTGAGGTGCTGAGCGCTGTGGAGCAGGTTTTCGTCAAGGATCTCTGTACTTCGCTCCATTCATCTTTCCCTCGATCCTGACTAGTCTCCCAGTCCCTGTCACTGAAAAACATCCCACAGCATGATGCTTCCGCCAACATGCTTGCGAACTGCAGCCCCCACTCCAAACGATTAGTTCTCGAGCTCGTTGAAGAGAGGCTGAAAGACATTTGATGGTCGGACTCGGAGCATGTATCTTGAGCCACTGAGCCGGATGCTCGTCGTGTATTAATCCTGCTGTAGGACTCATTGCGGCCAGCACGAACACTGGTCAAATGAACGACTAAAATGAACAAGTCCCTCAGAAAAATGAATTACGACTCGTGTCAGTAAAAAGAGTCGTTCAAAATAATGATTATTTTGCAACTGCACATCGCTACAGGCAGCACAGCCGGCTGACAGGAGAAGGTGAAGTGCATAGAGCTTCATGAAGGGAACACTGCAGACAATAGATCATCTCAGTACGGCAGAAAACACCTTTTATAGTCTACAGACACATCACCTGAAAAATAGTTGRAAGGAAAAACAATCTTGATAAGATGATAAGAAGTTGATGAAAATAACTTGTTTTCTTTTGTTTTGTTTTTATTCTGAGTGTTCCATTGAGAGGAGTTTCACAAAGAGCCACTGTTACACCTCATTTCGTCATGGAACGTCCTGTAGTCTAACACGACTGATGTTCAAACACAAGTGCACAATGTCATGTTTACATCTCTTCCAGAACTGGGAAGAACTAAATCACCATTGTATAAATTATAGAATGAGGCTAAGAAATAATTTTTGAGGAAGAAATATATTATAGTGCAGGTCAGTTTCTCTTGGCAGTTACTTAGCGCCCTCTAGTGTCTCAGTACCACACTGCAGCCACAGATATCAACAATGCCCAAGACACAGCAGAGAAAACAAACAGATGGAGGCAGATCTAATCATGAAAAATACAACTTTTGTTTAGATATTAAAATCGTTATCCAATAACACTTTATCGTCCATAGTTTCAGTGATCAATAAAAAATATCTACCAAGGTTCTAAGTTCCTCTCTGTATAAGTTCTAACAGAGAGGAACTMAGTTATTCAGATTCCTGATAGATTTTCTGATTAACCTTTCAACTATGTCAACAGTCAGCCGCAATCAAACAAACAAGGCCTACTGGTCAATAATTAGTTGACTTATACATTTGACTCTGATATTCACACAAATAAAATGTAATTTTATGGAACATTTTGGATTTTTGCCATGTAGACTTAGGCTGCACTTCATGTATGCATTGTGAACTGCAGCGTTTTGTTTTGCACGTAGATAACGTTGTGCTTACAAAAATTATTGACGACCAGGATGGCTGATCCCGCACCTGTCATCCCCACCATCTTTCTGCCTCCTCCGGGCCCGTTTCTACCTCAACCAGGCAATCCTGTGAATTCCCTGGGAGCAATGGAAAGGCTAGTTTGAAATGTACCTTCTAGCCATGGGTTGGCGCCCCCCCTTGGTTTGTGCTGTGGTGGAGATCTTTGTGGGCTATACTCAGCCTTGTCTCAGGATTGTAAGTTGGTGGTTGAAGATATCCCTCTAGTGGTGTGGGGGCTTGTGTGCTTTTGGCAGAGTGGGTGGGGTATATATCCTTCCTGATTTGGACCCTGTCCGGGGTATCATCGGATGGGCACACGTGTCTCCTGACCCCTCCTTCTCAGCCTCCAGTAATTTTATGCTGCAGTAGTTTATGTGTCGGGGGCTAGGGTCCGTGGTTATACCTGGAGTACCTTCACCTATCTTATCCAGTGTCACTGTGTGAATTAGAGTATGCTCTCTCTAATTCCTCTCCTTCTCTCTTTCTTTCTCTCTCTCGGATGAACCGGAGCCCTAGCGACCTACGTCAAGGACTACCTTGTGATACTCCTTGCTGTCCCCAGTCCGCCTGTGCCCGGCTTATTCACAGTTTCAACTGTTCTGCCTGCGGTTATGGAACCCTACCTGTCCCAGACCTGCTGTTTTCAATTCTTATGATCGCCTATGAAAAGCCAACTGACATTTATTCCTGATTATTATTTGACCATGCTTGTCATTTATGAACATTGAAAATCTTGGCTCTCTCTAATTCTCTCCTTCTCTCTCTCTTTCTCTTCTCGGAGGACCTGAGCCTGGGACCGTGCGTCGTGAGCTGCCGGGCGTGATGGCTCCTTGCTGCTCCCAGTCCACCCTGCTTCTGCTATTCCAGTTTCAGCTGTTTCTGCCTGCGGTTATGGAACCGACCTGTCCCCACCTGCTATTTTCAACTCTTGATCGATCGGCTATGAAAAGCACAACTGAAAAATTATTATTGATTATTATTTGACCATGCTTGTCACTTATGAAACATTTTGAACATCTTGGCCATAGTTCTGTTAATATCTCCACCAGCACAGCCAGAAGAGGACTGGCACCCCCTCATAGCC
>NC_036875.1:27795026-27796922 GCF_002910315.2 Salvelinus sp. IW2-2015
AGAAAGAGATCTGGTTCCTCTCTAGTTTGCTCCTAGGTTTTTGGGCCTTTTCTAGGGAGTTTTTCCTAGCCACCGTGCTTCTAACACCTGCATTGCTTGCTGTTTTGGGGTTTTAGGCCTGGCTGTCTGTACAGCACTTCGAGATATTAGCTGATGTACGAAGGGCTATATAAAATAAACTTGATTTGATTTGAACTTGACGCTCCTTGGAACTGTACTCCGGCCTGTCAGGCTGTGAGCAAGGAGCTAAAACATCTGCTCACCACGTGTCCGACCCTGGCTCATTTCCACTTGAACTGCCCCACACTGGTGACTTGCGACGCCTCAGCAGTGGCAGGGTGAAGGAGTGACCTTTATGGTCACTCCTTCACCCTCAGAACAGACCACCAAGCCCTGACAGCCCTGATGTCCACCACTGGCAGGGGACACAGGCCCCTCTGTCTCCCCTAGGCGGTCAGATTGCCTACAACAATTTCCAAATACAGTTCACTCCAGGAAAATACAATGTTGTAGTAGAGTTCCTGTCCTGCCCCATCTACTCAGATGGTGACAGATGGTGAAGAGGAGTTGGTGCATCTCGTCTACTCTCCTCTATAAAACACGGTGTCTCTGCAGGAACTGGAGGACACGTCGACTGCAGAACCATAATTTAACACACTCATTGAGTACATCAAGAACGGATGGCCTTCCTGTGTCCCATCAGAACTGGAGTCATTCTCACGGATGAAAAACAAACTATCATGCTGGGGTGATGCCTGCATCGCACACGGCCACTGTGCAGTGATCCCTTCGGCCCTCAGGGGTTGTGTAAGGGCGATGATGCACGAAGGTCATCTCTGCATCGTCAAACTGAAACAGAGGTGTRGTGACATGGTGGGGTGGCCTGGCATAGATTGTGGCCTTGAAGAGCTTGTCAGGTCCTGCACGTCATGTCACATCAGTGGGAAGACTGGCCCACCTGCCCCTCCCCCTCTACATCCTCTGGACTGACCAGCTAGGCCTTGTGGGCACCTAAAGTTTGATGTCTGTGGGGAGGGACAGGTTCCTCGTGGTGCTGTATGATCCTCACTCGGAATGGCCCGAAGTCACAGCAATGGGCACAGTCACAGCGGAGACCATAGTCAACTTTATTGATCAGCTCTTTGCTCCCTGGGACCTGCCTCAGGCCATTACCAGAGACAATGACCCCGGTTCCTGTCGAAACACTTCACCTCATCTCACAGCCAAAAGTGTCACCCACAGCCATACTGCTTTCTATCACCCGCAGGTGAATGGGAGGTGGAAAGATGTAATCAATCCCTAAAAAATGGACTGTGCGCGSACAGCCAAAGGGTGCTCTCTGGGTACTGCAGTCTCCCAGACCCTTTTTCACTAATGCGCAGCTTGTCGTTCCACTATGGGAGCTTCCCCCGCCTCACTCATGTTGGGGTGTGAGATTGTGCTGCCCCTCACCAGACTTCACCCACCAAGGGCACTGCTACCTCGCTCAGCAGTTGGGTCTTTAATGAGGAAGCCTCAGCACGACATGAAGCAGAGGTTTGACAAMAAGCATTAAGCTCAGCCACCAATCACTGAGATGTCTGACTGGGTCAGGGCATGTTGTCCTCATCGAGCCAAGAAACTGAGCACGTTCTGGTGCTCTCCAAGTCAGGTCAGTCGTCAACTGGGCTCAGTGATATTTCAACTGTCAGATGGACCTCGTTGGCACACCAGCTGTCTAAGCAGGGTTCGTGTTCCCGTGAACACACCGAACGTGGCCACTGCTCCCAGACCTGTCAGGGCTCGTGCACGTCCTGGGCGTTTTCAGGACTTTGATACTACCTTTCATAAATTGGCTTTTGGGCAGGGCGGGGGGGTGTTATGTTCGTTATTTAGCTCCTGTGAGTTTGTTGTGTG
>NC_036875.1:27801600-27864519 GCF_002910315.2 Salvelinus sp. IW2-2015
TTGTGTAAAGGTTTCTTCCTGGGTGAAGAGAGGACCAAAATGCAGCGTAGCCAGTACTCAACATGTTTAATTATAAGAACAAGTGAACACTACAAACAACTTACAAAATAACAAAACGTGCAAAACCGATACAGACCTATCTGGTGCAGAACACAACACAGAGACAGGTAACAACCACCCACAACGAACACAGTGAAACAACCTACCTAAATATGACTCTTAATTAGAGAACGCAAAACACCTGCCTCTAATTAAGAGCCATACCAGGCAACCCTAACCAACATAGAAACACACAACATAGAATGCCCACCCAAAACTCACGCCCTGACCATCACACACATACAAAACAACAGAAAACAGGTCAGGAACGTGACAGAACCCCCCCTCAAGGTGAGAACCCGGGCGCACCAGCACAAAGTCCAGAGGAGGTCTGGGGGCATCTGACCACGGTGGTGCTCAGGCTCCGGACGCCTGTCCCACACCACCATAGTCACTCCCCGCTCTGTATCCCCCTCCCATGACCACCCTCCAACTAAACCACCTAAATGAAGGGCTGCACCGGGATAAGGGCACCGGATAAGGGCAGCACCGGGATAAGGGCGGCAGGTCCTGGCTGAGGAACTCTGCAGGTCCTGCTGAGGACTCTGGCAGGTCTGGCTGAGGACTCTGCAGGTCCGGGCTGAGACTCTGGAGGTCCGGCTGAGGGACTCTGGCAGGTCGGCTGAGGACCTGGCAGTCCGGCTGAGGGACTCGGCAGGTCCGGGCTGAGGGACTCTTGCAGGTCCGCTGAGGGACTCTGGCAGGTCCGGGCTGAGGACTCTGGCAGGTCCGGGCTCACGAAGGCTCTGGCTGATCCGGTTGGCGGAAGCTCTGGCTGATCCGTCTGGCGAAGGCTCTGGCTGATCCGGTCTGGCGGAAGCTCGGCTGATCGGTCTGCGGAAGGTCTGGCTGATCCGGTCTGGCGGAAGGCTCTGGTGATCCGTCTGGCGGAAGGCTGGCTGATCCGTCTGGCGGAAGGCTCTGGCTGATCCGTCTGCGAAGGCTCTGGCTGATCCGTCTGCGGAAGCTCTGGCTGATCGGTCTGGCGAGGCTCTAGCGGCTCCTGTCTGAGCGGACGCTCTAGCGGCTCCTGTCTGCGGGACGGCTTAGCTCATGGCAGACGCGCTCTGCACTATGGCAGACGGCGGCTTGCAGGCTCATGGCAGACGGGACAGTTCAGACGCGTGGGCAGACGGGCAGTTCAGACGCCGCTGGCAGACGGGCAGTCAGGCGCCGCTGGCAGACGGCAGTTCAGCGCCGCTGGCAGACGGGCAGTTCAGCGCCGCTGGGCAGACGGCAGTTCAGCGCCGCTGGGCAGACGGGCAGTTCAGCGCCGCTGGGCAGACGGCAGTTCAGCGCCCTGGGCAGACGGCAGACTCTGCCGCTGAGACGCACTGTAGCCTGGTGCGTGGTACCGGAACTGGAGGTACCGGGCTAAGGACACGCACCTTCAGGCTAGTGCGGGAACAACAGGGCACACTGGACTCTCGTGCACACTCTAGGCCTGGTGCGTGTACCGGAACTGGAGGTACCGGGTGAGGGCACGCACCTCAGGGCGAGTGCGGAGAAAACAGTGCGTACAGCTTGGAGACGCACAGAAGCTTGTGCTGTGTGCCGGAACTGGAGGCACTGGCTGGAGACACGCACCATAGGGAGAGTGCGTGGAGAGAACAGGGCTCTGGAGATGCACTGGAAGCCTGGTGCGTGGTGTAGGCACTGTGGTACTGACTGGGGTGAAGTGCGCCGGATATACCGGACCGTGAAGGAGGACACGTGCTCTTGAGCACCGAGCCTCCCCAACCTACCAGGTTGAATGGTCCCGTAGCCCTGCCAGTGCGGCGAGGTGGAATAGCCCGCACTGGCGATGCAGGCGAACCGGACACCACCTGTAAGGCTGGTGCCATGTACGCCGCCCGAGGAGACGTACTGGAGACCAGATACTTGGGCCGCTTCATGGCACTCGGCTCGATGCCCAACCTAGCCCTCCCAGTTCGGCAAGGTGGAATAGCCCGCACTGGCTAAGCACGCGTACTGGGACACCGTGCGCTTTACCGCATAACACGGTGTCTGACCAGTACGACGCTCTCTCACTCCACGGCAACACCGGGAGTTGCTCAGGTATCCACCGCGGGGGCCACCGTACTTTAGTGATAGCAAATAAACTTTGTTGTTGATTAAGAAAAAAGTATCGTTCTTCCAACACAACAATTGGTATTATCCAAATCAAAACCTGCCACTGCTGCCATTATGGTTCTGTCAGGGACTGAACCTCTGTTAATTTCAAATGGACCACCAAAATGGCTACTGTGATCAATTTCAGACCCAACCGCTTCTTAGAGCATGTCAGAGAAGTCCCTTATTTTCTTTTTGTAGAATATTCCTTTTTCCATGGCCTATAAATTAATATATATATTTAGAAAAAGTATAGAAATAAACATTTCTTTYAATGTTTTAATTTTCCTACTGACCAGAAGTGACTCTTTAAAGAAGAGAATCGGAGAGCAGGAATGAGGATGATGTCATTGGTTTTTAAATCGTTATTATCGTGTTAGTCATTTCCACTATTCTAAACGGCGACTGAGTCCACAGAACAAGCCGTGCTGCAGTTCCTAACAGAGAGGAGGGGTAGTCAAACATAGACCTGATTGATAATTTTGAATCAATGTGAAAAATTGTTCCGTCAAAGAAAACACTGTACAATGAAAGGTTAAACTGCTTTCGTGAAGCTGGAGGATGGAGTGAAATTTGTGTTTGAAGGAGAGCAGCACAATCTCAGTGATGCGCACAGATCCTGACGACGATGAGGGAGAGTGTAAGGCAACGGGGGGAGTTGTGGGGATAGCGCAGCACTATCTGAACCGGGAGAATGAGATGGGAGCAGCGGTGTCAGCCGAGATGACAACAGAAATTCTAGGGATAAATGTGATTCACCTGAAAAAGACTCAAATGCACCTGATACCCGATCTGGGCTTGATAATGACATGGAATCAAATGGGAATCATCATGGTCCTCACTAAAAACACAATTAGTGTTGATACCTTTTCTGGTGGAAATGTGAAGCTGAGAGACAGGAGGAGGATATAGTCAGCTCCAGCAATAGAGACAGGCTCTGGTGTGTTAGCTGGCCAGGTGCAGATGATCTCTGACAGAGGATGCCAGGTGGGAGGGGCTAGACGGAGATGGGAACACCCCCAAGAGCAGCTGAAGGAACTTCATAGAGCTGATGATGAGCAGCTCCCCACAGGTAGGCTACACACACAAACATACACACATATTAAATCACACACCGTTCTTTTGTGTTTTAGTTTTTTGTACAGATTTTCCACACTGGCTCTGGTCTCAAGTTGTTTAAACTGCCATTCCCGAGATGTAGCCTACTAATTGTTCCTTTCCGTCTTTGTCTGTCTCCAGGTTCGTCAGTCTTTGTTCAACCGCGGCTCTTGTCTCAGAGACTGTCAGGAGCAAAGGTGACTCCGCCTCCCTGCTGTCGTCTGCAAACAGGGACTGTGTCTCGGTGGCATGGAACCCCGGGAGCACGAGTGGATACTGTGTGCTTCGGACTGCAAGTGGGTTTTCGTTTCCACTGCTAATCCTAATTCTTTTTTTTGTTGGTATGGGCGTTTCTTGATATCAAGTTTCTTGATACCATTTCTTTTAAGTGCATATTTTTATTGATGAAGAAAGCTGCAGTCAGACTTCGATAATGTCGGTAAGTTCTTACACATAAGCAACATCTATATCTTTGTTACTTCTCAACGGGTTCAATTAGAGACGTTACCTACCCAATTTGTAATTTTTTTGAAGGCAACCTAATCGGATAGCTACAGATAAGTGGAAAGCTGTTATGTTAGAATATAGCTAGTTAGCTAATGTTAATTGATATTGACATTAACAACGTTTCCAAAGAGTCACAAGCATTCAAGCTAGCATAACAAATACCACACAAGGCTGTAGTAGTTGCCTGCTCGTCAGTCAGCTGACTGAGGTACGCTAGAACCTTTAAACTAGTTTCAACTTGAGTTAATTAGATGAAGTTGTACACTGGTATCAGCGTTGTGTGCCGACTGTATTTTGTATTCACTACAAGTTAAACTTATGGAATACTAAGGAATTTGTTGCATGCATAATTCTGACAGTGCTTTGATATGTGCGTATAGTGATACTGTTTACAACCCTCACTCGGGAAGCATGTTATGGTACTAAAGTCGGGCACAGATCCTGAAGCTGTGCACAATTCCCGAAACACAGGACTGTACAGCTGCAACTTTTGTGTGAAGAAATCATCAGCAGACTATGCAACTATTGTGACTCATTTACAGATTCCCAATAAAACAGTGGTGAGATATGGAAGTACTTTACATAATATGATGATGATGTGTAGGCCTGAAACTATTTTACTGCATTTATTTAAAGGGACAATGTGGGATTGGTACTAAAAATTTGTGGACTGTACAATTATTGATATATAGACATTGATTCTTGAAGACTGTAACTTATAAATGTTTTATTACCTCATCAACTGTCTTAACCCTTGTGTTGTCTTAAGGGTCAAAAATGATATAAAAAAAAATGACCCGCCACTATGTTTAACAGCAGAGAAAACAGTCAATAAATTATATTTTTTCCGACTTGAAATTTAATGACTTTTCCTAGAGTGACCCCAACATTATAAAAAGTGAAACATCGCCTTTGTTCATATTTCCATGAAAGCTGTGCACCACCAGGGTACAAAGATTGTCTTAGGGTCATCTTTGACTCGGCAGTTATAAAATAATTTACACACCACAATAACTACAAAGACACACACACACAKWYWGAYAWWMWGAMWWTGTMTGCTACTGATTGAACTCAGCCAGCAGCTCRTGAAGAGGAMGATCACCATGGRTGGCACAGTTAGAAAGAACAAGTCTGAGCTCYCCCCTGCACTCCTCGCAACAAGGGGGAGACAGGCCTTCTAATCAAAGTTTGCCTTCACCACCACCACCACTCTAGTTTCTTACCTCCCAAAGAGGAACAAGAATGTGGTCCTCCTGAGCACACTGCACAAAACGGCTGAGATCAGTGATCATGAGAACAGGAAGCCACCTCATCCGACCACAACCACAATAAAGGAGGCGTGAACAACCTGGACAAGTGATTGGCACTTATAGCTTGCAGAAGGATGACTGCCCGCTGGCCCCTGGTCATCTTCCATAACAATCATTGATGTGTCCTCATACAATGCCTTCGTAATATGGAACCAGATCAACCCTATCTGATGCCTGAATAGCGGAGAACAAGAGGAGGGTGTTCCTGGAGCAGCTGTGAAGGCACTTGTAACCCCATACTGTAACGCCTGTCATCAGAATTGAGACCACAAGCGCAGCGTGGAAAGTGTTCTGATTAAATTTCAAAAACACTCAAACAAATGACAACAGGTGAAAACAAAGCGCACAGTTCTGTAAGGCAAAAACACTAAACAGAAAACAACATCCCAAAACCCAAACGGAATGACAACTTATATATGATCCCCAATCAGAGACAACGATAGACAGCTGCCTCTGATTGGAACACACTAACATAGAAATAAGGAAACTAGAATGCCACCCTAGTCACACCCTGACCTAACCATAGAGAATAAAAACCTCTCTATGGCCAGGGCGTGACAGTACCCCCCCCCCCCCCCAAAGGTGCGGACTCCAGCTCGCAAAACCTGACTCTAAAGAGGGAGGGTCCGGGTGGGCATCCATTCACGCGGCGGCTCCGGTGCGGGACATAGACCTCCCCGCTTTGGTGGCGGCCCTGGTGCATGGACCTTCACATGGAGGAACCGGCGCGAGATCATCGCCGGGGCTCCGGACTGGGGACCGTCGCTGGAGCTCCGGACAGGGGACCGTCGCTGGAGGCTCCGGACCACTGATCGACTCTGGAGGCTTCGGGCCATGGTCATCATTTGAGTCTGCCATGGATCATCACTGGAGGCTTCGTGCATGGATACACTGGAGGCTTCGGGCATGATCATCACTGGAGGAGCTGCAAAGCTCCACAGCGGAGATTGGAGTATCTGTCCATAGGACACTTTATGCCGTACATTCACAGAGCTGGGCTTTACGGAAGAGTGCCAGAAAAAAGCATATTGCTTAAGTAAAAATAAGCAAACACATTTCGTGTTCGCCAAAAGGTATGTGGGAGACTCCCTAAAAATATGGAACTCTGGTCAGCTTTTGGCCATCAAGGAAAACACTATGTCTGGCACAAACCCAACACCTCTCATCACCCCAAGAACACTATCCCCACAGTGAAGCATGGTGGCAGCACCATGRTGTGGGGATGTTTTTCATCGGCAGGGACTGGGAAACTGGTCAGAATTGAAGGAATGTTGGATGGTSCTAAATACAGGGAAATTCTTTAGGGAAACCTGTTTCAGTCTACCAGAGATTTGAGACTGGGACMGAGGTTCATCTTCCAGCAGGACAATGACCCTAAGCATACTGCTAAAGCAACACTCGAGTGGTTTAAGGGGAAACATTGAAATGTCTTGGAATGGTCTAGTCAAAGCCCAGACCTCAATCCAATTGAGAATCTGTGGTATGACTTAAATATTTCTGTACACCAGTGGAACCCATCCAACTTGAAGGAGCTGGAGCAGTTTTGCCTTGAAAAATGGGCAAAAATCCCAGTGGCTAGATGTGCCATGCTTATAGAGACATACCTTACGAGACTTGCAGCTGTAATTTCTGTAAAAGGTGGCTCTACAAAGTATTGACTTTGGGGGGGTGAATAGTTATGCARGCTCAAGTTTTCAGTTTTTTTGGTCTTATTTCTTGTTTGTTTCACAATTTTTTTTATTTTGCATCTTCAAAGTGGTAGGCATGTTATGTAAATCAAATGATACAAACACCCCAAAAATCTATTTGAATTTTAGGTTGTAAGGCAACAAAATAGGAAAAATGCCAAGGGGGTGTGAATACTTTCGCAAACCACTGTATATGTCACTCCCTTTGGTTTCTTCCCCAGTCGTCATCGTTTCTGTTTCTGTTCCATGTCGGTGCACTGTTTGTGTTTCTTGATGTGTTCATTTATTAACTAAATGTATTCACTCCCTGAACCTGCTTCCCGACTCTCAGCGTACATCGTTACAAGCAGAAATGTGCAGAAAGTAGTTTTGAATGCATTTWTTTGAAGGGAAACAATAACAGTCTTGAACTTTTTTGGCAACATAGTGATATATTCTTATATACTATACAATGAGGAACTCAAATACAAAATACTAGTCTTCTCCCGTTTAAAAAAAAAKKCATTGTCCCCACCCACAAGGTGTATAAACAACAACAATAAATAAGAATAAAATAAGATAATAGATACAAAACAAAAACGTGAAGAACATAAATCAATCAANTCCCCACCCACAAGGTGTATAAACAACAACAATAAATAAGAATAAAATAAGATAATAGATACAAAACAAAAACGTGAAGAACATAAATCAATCAAATCTAATTTGCACATGTAGGACAATATGCAAGTGTGTGTGCATGGACTTTGCAGATGTATTTCTTACATGTGCAGCACATAGTATTTGTTTAAAGTCCTTTGGGGGGCAGAATTGGCATCTCCTCCTCTTGCCTGCCCCAGCTGCAGCCTCAGGTGGATCAGGACAAATTCAGCCCCCTAAACAGCCTTCACAAGCGCTGCAGAGGCTGCTGTGCGGTGGAGACGCTCCCTTCTTTGAATGTATGTGTCATGCCCTGGCCATAGAGAGGTTTTTATTCTCTATTTTGGTTAGGTCAGGGTGTGACTAGGGTGGGCATTCTAGTTTCCTTATTTCTATGTTAGTGTGGTTCCCAATCAGAGGCAGCTGTCTATCGTTGTCTCTGATTAGGGATCATATATAAGTTGTCATTTTCCYWTTGGGTTTTGTGGGATGCTGTTTTCTGTTTAGTGTTTTTGCCTTACAGAACTGTGCGCATTCGTTTTCACCTGTTGTCATTTTGTTTGAGTGTTTTTTGAACATTAAATCATGAACACTTTCCACGCTGCGCTTTGGTCTCATTCCGACGACAGGCGTTACAGAACATCCCACCACCAAAGGACCAAGCAGCGTGGCCAGGAGGAGCAGGGATCCCGAGCCCGGGAGAAAATTGAGTGGAGAACATCCTGGACCTGGGAGGACYMAATGGCAGGGGACAAGACCCTGCCATGGAAGCAGGCAGAGGTAGCGAGAGAGGAACGGCGACGCTAAGAGGAGTTGAGACAACAACGGAAGCCCGAGAGGCAGCTCCCCTATAAAATGGGGGGGACACACGGGGTGATTGGCGGAGTCKGGGTTTAGACCTGAGCCAACTCCCCGTGCTTACCGTGGGGAGCGTGTGACCGGTCAGGCACCGTGTTATGCTTTGATGCGCACGGTGTCTCCAGTGCTCATTCATAGCCCGGTGCGCTCTGTTCCAGCTTCCCGCAGTTYCCGTGCTAGAGTGGGCATTCAGCCAGGAMGGATTGTGCCGGCTCAGCGCTCCTGGRCTCCGGTGCGTCTCTTCGGCKCAGGATATCCTGCGCCAGCTCTACGCACGGTATCCCCAGTTCGCCAGCACAACCCAGTGCGGCCTGTTCCAGCTCCCAGCACTTGCCGGGCTACAGGGGGTATTCAGCCAGGATGCGTTGTGCCAGCTCTACGCTACAGACCTCCAGTGCGCATCACGGCCCAGCATATCCTGCGCCGGCTCTATGCACTATGCCTCCAGTGCGSCTTCATAGCCCAGTGCGTCCTGTGCCAGCTCTCCACACTCACCGAGCTAAAGTGGGTATCCAGCCAGGACGCGTTGTGGTCCACGCTTCCTGTACGTATCCTCAGTCCGGTGAGACCTGTTCCGGCTCCACGTACGAATCTTCCAGTGATGATCCATGGCCCGAAGCCTCCAGTGATGATCCATGGCCCGAAGCCTCCAGTGATGATCCATGGCACGAAGCCTCCAGTGATGATCCATGGCACGAAGCCTCCAGTGATGATCTATGGCACGAAGCCTCCAGTTTGATGCCATTCCATTCGCTCCTTTCCAGACATTATTATGAGCTGTCCTCCCCTCAGCAGCCTCCACTGGATGTCACTATTATTTATTCACAAAATGTACTGTATAGCGCAGGGGTCTCAAACAGGTCGATCGGGGGCTACCACTAGCTCGCAGCCCACCTATGAGTAGCTCGCCAAACAATTCTAAAAGTACATGCAATTTCCRGTGTTCCACCGCAAACTGCCATTAAGAAATCTCAAAAACACTGCAGGCTCCCAGCTGCTAACTAATCAACACACAATGGACATTATCCCACCCCTGGTTAGACACTATTGGCTTAAAAAGCAACCTATGACAATACTGTACTTTCCCCAAAACCTTCTCAATTAAATGTTATCCGCAAAGTAGGCTTACCTGGCAGAAGTACAGTACCAGTCAAAAGTTTATACACACCTACTCATTCAAGGGTTTTTCTTAATTTTTGTGGAATAATAGACATCAAAACTATGAAATAACACATAGAATCATGTAGTAACCAAAGAAAGTGTTCAACAAATCATAATATATTTTATATTTGAGATTCTTCGAAGTAGCCACCCTTTGCCTTGATGACAGCTTTGCACACTCTTGGTATTCTCTCAACCAGCTTCACCTGGAATGCTTTTCCAACAGTCTTGAAAGAGTTCCCACATATGCTGAGCACTTGTTGGCTGCTTTTCCTTCACTCTGCGGTCCAACTCATCCCAAACCATCTCAATTGGGTTAAGGTTGGGTGATTGTAGAGGCCAGGTCATCTGATGCAGCACTCCATCACTCTCCTTCTGTGTCAAATCGCCCTTACAGAGCCCGGAAGTGTGTTGGGTCATTGTCCTGTTGAAAAACAAATGAGTCACTTAAGCGCAATAACCCAGATGGATGTGTGTCACTGCAGAATGGTGTGGAAGCCATGCTGGTTAAATGTCGCTTGAATTCTAAATAAATCACAGACAGTGTCATCAGCAAAGCACCCCCACGCCATCAAAACTCCTCCTCCATGCTTCATGGTGGGAACCACACATGCGAATCATCCGTTCACCTCACTCTGCGTCTCACAAAGACACCGAGGTTGGAACCAAAATTCTCAAATTTGGACTCATCATACCGAATTACAGATTTCCACGCTCTATATCTATTGCGCTGTTTCTTGGCCCAAGCAAGTCTCTTATTTTAATTGGTGTCCTTTTTATAGTGTTCTCTTGCAGCAAATTGGCCTTGTGGGGGGTAGTAGCTATGGTTAGAGTGTTGGACTATAACCGAAAGGTTGCAAGTTCAAATCCCCAGCTGACCAGTCAAATCTGTCGTTCCGCACCTGAACAATCGTTTTAACCCACTGTTCCTAGACAATCATTGAAAATATTACTTTTTTCTTAATGACTGCTAGTTTTAAAAAATGAAGGCCTTATTCATGCAGTCTCCCCTAAACTATTGATTTCTGTCCCTGAAGCATTTATTTGGCCGCAATTTCTTAGTGAACTTATTTTCTGTAGCAAGTAACTCTGGGTCTTCCTTTCCTGTGGTGGTCCTCATGAAAGCCAGTTTTTATAGCTCTTGATGGTTTTGTGACGTACTTGAAGAAACTGTAAAAAGTTCTTGAAATCTTCCAAATTGGACCGCTGCATGTCTTAAAGTAATGATGGACTGTCGATTCTCTTTGCTTATTTGAGCTGTTCTTGCCATAATATTGACTTGTCTTTACCAAATAGGGCTATCTTCTATATACCACACCCTACCCTTTGTCCCACCACTTCGATTGGCCCAATCCAACTTAAGAAGGAAAGATATTCCACAAATGAACTTTTTAACAAGGCCACACCTGTTAATTGAATATATGCTTATCTAGTATGGGCACTACCTCATGAAGCTGGTTGAGAGAATGCCAAGAGTGTGCAAAGCTGTCATCAAGGCAAAGGGTGGCTACTTTGAAGAATCTCAAATATAAATATATTTTAATTTGTTTAACACTTTTTTTGGTTACTACATGATTCCATGTGTGTTATTTCATAGTTTTGATGTCTTCACTATTATTCTACAATGTAGAAAATAGTAAAAATAAAGAAAAACCCTGGAATGAGTAGATGTGTCTAAACTTTTGACTGGTAATGTCTATCATTTGGGGGCGGTCTAAGGCGCAGCGGACTAAGACACTGCATCTCAGTGCTAGAGGCATCACTACAGACARCTTGGTTGGCATCCAGGCTGTATCACAACCGGCCGTGATTGGGAGTTCTATAGYGCGGCGCACAAATTGGCCCAGCGTTGTCCGGGTTTGGCCGGAGTAGGCCGTCATTGTGAATAAGAGTTTCTGACCTGCCTAGTTAAATAAAGGTTAACTTAAAAACAAAAAATAGACCTTGCTTAAACTGTATCAAGAAATAATCTTATTTGTATGCCTATCAATTAACAAATGTACAATGTTTAAAGCACATTTTTACAAGTCTGTCACTGATGACAGCTCCAATYAGCCCCTTATTGTSAATGACATGTAAATGAGAAGCTTGTAGAAATATGACTCTCCGACCACATTTCGGATCAAGTTGGCTTTTAGGCCTACTGACTCAAATTAACAAATTGATTAGTTATTTTTTATTTTTTCACCTTTTTTTAACCAGGTAGGCCAGTTGAGAACATGTTCTCATTTACAACTGCGACCTGGCCAAGATAAAGCAAAGCAGTGCGATACAAACAACAACAAAGAGTTACACATGGAATAAACAAACGTACAGTCAATAACACAATAGAAAAAATATATATACAGTGTGTGCAAATGAAGTAAGATTAAGGAAGTAAGGAAATAAATAGGCCCTAGTGGCGAAATAATTACAATTTAGCAATTAAACACTGGAGTGATGGATGTACAGTAGATGAATGTGCAAGTAGAGATACTGGGGTGCAAGTAGAGATACTGGGGTGCAAAGGAGGAAAAAAACAATATGGGGATGAGGTAGTTGAATGGGCTATTTACAGATGGGCTATGTACAGGTGCAATGGTCTGTGAGCTGCTCTGACAGCTGATGCTTAAAGTTAGTGAGGGAGATATGAGGCTCCAGCTTCAGTGATTTTTGAAATTCGTTCCAGTCATTGGCAATAGAGAACTGGAAGGAAAGGCGGCCAAATGAGTAATAGGCTTTGGGGGTGACCAGTGAAATATACCTGCTGGAGCGCGTGCTATGGGTGGGTGCTGCTAGGGTGACCAGTGACCTAAGATAAGGCGGGGCTTTACCTAGCAAAGACTTATAGATGACCTGGAACCAGTGGGTTTGGCAACGAATTTTGAGCGAGGGCCAGCCAACGAGAGCATACAGGTCGCAGTGGTGGGTAATATATGGGGCTTTGGTGACAAAACGGATGGCACTGTGATAGACTGCATCCTATTTGCTGAGTAGAGTGTTGGAGGCTATTTTGTAATTGACATCGCCGAAGTCAAGGATCGGTAGGATAGTCCGTTTTACGAGGGTATGTTTGGCAGTATGAGCGAAGGATGCTTTGTTGCGAAATAGGAAGCCGATTCTAGATGTCATTTTGAATGGGAGATGCTTAATGTGAGTCTGGAAGGAGAGTTTACAGTCTAACCAGACACCTAGGTATGTGTAATTGTCCATATATTCTACGTCAGAACCGTCCAGAGTAGAGGTCGACCGATTATGATTTTTCAACGCCGATACCGATACCGATTATTGGAGGACAAAAAAAGCCGATACCGATTAATCGGACGATAAAAAAATAAAAATGCATTTAGATGCACTATTGTAAAGTGGTTGTTCCACTGGATATCATAAGGTGAATGCACCAATTTGTAAGTCGCTCTGGATAAGAGCGTCTGCTAAATGACTTAAATGTAAATGTATATATATATATATATCATACACACACATTTTGTAATAATGACAATTGCAACAATACTGAATGAATCAAATCAAATCAAATGTATTTATATAGCCCTTCGTACATCAGCTGATATCTCAAAGTGCTGTACAGAAACCCAGCCTAAAGCCCCAAACAGCAAGCAATGCAGGTGTAGAAGCACGGTGGCTAGGAAAAACTCCCTAGAAAGGCTAAAACCTAGGAAGAAACTAGAGGGAGGAACCAGGCTATGAGGGGTGGCCGATCCTCTTCTGGCTGTGCCGGGTGGAGATTATAACAGAACATGGCCAAGATGTTCAAATGTTCATAAATGACCAGCATGGTCAAATAATAATAATCACAGTAGTTGTCGAGGATGCAGCACCTCAGGAGTAAATGTCAGTTTGCTTTTCATAGCCGATCATTAAGAGTATCTCTACCGCTCCTGCGGTCTCTGAGAGTTGAAAACAGCAGGTCTGGGACAGGTAGCACGTCCGGTGAACAGGTCAGGGTTCCATAGCCGCAGGCAGACAGTTGAAACTGGAGCAGCAGCACGGCCAGGTGGACTGGGGACAGCAAGGAGTCATCATGTCAGGTCGTCCTGAGGCATGGTCCTAGGGCTCAGGTCCTCCGAGAGAGAGAAAGAAAGAGAGAAAGAGAGATTAGCGAGAGCATACTCAAATTCACACAGGACACCGGATAAGACAGGAGAAGTACTCCAGATATAAAAAAACTGACCCTAGCCCCCTACACATAAACTAATGCCTCATAAATACTAGAGGCTGAGACAGGAGGGGTCAGGAGCATTGTGGCCCCATCCGACAATGTCCCGGACAGGGCCCCGGACAGGGCCAAACAGGAAGGATATAACCCCACCCACTTTGCCAAGGCACAGCCCCCACACCACTAGAGGGATATCTTCAACCACCAATTTACCATCCTGAGACAAGGCGAGTATAGCCACAAAGATCTCCGCCACGGCACAACCCAAGGGGGGGCGCAACCAGACAGGAAGATCACGTCAGTGACTCAACCCACTCAAGTGACGCATGAACAATGAACACTTTTATTTTAACTTAATATAATACATAAATAAAATCAATTTAGTCTCAAATAACATGAGAACGTATGTTAAAACGAACCACCAGCTTTCATGGGTCTTCAATATTCCCAGTTAAGAAGTTTTAGGTTATAGTGCGAAAGCAGAGCTTGTCTGCATGGTCCCCTGTCAGTCTGCTCCTCCGCGAAACACAGACCTTATTTGAAGTAATCAAGACATTCTCTATGGAAGACATGAAGCGTAAAATAACGAAGGAACCCCTTTCAAATTCAGCCGCAAGTTATTACAGGAATTTAACGCGTCGACTATTTCTCTCTAAACATATACCTTTGACTAATCCGGAAACTATCACCTCGAAACAAAACGTTTATTCCGTTCCGTATTTTATCTAACGGGTGGCATCCATGAGTCTAAATATTCCTGTTACATTGCACAACCATCAATATTATGTCATAATTACGTAAAATTCTGGCAAATTAGTTCGCAAGAGCCAGGCGGCCCAAACTGTTGCATATACCCTGACTCTGCGTGCAATGAACGCAAGAGAAATGACACAATTTCACCTGGTTAATATTGCCTGCTAACCTGGATTTCTTTTAGCTAAATATGCAGGTTTAAAAATATATACTTGTGTATTGATTTTAAGAAAGGCATTGATGTTTATGGTTAAGTACACATTGAAGCAATGACAGTCATTGATTGATTGTTTTTTATAAGATAAGTTTAATGCCTAGCTAGCAACTTACTTAGCTTACTGCATTCGCGTAACAGGCAGGCTCCTCGTGGAGTGCAATGTAATCAGGTGTTAGAGCATTGGACTAGTTAACTGTAAGGTTGCAAGATTGAATCCCCCAAGCTGACAAGGTTAAAAATCTGTCGTTCTGCAAGGCAGAACGTTCCTAGGCCGTCATTGAAAATAAGAATGTGTTCTTAACTGACTTGCCTAGTTAAATAAAGGTGTAAAAAATATATAAAAAAATATATAAAATCGGCAAATCGGCGCCCAAAAATATCAATTTCCGATTGTTATGAAAACTTGAAATCGGCCCTATTAATGGCCATTCCGATTAATCGGTCGACCTCTAGTCCAGACTAGTGATGCTGGGCGGGCGGCAGGTGCGGGCAGCGATTGGTTGAAGAGCATGCATTTAGTTTTACTTGCATTTAAGAGCAGTTGGAGGCCACGGGAAAGTTGTATGGCATTGAAGCTCGTCTGGAGGTTAGTTAACACAGTGCCCAAAGAAGGGCCAGAAGTATACAGAATGGTGTCGTCTGCATAGAGGTGGATCAGAGAATCCCAGCCAGCAAGAGCGACATCATTGAGGTTACAGAGAAAAGAGTCGGTCCGAGAATTTAACCCTGTGGGCATCCCTATAGAGACTGCCAGAGGACCGGACAACAGGCCCTCCGATTTGACACAATGAACTCTGTCTGAGAAGTAGTTGGTGAACCAGGCGAGGCAGTCTTTTGAGAAACCAAGGCTGTTGAGTCTGCCGATAAGAATGTGGTGATTGACAGAGTCGAAAGCCTGGGCCAGGTCGATGAATACGGCTGCACAGTATTGTCTTTTATCGATGGAAGTTATGGTATCGTTTAGGACCTTGAGCGTGGCTGATGTGCACCCATGACCAGCTTGGAAACCAGATTGCATAGCGGAGAAGGTATGGTGGGATTATGGTGGGGTATGGTGGGGTTATTTACTGTGTTAGTTTTTGCTGGGAGCAGCTTTAGTATGTGCTGTGTTAGTTTGTTGCTCAGTCAGATAGAGCTTATTTGATGTCCTGTGTTTCTCAGTTTGTTTGTGAAATTGTTTAATATTCTGTTTCATTGTTCCCAGGGGGGAAGGGGAAGGCACCTAGGGAGTGCTTAGGCAAGAGGCCTGCGGGCATACATATACCCGTAGTATATTCACTGTCTAGGCACACTAGGTAAGACCTGGGTGGACCACCCCCTGTATTTTGGTTAGCGCACCAGATGGTGCTAAGTTAGGTAAGTAGTGGGTAGGCAGGTAAGGTAGGAGAGGGGGCTTTGATATTTACTTTCTTTGCTTTGGTCCCGTCCAGCCCCTTTTCCCCATATTACCGTGTGAAGGAATAAATTCCTAGTAAGCGGTACATTCTCTACCTTTTGTCATCCTTATTCGCACCTACAGTCCCATACCTCTTTCACTTCACGGGGAGTTGAGTTGTAGCAGGGTGTTGCGTTCCCTCTTCTTAGAGGCGTGCGTAACATATGGGCGGTGATCTGTTTGTTAACATTTTGACTGAAAGACTCAAAAAGATCAGCTTCAGTAAGAGCCAATTTATGCATTATCCGAAAATGTGGTCGGAGGCGCTGTATTGATGGTGTGATGCACGTGTGGGGCCTCCAGAGGCACGCAGAGGCCATATTGTGCTCCATACCACATCATTGTGCAGTGTGTGCACCTCTCAAAATGTGAAATAATGTGGAGGTATAGCTCCACATTGACATGATTGGTTTACGTTAGGTGAGGAAGGGAGGTTCTGTATAAACAGAAACTCACTTCTTTGACAACTTCTTTCACAACTGTTCTGTTTGGCGAAGCACAAGAGGTATGAATGTCCTGACTTCTGCAGAGGCCATATCACCATTAATGCTGCATGCCAATGCGGATGTTGGATTGACCATTCAGCACCTTTAAAAAGAGTGGAACTTCCCATCACTACTGGATTYGAGTGTGGACCTCAACTTTCAATCACCCACTTGGGTATATACTCATAAAAACCAATGAATAGATGGGACCAGCATGTCAAGAGTGCCTGGCTACACAGACAGCTGTTGACGTGCGAGCAGTTTGGATGAAACGATTGAATAACATCTATGTGTACATTTATTTTGCAATGCTCTCGCGCACACAATGTAGCCGATTTGGTCAGCATGTTATTACTAGATCTGCTCTATGAGGTACAGATTGCGCTAATGTAAAACGCTAATAGTAATTAACYTAAATAAAATATAACAGTCATGGGAACCTGGGACCTGACAAACCATAGAAATATATCCAATAAGAGTCGGAGGACATAGGGATACACTAGCTAGAACCTTCTCAACGTGAATCTGGTAGGACAAAAAAGCATGTCCAATTGTATCGTTTGCCCTCATGTTGTTCATCAGGTTCTACTGTAGCTGACAGGGTGACATGTTGTGTGGACTAACGACATTAAGCATGATCAAAGCTACCCTAATTTTGAGAAACATTGAGAAATAGTTTGGTAGATTGTTTTTGTGAAATTAACCAATGATCTACCATGGATAAGCAGCTAGTAAACTATATAATATTGGCAAATACACTTTTCCCATGGGCTGCCCACACGCACCTCACATCCCTACATCAGTTGTAGGTATCCATTCGCAGAAATCTTAGAAAGGCAACAGGAAAAGAGTATTTGCCAATTTGATATTTTTCTAAATGTGATGATGGTGGGAAATGTTGATGCTCTCTGATACAAGACAATTGAGATAATTTGCAAAGATGTTATTATGTTACYTAGAGGTATTTTGTTAGTAAAACAGTCTGCGCAAATGCGCTTCGGGAATCGTCGCAAGGTGGCGGTAAAGTTTTTTTTTCTACAGTAAAAAAACCTTTGAATGTTTACGGTAAGTTCAAAGTTCTCTCAACTCGGAAGTGTCCTCGAGTAGCTACATTTGTTGTGCAGAAAACTACAGTTAATTGACGCTTTGTGGACATATTCTAATTTTAACACATATAAACAACAAAAAGTACATATATTTAGCAGCTGGTGAAGCAGGTTGGTGTATTTACATTATTAACTGTCAATGATTTCAGTGTTTTTTTCCAGTATAAAAGTGCTGCGGCCGCATTGGTTACCATTAGCCGGCTAACAGTTAGCTGCTATGTTAGCCAGCTAACGTCGTTACCTATGTGAAACCATTCGGTCGTAGCAGCTATTCGGCTAGCTAGATATATTCTGTCTTTAATTGTATTGCTTAGGTACATATCGGATATTTAGATGATGTTAGTTTGCTAGTAAAAATTCACAGTGATGTCCTTTATAGTGACTCGATAAAAGATGTCATGAAGCAAGATGGCTAACGTTACTGATTCATTAGAAATAATATAGTAGCTAGCTTGTAGCTAACAAGAAATCCATTCATTTGGCAATTTATGCTACATTAATTATAGCTAGCTGTCCGGCTGGCCAACCAGATTTACAGCAATAGTACTGTATGACTCGCCCGCCCCCCCTCTTACACTCTCCCCTCCCTCTGTAGTCAGGTCATGATGACCACCCTCGTCCATGACACCACTGAGGCGGTGTGTCTGTGTCAGGAGTACAACCTGTTCCTGAAACCCATCGCCAAGATGACGGTGAGTGACACATATAGTGTCACATACACCATTTGGCTGGAAACAGGACATTGAATTCTACGTTGGGCAGGAATGAGCATTTGAATGAGAAAAGTTAACTGTCACAACCTCTACAAGCCAGGATGTTGAATATAATGTAGTGCATTCAGATTTCTATCATCTAAAGCTGGGGAAAAAGATAAAATGCACAGATGCATGCACACTTGCCGAGCTCATGCACGTGTTTACATYGTTCTGTGCATGCTTCTGGTGATAGGAATCTGAATGCGCTACCAGCGCTTTGAGAAGTTGATGTAATTATACTTTCCTGTTGATATATTGTCTCACATTCCTACCGCCAAAAGGAACAACCGCACAGACAACCAGTAAAGCCGCACAGACAACYCAAAAATGTAATTTTATTCAACATTCTGGCTTGTAGAGGTTGAGGAAACATTCCTGATACAGYTGCTCATTTCTGATCTGACGTACAATTCAATGTTATTCAACATAYTGTTTCCAGGCAAATACACCATACACCTGTACCTGAAGTAATGAGCATCTCCAACGCAATGCATTTAACATCCAGATGAGCATGTATTACAGTAAAATGTATTCTATGATTTCTCTTCCAGTTGAGTGTGGCACTGCCCCAGCTGAAGCTGCCTGGGAAGAGCATCTCTAACTGGGAGGTGATGGAGAGGGTGAAGGCCATGGTGGCTCCTGAACAGTTCTCTGCCCTCAGGTTGGCATGTGCCCTGTCCATAGGAACATATTCATACTGTTATAGCCATAGGTCATGTGTGTTTGTGTTTTTTATAGCTAAGCTACAAGCAATCTAATAACAGTAAAACCATGACAATACTGATAATATTGCCAATGGTTTGCATCGTATCAGTATTTTCTGATATGGATACATGTATTGAATGAAGCTGTAATCATCAAGCAATATGTCTCACCGCTGTCTCTCCCCAGGATCTCTAAGAGCACCATGGACTTTATCCGCTTCGAGGGCGAGGTGGAAAACAGAGGGGTGGTGAAGATCCTACTGGCCAAACTGGATGGCAAGAGCATCAAACTCAGCGGCTTCACTGACATACTCAAGGTAACGGAACTGTTATGTAGGGGTCAAAATGTGTCAGGTAAAGTGTGAACAAAAAATCTGTATTTTTGGTGATAGAGTACCTTCCCCAAGTTCTTGTAAAACATAACTTTTTTTACCCTAATCAACCGGACTGATAAATTAACAGGGAATAATACATCATGTAGTTATAACTGATAATAATTTTTCCCTGGTCTGTGGGGTGTCCAGGTGCGTGCAGTGGAGAATAAGATGGACTTCCCGACACGTTATGACTGGGACTCGTTCTTCCGTGACGCCAAGGACATGAACGATACGGTTCCAGGGGAGAGGCCAGACACCATCCGCTTGGAGGGCCTGCCCTGTCGCTGGTTTACCCTGCCTGACGGTCCCCCTGATCGGCCCTCCGAGATGGCCCTGCAGACCATCTTCCGGGTAGGAAAGAACTCATTATATACACTACCAGTCAAAAGTTTGACACACCTACTTATTTAAGGGTTTTTCTTTATTTTTTACTATTTTCTACATTGTAGAATAATAGTGAAGACATCACAACTATGAAATAACACATATGGAATCATGTAGTAACCAAAAAAGTGTTAGACAAATCAAAATATATTTTATATTTGAGATTCTTCAAAGTAGCCACCCTTTTCCTTGATGACAGATTTGTGCACTCTTTGCATTCTCTCAACCAGCTTCATGAGGTAGTCTTGGAATGCATTTCAATTAACAGGTGTGCCTTGTTAAAAGTTCATTTGTGGAATTTTTTTCCTTAATGCGTTTGAGTCAATCAGTTGTGTTGTGACAAGGTAGGGGTGGTATACAGAAGATTGCCCTATTTGGTAAAAGACCAAGTCCATTTTATTGCAAGAACAGATCAAGTAAGTCCATTACTTTAAGACATGAAGGTCAGTCAATCCGGAAAATTTCAAGAACTTTGAAAGTTTCTTCAAGTGCAGTCGCAAAAACCATCAAGCCCTATGATGGCTGTCATGAGGATCGCCACAGGAAAGGAAAACCCGGAGTTACCTCTGCTGCAGAGGATAAGTTCATTAGAGTTAACTGCAGCTCAGAAATTGCAGCCCAAATAAATGCTTCACGGAGTTCAAGTAACAGACACATCTCAACATCAACTGTTCAGAGGAGACTGCGTGAATCAGGCCTTCATGGTCGAATTGCTGCAAAGAACACACTACTGAAGGACACCAATAAGAATAGACTTGCTTGGGGCAAGAAACACGAGCAATGGACATTAGACCGGTGGAAATCTGTACTTTACTCTGATGAGTCTAAATTAAAAAATGTTGGTTCCAAACGCCGTGTCTTTCAGGGATGCAAACTAGTCACCTTTCAGGTGAAATTTGGCATTTTGAATCCAAAATAGGTGATCTACGTGATTCGTGTTGATCCGATGAGAGATTTTTTMGGGGGGGAGGGGGAGCAATACTGGGTGTATCCAAGGCTCAGCCAATTGTTTACCTACTAGAATGCAGTGCAGCACGCGACTGAAGAAAGAAGAGATAACCAACTTACTAGTTACAGCATCAGCGCGCCCTCTGGAAAGACAGCTTGACAGTTACAGCAGCGCGTCCCCTGAACGATAAGGAAGAGGTAACGTMTGGTGAGAAGCCTGACCACGGAGACGGGGGTGAGAAGGTGACGAAGCGTACTTCATGAGCTGTAACTGAAAAACTACTGGTATTTTGAAAGTTTGAGGTGAGGGAGAAAGTGTGGTGGAACAAGTATTAGCATTGTTAAGTATCTTGTTAGCTGGATCGAATTCTTCGTTAGCTTGCCAGAGAAATGTTGAGCAGCATTAGCCAAGTTATATGATCAAATAATTGAGTTTACGGTGTTAAAATTAGCTTGCTAATAAAGGCAGACAGCTAACATTAGCTAGCTAACATAACATCAGATGAGGTAACATTAGTAACCTAACCAATTCCCTATAGTATTAACTGGTATATGACTCCTTGCCGTTCCTCAAGTGAAAACGCATTAGTTGCTTACTGGACCCTGGCAATCTGTGTGAAATGTTCACTAGCTAACGAACTAACAACTATCTGTTAACTAATGTTTTCCATCTACAGTATGTGGTTAATTTCCAGAATGAGAGAATTAGGTGTAAATGAGGCGTTGCTTYTGAGAAGTGATTCCGGGATCAAGTGTAGATGGAGCTGTGCCTGGCTTAAGCTGGATGCCACTATAGAGGTGAAAGGAACACCACACACTTTCCCTCTTTCTCACTTTCGCTGGCACATTGTAGAACACATGTCCACAGGCAGAAAGTATACAATGTAATAATGTGCAGTGTWGCCCAAATATATTGTTTTTGTTGTGTTGAACTTGACAGTAACACGTGTGTATTTTTGCACACATGTAGCCTTGTGCACTTGATCGATATCTATAGTGGCCACTATAATAGAGCAAAAATAGAATGCTTGCTTGTTTCATTCTATTTCTACTTTAAGATGTGTTTTTCCCAAGTGCAGTGTTTATGTGTGTGTGGTCACAAGCGTTCTATTATAAAGGCTGTCATGGTCACAAGCGTTCTATTATAAAGGCTCTCATGGCTAACTGCAATATTAGTGTATTGTTTTTTTTCTCATTTTACATTTACATTTAAGTCATTTAGCAGACGCTCTTATCCAAGCCTTTCTCAAGGCTTGAGTTTCATTTGCAGTAAAGTCTAGGCAACAGAATATTGGATTGCCTTAACATTTTTTTGCTGTGAGTTAGGTTCACATTAACCACTTATTTTACACCCAAACTGATAATGTAGATCATATTCTTTGTTGTTTAATTTGTTAACCTGCATTTCCCCGTAGCAGTGATTTAATTWTTTTTTTTGCATGTTTCAGTGCAACAAAAAACCTGTCACCTTTTTGGGCCCTCACCAGTTTGCATCCCTGATCTTTGTGAGACGCAGAGTAGGTGAACGGGTGATCTCCGCATGTGTGGTTCCCACATGAAGCATGGAGGAGGAGGTGTGATTGTGTGGTGGTGCTTTGCTGTTGACACTTTTTTATTTTGAATTCAAGGCGCACTTAACCAGCATGGCTACCACAGCATTCTGCAGTGATATGCCATCTCATCTGGTTTGCACTTAGTGGGACTATCATTTGTTTTTCAACAGGACAATTACCCAACACACCTACAGGCTGTGTAAGGGCTATTTGACCAAGAAGGAGAGTGATGGAGTGCTGCATCAGATGACCTGGCCTCCACAATCACACTACCTCAACCCAATTGAGATGGTTTGGGATGAGTTGGACTGCAGAGTGAAGGAAAAGCAGCCAAGAAGTGCTCAGCATATGTGGGAACTCCTTCAAGACTTGGAAAAGCATTGAGAGAATGTCAAGAGTGTGCAAATCTGTAGTCAAGGCAAAGGGTGGCTACTTTGAAGAATTTTAAATATATTTTGATTTGTTTAACACTTTAGMTTACTACATGATTCCATATGTGTTATTTCATACTTTTGATGTCTTCACTATTATTCTACAATGTAGAAAATAGTCAAATAAAGAAAAATCCTTGAATGAGTAGTTGTGTCCAAACTTTTGACTGGTACTGTACCTAACAATCAATTACTCAATCTGTCATCGATCAATCAAATCCCCTTATACACACATCCTAATTAGGGCTGGGACGATACCAGTATCACAATATTCTTTCCATGGCTAAAATGAAAACACAAAGCAGACTTAACTTGTTTTCCTTTAAAAACCTGCTGTATGTAAAATATTGTGTTCTATTGCTTGAAATATAAATAAATGTGACTYGATGACAACATGATGTTTGTTTCCAACATAAGAAGTGAAATCCACTTTGTTTTGTTTRCTTGCCACGATACTAATGAGTATTGCAATACTGGTATTGTTCCAGCCCTACACCTAACCTTATCACTCCTCCCAGGGCTTTGGTCAGGTGCGTCATGTAGACATCCCCATGTTGGACCCGTACAGAGAGGATACTCTTGATAAGAACTTCAACACCTTCACCTTCGGCGGCCATCTTAACTTTGAGGCGTACGTCCAGTACCAGGAGTACGATGGCTTCGCCAAGGCCATGGACACACTGAGAGGCATGAAGCTCATGTACAAAGGAGAGGACGGCAAGGCTGTGGCCTGCAACATCAAGGTACTGAACTACACACACTATCCACACTACAGACACACAAACATATACACACACTAAGAGGGATGAACCACGTATAGAAGGGGAGAGGAGGGTATCCACACTTTTAGATCTGGGTGAAGGTTGAGGGGATTGTCCTGCTGTGTCAGCACTAGAACCGCCATAGGCCAACGACCACTGACGTTTGATTTTGTAAAACAACCCCCCCCCCCCCCCCCCCCAAAAGAATGCAACGACCCTCCCTGACTTTTCCTTAAAGTTTGTATTTTACATTGCTCATTGGTCAGAATTTTGAAATCACAAAGTGTTTCAAGCCATTTTTCTCTGTTTTCTTCACACCTATTCCCATTTTAACCAGCTAAAACAATCCGCTGTAGGTTGTTGGTACGCAGCCAGGGGCTAATCTGTCTCGCTCCTCACTGAATGACAAATGGATGAATGGCCGATAATTGTGCACATTATTTCCCAATTTCATTTTAATTAGGCCTAACTAAATTAAGGAGGGTGAAGAGGTTGATGATTCAATWAAAAAATATAATAGTGTAAGGATTAGTGTTTATGAGCCTATTTGCCAATGTTGGCGCTCAATTTTATAGCTAATTATTTGACTGCACGCCTTGTAGGTTGATATCATTGTCTTTTACTTTTTACTTTGAAAAATAATCTGTTACAGGACTGTTTTATTTACAATAACTATTACTAATAAAATGTATTGTAAGGGAAATGAAACCATGCTATGTGTTGCAGTAGGCCTTTAGAATAATGCTAAACATATCCTTGACTCAATCCGAGTTAATGAGCGAGGGGAAACAAACGATGCCAGTCAGCCTGCGCAGCCGGCCCATTTGAAACTACCCAAACTACACCCAAACTACACCTAAATTTATACCCAAACTAATTTCACACATAATAAGAGTTAGCCTAAAGACAAGATTAAATTGACAATGGTTTGATGAGTGACAATATTATCAGTTGTCAAATTGTACATGAGTGATGAGTGTTTTAGATTTCTATATAGTATCAGTGTCTGTGACACTTACACTACCGGTCAAAAGTTTTAGAACACCTACTCATTCAAGGGTTTTTCATTATTTCTACTATTTTCTACATTGTAGAATAATAGTGAAGACATCAAAACTATAAAAAACACATGAAATCATGTATTAACTAGGGATGCACAATATATTGGTGAACATATCGGAATCGGCCGATATTAGCTAAAAATGCCAACATCGGTATCGGCCCGATGTCTAGTTTAACGCCGACGTGAAAACCCGATGTCAAWGCTTACGTGCATACCTATATAATGTAGGTACATGACGTAATGACACCACGTAAAATTTTGCCTTACACTTGCAACACAGCATTCCTAACCTAGCCCACAATGTCTGCTGTGTGGATCGAGCAGTCGAGCAGTGATTTGGAAGAGTAAGGAAATTTCAGCTAGACAACTCAAAGGCGAAATCKATTAATGGCAAGATAATGGGATTCATTGTCCTTGACAATCAACCATTCTCTGTTGTGGGTGATATTGGCTTTCGCGACTGGTCGAGCACCGGTACATACTAACCTTACCATGTGCGCTATTGTTCAGATTTTGCCCTACCGGAGTTACACAGTAATTGCGTCACTGCTATTAGCTTCACGACATGCTTATGGAACGCCGTTTGGGTCTTTGCATGTCAAATAACACTTTTTTATTTTTTATTATTATATTTTTTTTATCCCCTTTTCACCCCAATTTTCGTGGTATCCAATCGCTAGTAATTACTATCTTGTCTCATCGCTACAACTCCTGTACGGGCTCGGGAGAGACGAAGGTCGAAAGCCACGCGTCCTCCGAAGCACAACCCAACCAAGCCGCACTGCTTCTTAACACAGCGCGCCTCCAACCCGGAAGCCAGCCGCACCAATGTGTCGGAGGAAACACCGTGCACCTGGCCCCCTTGGTTAGCACGCACTGCGCCCGGCCCGCCACAGGAGTCTCTGGAGCGCGATGAGACAAGGATATCCCTACCGGCCAAACCCTCCCTAACCTGGACGACGCTAGCCCAATTGTGCGTCGCCCCCACGGACCTCCCGGAGAAATAACACTATTTGACGCGTTAAATAAGCTTTTAATTTGACACGTCAAATAACACAGTTCTATTATAGAATGTTGTGTGTTCTTCATTTGTACGTGCAAGCCAAGCGCCACCACTGTCAAAGCTGTGCAAACAAGCAAACACCGGCCATGAACAATGTGTTTACAGTACCGCATTGGTAATAAAGCATTATTTGTTCGACTGCAACTTCTGGCGTAGCTAGCTAGGTTTAGCTTGGTACCTAGATAGTACCAATACAACCAGCCTGAAAACAATGACCAGTAGAAACTGAAGTCATTTTCACTATTCTTAGCAATGATTTAGGAATCRTTGTAAGTATTAGCTAGGTAGCCACTTGTTGTTTGCCTATTGAACTTGAAATAAATAGCTAGCCAGCTACTTAACCCTGTTGCCAAAGCTAACGTTAAAAGCAGCCAGCTAGCTTCATCTGGCTAGTGACGCTCGACCGGACCGGGGTATATGTTGTGAAGCTAGCCGCAATAAGGATTAGGCACAATAGTGGAATTTGCGGTTTGCCTTCAAAATAAAAGTACTGCTTTGAAAGTGATGCAGATGGTTACAATTGTTGGAATCATGCCATATTTAGACCAGATAATGTAAAACAAGGTTGGAATGTGAACCAATGAAATGGGATATCAGTCTACTCAGTGACACCCACAGAACACAACTGTGAAGAGTTTACGCAAATATTAGCATTGTAGCTCTTATCGCGGGACTGTGACTGTGTGTGAAAACCTCCCCAGTCAGCCTATTGTGTGTATTGACATTCATATTGCACGCTACAGCTTTACCTAAGGATTGGGGATCAATGAAATGGGGTAACAGTCTACTCAGTGACACCCAGAGAACATTGGCGTCTTTTAAATGAGGGTTATTTTAGATGACGACACCTAGCTATATAGTTAGCTAGCTAACTATAGCTACTGAAACAGACGTCGTGTTGCTATGTTTTTGGGGAAGAACATTGTTTGCATACATTTTTTATGACCAGCGCTGTAGGTGCGCGAGACAGCTTTACCTGCATCATAGCATACATATCGATGAATCGTTGTGACATATGAAATACAAGAGAGAGTGTAATCAATGTGTAATATCTATGCAAAAAATGTATGAATGCGTTAAATTATAATGTGACGTGCAGTCATATGCAGGTCCTGATTGGTCAACAAGCTAGTATATTTTTTGCCATGCAAAGACCCAAACAGCATTCCATAGAAATCCTGGTTGAGAATGAAACGACTGAACAACGAAACAGCACAGCAAGTAAGTGAAAGAAATAGGTTTTGATTATGTTTTACTGGTAATGGYGACATATGTAAATGCCAACAAATAACTTTTTGGTGTGTGTGTGTAACCTTTTATTTAACTAGGCAAGTCAGTTAAGAACAAATTCTTATTTGCAATGACGGCCTACCCCAGCCAAACCCAGATGACGCTGGGCCAGTTGTGCGCCGCCCTATGGGACTCCCAATCACGGCCAGATGTGATACAGCCTGGATTCGAACCAGGGACTATAGTGACGCCTCTTGCACTGAGATGCAGTGCCTTAGACCGCTTCGTCCATGTGTGTGTCTGTGTGTTAACTATTTAACTGTACTAGAATGCTTAAAAGGCCTCTAAACATTTGGAATATCGGTTATCGGTATCGGGTTTTTTTTGTCAAGGAAAATATTGGATATCGGTATCGGCCAAAAATGTCATACCGGTGCATCACTAGAAGTAACCAAAAAAGTTTTAAACAAATCAAAATATTTTATATTTGAGATTCTTCAACTTGCCACCCTTTGCCTTGATGACAGCTTTGCACACAATCTTTGCATTCTTTCAACCAGCTTCATGAGGTTGTCACTTGGAATGTATTTCAATTAACAGGTGTGCCTTGTTAATGTGTGGAATTTATTTTCTTCTTAATGCGTTTGAGCCAGTCAGTTGTGTTGTGACAAGGTAGGGGTGGTATACAGAAGATAGCCCTATTTGGTAAAATATACTTTTTTTTCTATTGTGTTATTGACTATGTTTGTTTATCCCATGTGTAACTCTGTGTTGTTGTTTGTGTCGCACTGCTTTGCTTTATCTTGGCCAGGTCGCAGTTGTAAATGATAACTTATTCTTAACTTCTTATGGCTGCATCCCGCTACCGGGATCGATATGACAGCAGCCAGATAAAGTGCAGGGCGCCAAATTCAAAAACCAGAAATCTCATAATTTAAAAATTAAAATTAAAATTCCTCAAACGTACATGTGTCTTATATCATTTTAAAGGTATTCTTGTTGTTAATCCCACCAAAGTGTCCGATTTTCAAATATGCTTTTCAGCGAAAGCACTACAAACGATTATGTTAGGTCACCATCAAACCAAAATATGCACAGCCATTTTTCCAGCGAAAGATAGCAGTTAGAAAAAGCAGAAATAGAGATAAAATGAATCACTAACCTTTGATTATCTTCATCAGATGACACTCATAGGACTTCATGTTACACAATACATGCATGTTTTGTTTGATAAAGTTCATATTTATAACAAAAAAATATGAGTTTACATTGCGTGCGTTAGATTCACTAGTTCCAAAAACATCCAGTGATGGTGCATAGCCACATCGTTTCAACAGAAATACTCATCATAAATGTAGATGATAATACAAGTTATACACATGGAATTATAGATATACCTCTCCTTAATTCAACCGCTGTGTCAGATTTCCAAAAACTTTACGGAAAAAGCAAATCTTGCAATAATCTGAGACGGAGCTCAGAACAGTAGCCAAATTAGCCGCCATGTTGGACTCAACAGAAACCAGAAAATACATGATAATAGTTTCCTTACCTTTGATGAACTTCATCAGATGCGTCCTAGGATCCCGGTCCACAATAAATGCTTGATTTGTTCGATAATGTCCATTATTTATGTCCAATTAGCTACTTTGGTTCGCGCCTTCGGTAAACAATTCCAAAGTCAGAAAGCGCCTCCACTATAACGTGACAAATGTCCAAAAGTTCGTAACAGTCAGTAGAAACATGTCAAACGATGTACTGATCAATCTTTAGAAGTTGTTTAACATACATCTTGAATAACGTTCCAACCGGAAAATTTAATTGACTTCAGAGAGCGATGGAACGACGTCCTACTCATGTGAAGGTGCATGGTGAATGCGTGATCAGCCCGTGGAAGTGATTACTCATTCCTGTCTCCTCGGCCCCCCTTCACTTAGAGTCATCAGACAAAGTTCTGTTGACTGTTGACATCTAGTGGAAGCCGTAGGAAGTGAAAACTCATCTATATCTCGCTGTCATTTCAATTGAGAGCATGGTTGAAAATCTGACACCTCAGAAACAATTCAAACAGGAAGTGGAACTTCTCAGGTTTTTGCCTGCCATATGAGTTCTGTTATACTCACAGACATAATTCAAACAGTTTTAGAAACTTCAGAGTGTTTTCTATCCAATATGAATAATAATATGCATATATTAGCAACTGGGACTAAGGAGTAGGCCGTTTAATATGGGCACCTCTGTGCACCTTTCATCCAAGCTACTCAATACTGCCCCTGCAGCAATAAGAAGMTAACTAGCCTACCTGGTTAAATAAAGGTGAAATATATATTTTTTAAAGACCAAGTCCATATTATGGCAAGGACAGCTCAAATAAGCAAAGAGAAACGACGGTCCATCATTACTTTAAGACATGAAGGTCAGTCAATACGGAACATTTCAAGAACTTTGAAAGTTTCTTCAAGTGCAGTCGCAAAAACAATCATGCGCTATGATGAAACTGGCTCTCATGAGGACCGCCACAGGAAAGTTAGACCCAGAGTTACCCCTGCTCTATAGGATAAGTTCATTACAGAGTTCAAGTAACAGACACATCTCAACATCAACTGTTCAGCGCAGACTGTGTGAATCTGGCCTTCATTGTCGAATTGCTGCAAAGAAACACCAAGGACACCAATAAGAAGAAGAGACATACTTGGGCCAAGAAACACAAGCAATGGATATTAGACCGGTGGAAATATGTCCTTTGGTCTGGAGTCCAAATTTGAGATTTTTGGTTCCAACTGCCGTGGCTTTGTAAGACGCAGTGTGGGTGAACGGATGATCTCCGCATGTGAATTTCCCACCGTAAAGCTTGGAGAAGGAGGTGTTATGGTATGGGGGRGCATCTGGTTTGCGCTTAGTGGGACTCATTTGTTTTTCAACACGACAATGACCCAACACACCTCCAGGCTGTGTAAGGCTATTTGACCAAGAAGGAGAGCAACGGAGTGCTGCATCAGATGATCTGGCCTCCACAATCCCCCCGACTTCAACCAAATTGAGATGGTTTGGGATGACTCGGACCACAGAGTGAAGGAAAAGCAGCCAACAAATGCTCAGCATATGTGGGAACTCCTTCAAGACTTGGAAAAGCATTCCAGGTGAAGCTGGTTGAGAGAAAGCTGTCAGGGCAAAGGGTGGCTATTTGAAGAATCTCAAATATAATATATATTGATTTTGTTTAATACTTTTTTGGTTACTACATGATTCCAGGTGTTATTTCATAGTTTTGATGTCCTCACTATTATTKTACAATGTAGAAAATAGTAAAAATAAAGAAACACCCTTGAATGAGTAGGTGTGTCCAAACTGTTGACTGGTGTTGTACCTTTGTAAAATAACTCAAAGTTCGAGTGGTGCAGCTCTATTTCCAAATATCATTTTTTCCAAGAATATCCACGCTGTTCATGCGTTCAGCACATAACCACTCGCACGCTGTCCATGTGTTCAGCACATAACCACTCGCACGCTGTTCATGCGTTCAGCACATGACCACTTGCACGCTGTCCATGTGTTCAGCACATGACCACTCGCACGCTGTCCATGCGTTCAGCACATGACCACTCGCACGCTGTCCATGCGTTCAGCACATGACCACTCGCACGCTGTCCATGCGTTCAGCACATGACCACTCACATAGCAGCTTTGCTCAGGCTACTAAGCAAAGACTAGTAACATAATACACTTAAAATATGCTATTTAGTTTTTTWAAAATACATTTTCTTATTTTCACAATGTTTCTTTAGACCTGCCAAAATGAAGTTACAGTGGATTCATTTGTGATGGATTTAACTCTTGAACTTGTGGTTTTTAGTTTGTACTTTTAGCCTAGAGTAACAAACTAGTTAAAATGCTTTTAGGTTCTCTGAAGTAATTGTTTTTTAGTATACTATACTAACACCTCCATAAACACAACCAAATTCTTCTTCTTCTGATAGCATATATGAAATGTATTTATTAGACTGTTAGAATGTTGATGCACCATTGGCTGGAAGGGGGGATCCATCGAGGCCAAGTGTATGCTAATGGGGGTTAGTCAGTAGAGAAGGGCTTGTGTAGGACAGCAGGTTTAATGTCTTTTGGTGAAATGAAAGTCAGGCCATTATAATTCCAAGGATCACTGGACCAAACCGGGAGGCCTGGTCCCTAATCCAGAACTAAACTGTTCTTCCTTAATGAAGAGAGAGATGGAGAAATTAGGAGAGAGAGCTGTCTCTAATCCACATGGGTCACAGCTTCTCAGGCCAAAATAAGAGAAAGAGGGGAGGGGATGAGGAGAGAGAGAGAGGGTGGAAGGAGGAGAGTGGCAGGGGAGTAGCACGTCCTGTCTGTCAGGTGACCTTTGACACGAATAAACACCCGAGTGTCACTAGTGGACCCTGCAGTCCTACACCAACTCACTCGGCTAACTGTTTGCCTGCCTGTCTGTCAGGTGACCTTTGACACCAGTAAGCACCTGAGTGACGTGGCTCTGAAGAGACGGCAGCAGGAACGACTGAGAATACTGGAGTTGGAGAGACAGAGGGAGGAGCTGAAACGCAAGGAGAAGGAGGAAGAGGAGAGACAGAAGGAGGAGGAGAGGTATGCAGAGAAAAGAGATGAGGTCATATGCCTGGTCTGAAAACATTGTCCCCTGTCTTTTCCTCTTTAGTGGTCTGTAGTTCTGAGGCGACCGGATAGGTGTAAGGAACATTGTGATTGCTCCACCTCGTCTTCCAATGAGTGTAAGCGTCCACTTTATTGCTGTCACCCATCCAGTCCTTCAGATCTCAAACCAAAGGTGGTAGGAACTAAGCTACTAGGGCCCATACTGATAGACAGTAGSAGAGCTACAGTGGGGAGAACAAGTATTTGATACACTGCCGATTTTGCAGGTTTTCCTACTTACAAAGCATGTAGAGGTCTGTCATTTTTATCATAGGTACACTTCAACTGTGAGAGACAGAATCTAAAACAAAAATCCAGAAAATCACATTGTATGATTTTTAAATAATTAATTTGCATTTTATTGCATGACATAAGTATTTGATCACCTACCAACCAGTAAGAATTCCGGCTCTCACAGACCTGTTAGTTTTTCTTTAAGAAGCCCTCCTGTTCTCCACTCATTACCTGTATTAACTGCACCTGTTTGAACTCGTTACCTGTATAAAAGACACCTGTCCACACACTCAATCAAACAGACTCCAACCTCTCCACAATGGCCAAGACCAGAGAGCTGTGTAAGGACATCAGGGATAAAATTGTAGACCTGCACAAGGCTGGGATGGGCTACAGGACAATAGGCAAGCAGCTTGGTGAGAAGGAAACAACTGTTGGCGCAATTATTAGAAAATGGAAGAAGTTCAAGATGACGGTCAATCACCCTCGGTCTGGGGCTCCATGCAAGATTTCACCTCGTGGGGCATCAATGATCATGAGGAAGGTGAGGGATCAGCCCAGAACTACACGGCAGGACCTGGTCAATGACCTGAAGAGAGCTGGGACCACAGTCTCAAAGAAAACCATTAGTAACACACTACGCCGTCATGGATTAAAATCCTGCAGCGCACGCAAGGTCCCCCTGCTTAAGCCAGTGCATGTCCAGGCCCGTCTGAAGTTTGCCAATGACCATCTGGATGATCCAGAGGAGGAATGGGAGAAGGTCATGTGGTCTGATGAGACAAAAATAGAGCTTTTTGGTCTAACTCCACTCGCCGTGTTTGGAGGAAGAAGAAGTATGAGTACAACCCCAAGAACACCATCCCAACCGTGAAGCATGGAGGTGGAAACATCATTCTTTGGGGATGCTTTTCTGCAAAGGGGACAGGACGACTGCACCGTATTGAGGGGAGGATGGATGGGGCCATGTATCGCGAGATCTTGGCCATCAACCTCCTTCCCTCAGTAAGAGCATTGAAGATGGGTCGTGGCTGGGTCTTCCAGCATGACAACGACACGAAGCACACAGCCATGGCAACTAAGGAGTGGCTCCGTAAGAAGCATCTCAAGGTCCTGGAGTGGCCTAGCCAGTCTCCAGACCTGAACCCAATAGAAAGTCTTTGGAGGGAGCTGAAAGTCCGTATTGCCCAGCGACAGCCCCGAAACCTGAAGGATCTGGAGAAGATCTGTAGGGAGGAGTGGGCCAAAATCCCTGCTGCAGTGTGTGCAAACCTAGTCAAGAACTACAGGAAACGTATGATCTCTGTAATTGCAAACAAAGGTTTCTGTACCAAATATTAAGTTCTGCTTTTCTGATGTATCAAATACTTATGTCATGCAATAAAATGCAAATTAATTACTTAAAAATCATACAATGTGATTTTCTGGATTTTTGTTTTAGATTCCGTCTCTCATAGTTGAAGTGTACCTATGATAAAAATTACAGACCTCTACATGCTTTGTAAGTAGGAAAACCTGCAAAATCGGCAGTGTATCAAATACTTGTTCTCCCCACTGTATGTATTAGACTAGTGAATGATCCATGCTTCTGCTGTGGTTGTAGGAAACAGAAGGAGGCGGAGGAGGAGGAAAAGGAACGGAGGAGGGAGGAGAGGATACGGAAACGAGAGCAGAAGCTGAGAGACCGGGAGGAGAGGAGAAACCTAAAGAAGGTGAAGAGGAGACAGGAGGAGGAGCAGAAGAAGTTGCAGATGAAGATTGCGACGGAGGAGAGAAGGCTGTTGTTGGCTCAGAGGAACTTGGAGTCTATACGCCTTATCGCTGAACTACTGGGCAGGGCCAAGGTACACACACACACTTGATGCATGGTGTCATTTAATGCACCAGTACTTACACCTATACCAATGCACATTTAATACAGACACATGCCGATAGGACCTACATTACAATCTGTGTCTTTCTCATTCTCTCCCCTCCCTAGGCTCTGAAACAGCAACAGCAGGATAAGGAGAGAGTGGAGAGAGAGGAGCGAGAGAAAGAGGAGTTAGCCCGGCTGGAGCAGCTTGAGGCCTGCAGGCGGGAGCAGGAGGCGGAGTTGAGACGTGTGGAGTTAGAGAAAGGGCGTGCCTTGGATCTGCAGCGCAGAGAGAGGGAGCTGAGGGAGAGACTGGTTGGTAACCTGCTGAAGAAGGCTGGAGGAGAGGGAGAAAACCAGACCTCCACCCAGCCCTCAGCCCTGACCATGCACAAGGGAGACAGCTCCGACCTGAGTAAGATAGGCAGGGCCCTGGGGGTGAACGGGGTGAGACCGAGGGGAGAGGAGAGACCCAGAGCTATGGTACGATCACACGTCACTGAGAAACAGATAGGAGAGAGGGAGGAGAGGCGAGGAGGCATGGAGGAGAGGCGAGGAGGCATGGAGGAGAGGAGAGGTAATGAATGTAGAAGCAGAGAGGCGAGGGAGAAACCTAGAGAAAGGGAGAGGAGTCGGTCCCATAGCCAGTGTAGGAGGAGGTACAGCCGGAGACGAAGAAGCTCCAGCAGAAAGAGGAGTGATAGTCGAAGGAGGAGGAGAAGTCATAGTTCTAAGAGGAGAAGCGAAAGCAGACGGAGAAGTCGCATTTCTAAGAGGAGAAGCGATAGCAGACGGAGGAGTGGTAGTCGTAGCCACAGGAGAGACAGTCACCATGGACGGGGCCGCAGCAGCAGGAGCACCAGCCATGATTGGAGCAGAAGCTCTAGTGAGAGGAGCCACAGCAGAGGCAGGAGGGGCCAAAGACATAGTCGACATAAAGACAGCAGGAGCAGATCTAGTAGCAGCAGCTCTAGGAGTAGAGAGAAGAGGGAGAAGGACAGGAGTACAGAGAGGAGTAAAGACAGGGACTCCAGGAAGCGTAGTAGGAGTCGTTCTCATTCCAGACGACACTAAACGCAGCCAGAGGAGACAGAAGAGGACCCTATGCCTGGGTCTAGTTTAAGTGATGCATGGTCAGGCATTCTAGTATGCTACTGTCTCTGGGCCATATCAGCTTCTTACACACACACCTCTTTCTCTCGCTCTCTCTCTCTCCCCCCAGTGCTCTTTGTTCATCTCTAGTTGGTTTATTTACTGAATTTAAAAAATGCTATACTGCTATTATGTTCTGTTTGACACATGTAGATTCCATATGTACTGTAGATTGATCACGCGGTTAGTATGTGTCTCCTGTGTAGAAAGACATAGAGGAAGGACACAGAAAAAATACTTGATCTTTCTGGGTCACAGMGAATGGCCTGGTTTGTGTTTCAGAAGAATAAGTCGCTCTGGATAAGAGCGTCTGCTAAATGACTTAAATGTAAATGTAAGAACAGCTTTAGTTGGATTCTGGGAATTGTAGTTAAGGATTAGTGCTTCAGCAGGATGCAGGGATCTGTAGTCCTATGGGAAAATGTCACAAGGTCTAGAACAGTAGATCGACAGCTGTAGTTTAAGTCAAGCTTTTTACTCTAGGATAAAGTAGGGGGGGGTATTAAACAACTGACCGACGTTGGTTCAATTACTTGAATTCTATTTAGTTTGTGCCGTTTTTCTAGAGAGAAATCGAATCACTCACTAGAGAAATCGAAGCCAAAGACTTACAGGCTAAAGATGACCAGATGTCATGTTTCTGAGTTCCGCGTTTGACCACCAGACGAGACCGTAGTTTTAGTTCTAACCTGGTTAAATGATAATGTCACTATGGCTCCTCCTCCCTCGGAACTAGAAGCACAAGCATTTCGCTACACTCGCAATAACATCTGCTAACAAATAAAATATTATTTGATAATGTCACTATAACATAAAGTGGTTCATAAACATAAAGTGTATGATTTAACCTGTCTAGGACTGCGGTTCCGCTATACAAATCAACAGAAATCTCATAAATCTAATTTCTCAAACATACAAGTATTAGGCACCATTTTAAAGATAACATTGTCGTTAATCCAGCCACAGTGTCTGATTTCAAAAATGCTTTACAGCGAAAGCTCCACAAACAATTGTTAGGTCACCACCAACTCACAGGAAAAACCCAGCCTTTTTTCCCGCCAAAGAGAGGAGTCGCAAAAAGCACAAATAGGGATACAATTAATCACTAACCTTTGATGATCTTCATCAGATGACACTCATAGGACTTAATGTTACACAATACATGTATATTTTGTTCGGTAAAGTTCATATTTATATCCAAAAATCTTATTTTACATTGGCGTGTTACGTTCAGTAGTTCTAAAACATGCAGTGATATTGCAGAGAGCCACATGAATTCACAGAAATACTCATTATAAATGTTGATGAAAATGCAAGTGTTATGCATGGAACTTTAGATAAACATCTCCTTAATGCAACCGCTGTGTCAGATTATTTTTTTTACTTTACGGAAAAAGCGTAATCTGAGAACGGCGCTCAGAGCCCAAACAAGAAATTTCCGCCATGTTGCGTAGTCAACATTATTCATAAATAGCCTAAATATTCACTTACCTTTGATGATCTTCATCAGAATGCACTCCCAGGAATCGCAGTTCCACAATAAATGCTTGTTTTGTTCGATAATGTCCATTTATGTCCAATAGCTTCTTTTTTTAGGGCGTTTGGTAAACAAATCCAAAAGCGCGATCTGGTCCAGTCGGATGAAACGTTCAAAAAGTTATATTACAGGTCGAAGAAACATGTCAAACTAAGTATAGAATCAATCTTTAGTATGTTTTTATCATAAATGTTCTATAATGTTCCAACCGGAGAATTCCATTGTCTGTAGAAAAGCAATGGAACGAGAGCTACCTCTCATGTGAATGCGCCTGACCGAGAACGAGGCTGCTGGCAGACCCCTTAGTCAAACAGCTCCCATCCGGCCCCCTTCACATGAGCAGCCTGAAACAACGTTCTAAAGATGGTTGACATCTAGTGGAAGGCTTTGGAAGTGGAACATAACCCATATCCCACTGTGAATTCGATAGGGGCTGAGTTCAAAAACTACAAACCTCAGATTTCCCACTTCCTGTTTGGATTTCTTCTCAGGTTTTTGCCTGCCATATGAGTTCTGTTATATTCACAGACATCATTCAAACAGTTTTAGAAACTTCAGAGTGTTTTCTATCCAATACTAATAATAATATGCATATATTAGCATCTAGGACTGAGTAGGAGGCAATTCACTCTGGGCACGCTATTCATCCAAAAGTAAAAATGCTGCCCCCTATCCCAAACAAGTTAAAGTTCAGTGTCAGCCGTGTTCTGGTGACTCAGTGTTTAACAGCACCCACCCCAGACGGAAGCCTAGTTTCACCATGTTCATTATTTTAATCGTGTCCCTGCTAAAGTTCTGTGGATAAGAACATTTTAAGTTGCCTTATTGATGAAAGTATGTAAAACCGAGCAGAGTGGTGTGGTGTGAGTGGGTAACGTTGTATATAGGTTATATAAAGGTCAGGGTGTCAGGAAGCTCATCAGTCTGTACTGTATATTCTCATGTTTCTCTGCTCTGATGGGCGGCAGCATGTCTTCAACACACTTGTCATTTTATTTGTTGTAATAAAGAAAGTACAAAAAAGTTGTGATTTATTTCAGATGTATATTCTGACTGAATGTGTGGATAGCCTACTAACCTAATACCTACTAGGGATGGACATCAATGCTCGATCTTTAACCAGAGATTTAAACAAATATATATTCTACATTGTTTAAACTATTTGGTGGAATGTGCTATGTGGCTGCCCGAACGGGCAACTTACATTTTGTCTTGGAGACGATGTTAATTTGCTTTGACTCTAGTGTTGTATTTGTGCATTTGTGGGGCAAAATAAACAAAGCCAAGCATCACACAGTTCTTCTCCCTAAATTCCCTTTCCCCTCGGTCTTATTCACTCAGTTGTATTCCGTCAGCTCCCTGTTAGGCCTACAGAAATAAATGCCTATAAAAAGTATCTGATTGGATACACAAGCTACATTCCTTGCCAAATGACGACAGCTTTATCACAAATTCTAAATGGACTGGGTGATTGAAGTAGGAAAATGTGTTCCAACAACAAGCTGCAGTTTTGGAATAATTGCAACCTGTCTATTTTCTGCTTAGGCTACTTTTCAAACTGCTAGTGCCATTTAGAATTGGTTTGCCAGGGATGGTGTCACACGTTTCCCCCATTCCTAGCAAACACAGCTGATGAAAGTAATTGCATTCTAAACTGAAGATCATGTCTGATCAAATGACAAAACATTGTACATATTAGTTGATTATTGGAGTCAGGTGTGTTAGCTGGGGCAAAAGTGTGATGCCAATCAGGCCCCCGAGGACTGGAGTTGCCCATCCCTGGCCTAGGCTCCTCAAATTCAACTCTGGACCTCAAAGCCAGTGCCACTGTGTTTTTTCATTGTTCCCCTCTAATCAGGCACTGATTTAGATCTGGGACACCAGGTGGGAGTAATTAATTATCAGGTAGAACAGAACCAGAAGGCTCCGGATCTCGTAGGCTAAGAGTTGAATACCTAAGCTATAACCCCCCCTAAACATTGACAGGTTCCACACTGAAAATARGCAAGAACATTAGTTTGATAAAGACAAAGAGCATATTCATCAGAATAATTAAGCATAGTCCTCACCAAACAGATGTCCTGGCTGTGATGCATCACCATGCACTGTTCAATGTGGAGTTGTTCATCCACTCAGAACATAAAAAATAAGATGGCAGAATAATCTAGATCAAACCTCTGTATAGCGAAAAGATAGATTTTGARTTGTAACCCAGAAAAAAGTGTTAACTCGCAAAATTGAGCCCTGTTTTCAAATGATTATACTTTGAAAATAACTGTTGCAGACTATGCACATCACTATTCTGTTCTYTTTTATTCTGCTATATTACATCTTTTACTATAAAATAGGTGTCTGGACTAATGGTTTGGGTAATAAAAGCGTGTTGTCTGTTAATTAACAAATAAAAGGCTATATCATTGCACAGCTAAAGGCTTCTTCAAGCAAGCGCCACTGCTGAGGTTACTGCCTTTCTGAAGATTGTGTTCCATGATATAATATAACCAGTTGATATTACTTGCTTGCTTTTTATTGACTGACTCGACAAAACATTAGGAACAACTGCTCTTTCCACGACAGACTGACCAGGTGAAAGCTATGATACCTTACTGATGTCACCTTCAATCAATGCTTTTTAAGCCTTGAGACAATTGAGACTTGGATTGTGTATGTGTGCAATTCAGAGGGTGAATGGGCAAGACAAAATATGTAAGTGCCTTTGAATGGGGTATGGTAGTAGGTGCCAGGTGCACTGTTTTGAGTGTGTCAAGAACTGCAACTCTGCTGGATTTTTAACACTCAGCAGTTTCCCGTATGTATCAAGCATGGTCCACCACCCTAAAGACATCCAGCCAACTTGGCACAACTGTGGGAATCATTGGAGTCAGCATGGGCCAGCATCCTTGTGGAACGCTTTCGACAACTTGTAGAGTCCATGCTCCGATGAATTGAGCCTGTTCTGAGGGCAAAAGGGGGTGGAACTCAATATTAGGAAGGTGTTCRTAATGTTTTGTACACAGTGTATATGGGGCATTTTTAAGAATTAAGAGTTATCTGTAATGGTTATGATGAATTAGGCATTGTTGAACACGGTTGGCATAGGCCTATAGATAAATGTGAATATTTTGTTTTAATCCAGTGCAGGCCTACTTGAGTACTCTGAAAAAAATAATGGGAGAACTCTGAACAGTAAAAAAATGCCCATCCCTAATACCTAGTAGCCTACTACATCATTCCTTCTAAACATACATTTAATTATTCTAACTCATTTGGTGTTTCATTACAGAATGAGATGAGGTTTTGTGTGTAGTTATAGTAGCGTGGTAAGTATTGTTAGTGTTCAAGTAGGCCCCAGTATATTGCTAGTCTGAAACAGAATGAGGTGAGAGTGTGTTGTGTGTGTGTGTGTGTGTGTGTGTGTAGTTATTAGAGTGTGTGTAAGTGGTGTGGTAAACAAGGCCCCAGTGTATTGAGGTATGAGCCCCTGACTATAAACTGTAATCTGATTATACCATTCTGCTTTGACTGGGTCTGCAATCTAACACACACACAAACACAAGACCTATGGGTTGTCTGATTAAACCCTTCTGCTCTCACTGAGACTGAGACAGCAGTGGTCGTTAACATTTACTCCCTCAGTCGGCTGTACTTCCACACATTTACGAGAGCTCTCGGCTGTTCCACTAGCAGTAGTAGCAGTACCAGGATTGACTTGGGATCAACTCATACAGGACACACTCCTAAAGGACTCATACAGGATCTCTTGACAACAGGAGGCCACAGATTAACACTGACAGTCTCATACAGCGACAGACATAAACGTATGTTAGTCAACCAGCGGTGTCGAGTGAGGCTACGGCTGAGGGACCGGGGAAGAGTTTTTCAATGGAGCTGGCGGCTGGTACTACTAATGCTGCTGCAGCTGCTGCCTACACGCAGAAGATTCTGGACTATGTGGAAGGTTTCCTGGTCTCCAAGGTAACACACATAGATACACCCACATAGGATTCAAGTGGGCACTGTTTGATGGTTGTGTGTTTTACCTTGTCCTCTCTCCCCCAGACCCTGTTTACAGTGTGTGAGATGGGTTTATTTGACCTGCTGGCCTCGTCACGGCGCCCCCTGTCTCTAGAGGAGGTAGTGCAGGTAATCAGGGCCAGCCTAAGCGGTACTGAGAAGCTGTATCTGACCCGGTCCATCCACTACAGCTCCAAGACCATCTACCTCTGCTGGCACTACCTGATTGATGCTGTGAGGTGAGTCCTCTCACCTGAGTTGTGTTCACCAAGGAGAACATGTTTGGACAAGTATTGAAAGAGGTATCTGAACTTGTCCTGTATGATTAAAAAAAGAGATGTGATTGTTTATTCAGATTCTAACTGTATGCGTGATTGTTTCTCCCCAGGGAAGGCAGTAACCAGTATGAGAAGGCATTTGGTGTCAAGTTTGATGATTTGTTTGAAACCATGTACAGGTGAGACGCACACACACACACACACATACAGCTCTTCATCTCTACCCCTTCCCCCTCTCTCCATCTTCTCCTTCTCCTCCACTCTCTCTCTCCCTCTCCGCTTTCCTGCCTGGTGAAAAAGCGTCAGTGAAGTGAGAAAAGATTAGGGAAGTGAGAAGTTGTAGAATGGCCTTGAGCTTCACAGTCAATCTAATGATAATAATTCACTTGTTATGGTTCAGTGATTTTCTAGTCTAGGATTAGAAGTTAAAGGATTTATTTCAGAACCAAGCACTTTGTCTTCCTTATTCGCTCTCTCTCTCTGCCTGGTGTCTGTCAGTTGTTGTTGGCTGTGTGATAGGTGGGGAAGGAGGACATAAAGGAGGGAGAGGAGGAAGGAGGAGGAATCAGAGTTGTGAAATCATTCACAACTATCTAGTACTGTATGTGTGGAGAGGTTTGTGTGTGTGTAAGCATGCCTGTGTGTGTTTGTTTGTTTTGGGGGTAGGATTGACTCTGGGGGGAGACAGCTGATTGAAGCTCTGCCTTCAGCATGTGTTTTAAAAATGTGTTTGCATGCACATATACGTGTGTTTGTGTGCGTGCACGTGTGTGTGTCTCTGTCCATGTGTGTGTGTGTGTGTAGGTCTGAGGAGGAAAGGGTGCAGTTTATGCAGCTGATGCCCTCCATCTGGAACATCTGTGGTCGAGACGTAGTGACTGCCTTCGACCTCTCACCTTTCAGAACCATCTACTGTACAACCTCAGGGGTGAGGACCTGTGTGTGTGCGTATGCAGAGGCGTCATCCCCCCCCTCAGATTTTTCCAGTAAAAAAAAAAGTTTATATTTGTTGTTGAAGTTTCTCTTTAATACTACTAGCCACATAGCACATTTATGAAGTTGGCTTTAGCTATCCCAAATAGATTCCCAACCTCATAATTAGCTACGAAGAATACATCAATCAAGTTAGAGTAGCTGGCTTGTCGAACTATTTTAGATGGCATGCCTGCTGGCAAGGTTGGTAGACTTTAGAAAAGCAAGCAATAACTAAATGTACTGAATAAGACTGAAATTCCTTTAAATATTTTACCCAGATTTGAGCAGAGATGCAGAGAAGCATATTTAGTTTGTTTAAAAAAAGAACCACCAGTCAGGAGGATACAGACAGCTCAAGAGGAATGCTTAGATATCCAGAAAAATAAACACATTAAGGATAATGATTGTGGCTTTAGATTCCAGGAAAAAGCTGTTTCAYGTGTTTGAGAAATGCAGAATTATCCAACTTCCCAACAAGAAACCTAGCCCCTCTCCGGACCAACCCCCAGCCATCCTCACGTACATTGTACCCCCTGTAAAGGGTTGCGTCAATCAAATCTGGTATCAGGATAAAATGTGATTCAGAGTCACCGAATATACTTTAAGTATTTTTATTTAACACAAGCGATAAATGGTAAATGCAATTTTCGTATATACGGGTTCACTGTATCACCACGCAGGGTAAAGCAGAGAACTGACTAGAATAGTACAGACATCTTCTTTTATACTGGYACAGAGGTAGTTCCAACTTCAGAGTTGGCCTGTAGTAGAGGCTCAGCGTGGTTTAAACTTGCTAGCCTATCGGTGGTGCCCAGGCTGGTCCCAGCCCCACAGCACTCAGGATTCAGATGTCCGGAAATGTTGTTGTGAAGATTGGGGTGAGTTGTCGGTGGCTACACATTCCTCAGTTCCTGTTTTCTTGTTATTCAGCAACCTTCTGGTTTGCACAGTCGACACCCTGCATTCCCGCTATGTTTGTGCAACACTAWAATAGCTGGGTTAGCAACACATTATGTTTGTGATTAACATGTCCTACTTATATAAGGCATACATTTTTGTTAAAAGGAGAACAAAACCATGCTTCACACRCCTCTGATTTTTGGAGTGCATGACGCCCCTGTGTGTGTTTGTGCGTGTGTATGTAAAGGGGACAATCTTAACATGATATTGTAGGAAAATAACTCCAAAGACCACAGGGGGTAGCTGTGCAGCTGTACGAGCTGAGGCTGAGAGGAGTTGGGCTCTGACACACACACACACATTGTGGAAAGAGAGGAAGAGGCTAGGGAGATAAAAAGTTCTGTGTGTTGTGTTTCCCTTTCATTCTTTTTTGTTATTTTCGCTTCTTTGATTCCTTTTCTCCCCTGTCCTGCTGTATTGAACTATTTGTGTGTGTGTGTGTGTGTGTGTTGTGTGTGTGTGTGTGTGTGTGTGTGTGTGTGTGTGTGTGTGTGTGTGTGTGTGTGTGTGTGTGTGTGTGTGTGTGTGTGTGTGTGTGTGTGTGTGTGTGTGTGTGTGTGTGTGTGTGTGTGTGTGTGTGTGTGTGTGTGTGTGTGTGTGTGTGAATGTGTGTGTATGTGTTAATGTATGTGTATGTATGTGTGTGTGTGTCTGTGATGTGAGAGTGGGTGTGTTCAGAATACAGATTCCACTAAACAATCTTCTAAACCTCACCCAGCCTCAGGGCTAGACAGTCTCCCAGACAGGCCAGGTTTCTGCTGCTTACTGATCTCTGTGTGTCTCTGTAGACACTGTTTGGGTGTAAACCCCACATAGAGATCACACATCACAAACACACACCAGGGCTGGGCGGGCTCTCCTGGGACTCAGCACCTCATTGGTAATTTGTGGATTATTGGTCCACCTAATAAGTCCTGCCCCCAGGTCTAACGTAATGTCCATTAGTCAGTAAAAGTGTACAAGTTACCATGACCACACGATCACCTGGTTTACCCTCTCCGGTACCTAGGCCATTTATTCATGTGATTATAATACTCTGATCCTATATTACACATCACTGCATCTATCTCTCTCTTTAGGTTGTAGTGGAGCCCTAGCCAAGAAATATGTGTTGACGTACCCAGAATGCACAGTGACGATCTTTGACATCCAGAGAACACTTTGTTACCGTCGACAACCAGACGATCAGCTTCCATTAAGTTCCACAAAGAGAGACAGCCAATCAATGACCTCAGACAAAGCGGTGGGAGGAGCCCGTAACAAGTTCTATCCTAAGTTATCTTTGTCATTGACTGACAGCATTGTATGTGTAGTGGACTTTTTCAAAGACGAGTTGCTAGATGCTGACCTCTACATTCTGTCGAGAATCCTTCATGACTGGATGGACACACGCTGCATAGAACTACTGAGAAGTCTACAGGGCCTGCAAACCAAGTATACACACCCTCCTCCATCCCCCTCTCTCTCCTTCAGTCATTCTCTCTGGTGAGAAAGATCAGATGCGACTTGACTCTCCTTACTCTTCCGCACCCCCCTTCTTCGCCTTGGGTGACTATGCCAACAAAAGCATCCTGTCAGACAAGCCCACAAGCACAAATACATACATACACACGCACACGCACACGCACGCACACAATCTCTGGCCTTTGAGAGCTCTGCTGTAGCCAGAAGCTTGCTACATAACACAAACACACTCACACACTTGCAAGTACATAACACACACACACATATTCTGCATAACAATGAAGATATTGTTTAACCTTCAGCTCAACCTTCTGCTAGAAACAAACAGCAAGCAGCAGTCTGGGTATGACAACTGTCATGACTGACCACGAGAATCCAAAAAGGTCAGATCAGGTTTGCAATTAATAATTTCAATCAGACCCCCTCTTAACCATAGGGGAAGGAAAGAACTAGTGGGGATTAACAACTCACGTCCTGTTGTAAATCAAGGGAGAAGATCCAGGCTCTCCCTCTCCAAATTCATCAAAGGAATGTGCTTTGTCTCAACAGACCTTTTTCCTGGTGAAACTAACACATTCAAAAGCAAATACTGGAACAATATTTCTAACGTAGAACGTGGGGAATGGTCAGAGGTGATCTATAGAACACTAATGTCATTTTGTTTGTTATTTTGTGATGTCATTAAAAATGTTATAAAGGAAATACTGTAACTTGGAAAGTATACACACTACATATATGAAGTTTCCATACTATGTGCTGTGCATGTAATATGAAAAATGATTAAAGTGTTTTTGTTAAGAGAGGGATGTGATTTGAAAAGTTATATGAGATTATTGTTTCCATAACTTTGCGCAGTGAGTAATCACCGCCCCGGAGTGAGGTCAAGGAGCGTCCCAGCCTGCCGGAACTGCCCCTTTCGAGCAAATGGTATAAAGGATGGGTTAAGAAGTGAACATATTAGACCAGAAAAGCGCAATGCTGCAGCTGCGCATTTAAAATGGTTTGAACTTTGAATCTCAACACGAGGTGGAGACGATAAACTTCCATCCCGGACAATCACTGGTACGGCTGATCAGCTGTCCTAAGTAAAGTATCTTCGAAAGCTAATTGAAGTAGGACCATCCTGTTACTCTGCTCAAACCATCGTATTACGCTACTCTCATCACCCCACTGGGGTACCATCGATACGGCTGGCTATCCTATCATCAAATAAGTATTTTCAAGAGTGAATGGAAGGAAAATCCACTCTGTAGTTCTGTTCAGGACTACACGACAAGTCACCGGTGCCGGTACAGAGTCAATGTGTGGGGGCACCGGTTAGTTGAGGTAGTACATACAGTTGAAGTCGGAAGTTTACATACACTTATGTTGGAGTCATTAAAACTAGTTTTTCAACCACTCCACAAATTTCTTGTTAACAAACTATAGTTTTGGCAAGTCGGTTASGATATCTACTTTGTGCATMACACAAGTAATTTTTCCAACAATTGTTTACAGACCGATTATTTCATTTATAATTCACAGTATCACAATTCCAGTCGGTCAGAAGTTTACATATACTAAGTTGACTGTGCCTTTAAACAGCTTGGAAAATTCCAGTAAAGTATGTCATGGCTTCAGAAGCTTCTGATAGGCTAATTGACATCATTAGAGTCAATTGGAGGTGTACCTGTGGATGTATTTCAGGCCTACCTTCAAACTCAGTGTCTCTGCTTGACATCATGGGAAAATCAAAAGAAATCAGCCAAGACCTCAGAAGAAAAATTGTAGACCTCCACAAGTCTGGTTCATCCTTGGGAGCAATTTCCAAATGCCTGAAGGTACCACGTTCATCTGTACAAACAATAGTATGCAAGTATAAACACTATGGGACCACGCAGCCATCATACCGCTCAGGAAGGAGACGCGTTCTGTCTCCTAGAGATGAACGTACTTTGGTGCGAAAAGTGAAAATCAATCCCAGAACAACAGCAAAGGACCCTGTGAAGATGCTGGAGGAAATAGGTACAAAGGAATCTATATCCAGAGTAAAACGAGTCCTATATCGACATAACTTGAAAGGCCGCTCAGCAAGAAGCCACTGCTCAAAAACCACCATAAAAAGGCCCGACTASGGTTTGCTACTGTACATGGGGAAAAAGATCGTACTTTTTGGAGAAATGTCCTCTGGTCTGATGAAACAAATATAGAACTATTTGGCTATAATGACCATCGTTATGTTTGGAGGAAAAAGGGAGAGGCTTGCAAGCCGAAGAACACCATCCCAACCATGAAGCACGGGGGTGGCAGCATCATGTTGTGGTGGTGCTTTTCTGCATGAGGGACTGGTGCACTTCACAAAATAGATGGCATCATGAAGTACGAAAATTATGTGGATATATTGAAGCAATATCTCAAGACATCAGTCAGGAAGTTAAAGCTTGGTCGCAAATGGGTTTTCCAAGTGGACAATGACCCCAAGCATACTTCCAAAGTTGTGGAAAAATGGCTTAAGGACAACAAAGTCAAGGTATTGGAGTGGCCCTGACCTCAATCCCATAGCAAATTGGTGGGCGGAACTAGGAAGGAGGCCTACAAACCTGACTCAGTTACACCTGCTCTGTCAGGAGGAATGAGACAAAATTCACCCAACATATTGTGGGAAGCTTGTGGAATGCTACCCGAAGCGTTTGACCCATGTTTAACAATTTAAAGGCAATTGAGTGTATGTAAACTTCTGACCCACTGCGAATGTGATGAAAGAAATAAAAGCTGAAATAAATCATTATCTCCACTATTATTCTGACATTTCACATTCTTAAAATAAAGTGATGATCCTAACTGACCTAAGACAGGGAATTTTTACTAGGATTAAATGTCAGGAATTGTGAAAAACTGAGTTTAAATGTATTTGGCTAAGGTGTATGTAAAACTTCCGACTTCAACTATACATGTAGGTAGAGTTAATTAAAGTCACTATGTACAGATGACAACAGAGAGTGACAGTGGTGTGGGGAGGGGGGGAGGCAATGCAAATAGTCTGGGTAGCCATTTGACTAGATGTTCAAGAGTGGCTTTGGGATGGAAGCTGTTTAGAAGCCTCTTGGACCTAGACTGTAGTGCCTTGCGGTCGGAGGCCGCGCAGTTGCCATACCAGGCAGTGATGCAACCAGTCAGGATGCTCTCGATGGTGAAGCTGTAGAACCTTTTGAGGATCTGAGGACCCATGCCAAATCTTTTCAGTCTCCTTAGGGGGAATAGGTTTTGTCGTGCCCGCTTCACGACTGTCATGGTGTGCTTGGACCATGTTATGATGAGAAAGGGGGCGTGCTCAGTCCTCTTTTTCCTGTCGTCCACAGTCATCTCCTTTGTCTTGATCACGTTGAGGGAGAGGTTGTTGTCCTGGGACCTCACGGCCAGGTCTCTGACCTCCTCCCTATAGGCTGTCTCCCTATAGGRTGTCTCCTCCCTATAGGCTGACACTGTTGTGTCATCGGCAAATTTAACAGATGACAGATGTGGTGAACTCCTCAATGCCATTGGYGTAATCCTGGAACATATTCCAGTCTGTGCTAGCAAAACAGTCCTGTAGCTTAGCATCTGCTTCATCTGACCACTTTTTTATTGATCTAGTCACTGGTGCTTCCTACTTACATGTTTTCTTGTAAGCAGGAATCAGGAGAATAGGATTATGGTCGGATTTGCCAAATGGAGGGCGAGGGAGACCTTTGTAAGCGTCTCTCTGTGTGGAGTACAGGTGGTCCAGAGTTATTTTCCCTCTGGTTGTACATTTAACATGCTGATAGAAATTTGGTATAACTGATTTAAGTTTCCCTGTATTAAAGTCCCCGGCTACTAGGAGCGCCGCCTCTAGGTGAGCGTTTTCTTGTTCGCTTATGGCGGAATACAGCTCATTCAATGCTATCTTAGTGCCAGCCTCTGACTGTGGTGGTATGTAAAACAGATACAAAGAATACAGATGAAATCTGTAGTCTACAGCTTATCATGAGATACTCTACCTCAGGCGAGCAATAGCTTGAGAATTCCTTAGGTATTGTCTTAATCGGGTAACAATGAAGCATAGTTAATTATACAAAAACCAGTCTTCAGATTAATGTTAAAGTCAAGTCACGACACAACGGAGGAAGAAACACATTCACGGACATCATATCATGTCTAGTCCATCCTAGCCCAGAGCCAAAGAACGCAATCAATCACTCACTCATTATTAATTGACTGTATGTGTGAGTGCCTGTGTTTGTATGTGTGTGTGTGCATGCCTGTGTGCGTGCGTGTAGGAGGTGGTGTGTTGGTTGTCGAGGCGTTGCTGTGTGAAGACGGGTCAGGGCCTCTGACAGCCCAGTGACGGGAAAGAGCAGATGTACACCGCCAAAGATATTTATAACTTAACCAAGATAGACCACAGCCTTTCGTTTGAAACTGGAACAAGTCAGTCATAGTGGGCAGAACAAGCAAGGAGGTGGGCAGAACCAAACACGAGCTAGTGAGATCCTATTGGCGCATTCTAGCATACATGTGCATATTTCCATCAGGGAACGCCTACTCTGTGAAATGTGCGTGTGCAATAACTCAATTTGCCTTTGCACTCCTTCTAAACAACGTATTTATTTTTTTACTTTGGCCAAGTGTAAAGTCTACAAAACATATTCCACTCTGTTCGTAACAGATTCTATTTTTGGGAACAGAAAACTGTATTGAGATAAAATGTTTAATCAATGATAACATTTGTAGAATCCTGGCCATCTTCCATCTTCTCCCACTGCCAGCCACTGYGCTTCCTCTAACTACCATATTTGGTAGTGAGTGGAAACGCCAAGCGGATGCTTCACATTTATACATCCTGCAAAATATCTGTCTCATTGTGACATTGCCCTGCTGACAGCCGTAGGGTTTAACAACGTACATGTGTAGAGGACAGGCCAGATGTATTGATGCTGTCCTGGGTTGCAAGTAGAGTAGTCTATCTACTGTTGATGTAGACTTGTCCCATCTCTGTAGAGATGTCCCATCTCTGTAGACGTGTCCCATCTCGGTAGACCTGTCCCATCTCTGTAGCTTGTGTAGTAAACCTGTCGTCTTTGTAAACCTTTGTTCTTCTGCTGTTTGTATTATAGAATATTTACCCATTAGAACTGTAATGGAATGTGCTACAGCTTCTCTGTTTCTGATTGGTTCTCTGGAGAGGTAAAGTGAGGGAGTAAATGAAGTAGAGGGAGAGTCAGACATTCAAGGACATTCATCCTCTTGTCTTTCCCTCCTCTTCACCAAACTAATCTGGCCTCAGGCTGYGTCACACCACACTAACACGTAACATGTCCCTGTTCTTTAGTAGGGGCCTTTGCAGGACGCTGCTGTAAGACAACAGTCCCAAGGGATTTTGGGCATACACCCACTAAATCATCTGTATGTGAGTCTTGGTTATTCTTGGCAAAAGTTGACTTTTTCTAGAGGTTATAGCAAGGTGCTACTCCTGTATATTTTAGCATGGAAACCACATTTTGCTGGAGGCGTATTCATTAAAGATGAAACAAGTCTCTCATAGCTCTGCATGGTCGGCCCTGGTCAAACAAGGCCTTGTTAGATTAAAAGTATTTAGGTGATAGTATGACATACTCTTCCTTGCAGGTGAGAGCAAAGATAGTTGAGATTTGATTTCAGCAGAGGAAAGAGGAGATAAAGGAGGAGAGAGGAGGAAAGGGGGAGATAAGAGAGGAGATGAAAGGAGGAGAGAGGAGGAAAGGAGGAGATAAGAGAGCAGATGAGACTCACAGCTCAGAGTTCTTTTCATTGTAACTGTCTTGCACAGACACACACTTCTCACAATTCAATAAAAAACTTTTTCTGATGTAAGCCTGCTTTTCTCCAGTATATACATTCAGTTATTCATGCTGACGTCTCGGTGACAGCAGTATTGAGCTGAGGACAAAGCCTGTCTGCCCAATAGGATATATATATATATATATATGTATATATATATATATACACACACACACACTTCTTTGAGTAGCTGGTTAGGTAGTGAGGTGGAGCTGGGGTGCCTGCAGTAGACTGGTGTGGGTAGGGTTAGTGCTGTGTGGTTGGAAGGGTCAAGCTGTGTAATAATGCTACAATGACACTCTGATGTTTGACTGTATGTGTTTCTAAGGGCTTATCTGGGTCTAAGCATGTTGTGTGTCTGTCCACTTGTATGTAGCTGTTTGTCTTTGAGGACCATCTCAACCCTTATAATCACGTATCCCTCACTTTCTCTCTCCACCTCTCTCTCTCACCGAGCCGTAACCTTCATGAGCAGTGAAGTTCATAATAATTATTGTAAACCTAGACAGAGAGACAGGTACTGAGCGTTGAGGCAGTGAGACAGTGATGTTTATAATGTAACGAGTCAGTGAGATGGGTACTGAGTGGTAAGACAGTGAGCAGTGAGACAGTGATGTTTCTAATGTTTAAGGTTAAACGGATGCGGTTGCCGTGGGTGATTGCTGCCAGGGGAAGCTGGCCTTTAACAGCCAACCACAGTTCAACTCATTAGCATATTTCCCATGATTGTTTTTGTTACAGTGGAAATGCCACGGTCCTAGGTTTATCTCTCACAGCATCAGACCAGATGCATGCACGCACGCACACACATACACAAAACATTGATCAGTTCTGCCACTGTTGATTAAGATCAAGTCTGGCTAAAGTCAGCTATTTGCAGTCATGTCTGTCAGAGGAGAATGCTTGGTACTCATTATATTTGGATAATTAGCCAGCTCCTCTCTCATTAACTGTACACGGCAACATAATGAGTTGCAGTGAGGTTTGGAAACATTACTACTGTCTGTTTGTCTGACTGGCTATGTCTGTGTGACATTTCTACTGTTTGTCTGACTGGCTATCTCTGTGTGACATTTCGTCTGTCTGACTGGCTATCTTTGTGTGACATTTCGTCTGTCTGACTGGCTATCTTTGTGTGACATTTTGTCTGTCTGACTGGCTATCTTTGTGTGACATTTCTACTGTCTGTCTGACTGGCTATCTTTGTGTGACATTTCTACTGTCTGTCTGACTGGCTATCTTTGTGTGACATTTCTACTGTCTGTCTGACTGGCTATCTTTGTGTGACATTTCTACTGTCTGTCTGACTGGCTATCTTTGTGTGACATTTCTACTGTCTGTCTGACTGGCTATCTTTGTGTGACATTTKTACTGTCTGTCTGACTGGCTATCTCTGTGTGTGGTATTACTATTGTCTGTCTGACTGGCTATCTCAGTGTGTGGCATTACTGCAAACCTCAGAATATCTCAGAATTTCTGATAACTGATAATGATAACTGATGATAACTGTCATTATAAATGCATAGATACATTTTATAAATAGATCTTCCTCACATTTTAGGAACCGACTGTTAAATGTAGTATATTAAATGTAGTATAAATACTCAGAAATAAGTCCCCAGAGCTGCAGGAGCGACTGCAAATGAGAGGAGCAGAGAGAGAGACAGACAGAGTTCAAACGCCTGCTAGATTCTCTTCCTCCAAGTTGTCACTGATTCATCCTAACAAGTTTCAAAGTTCAGGTTATTTAAATATATAAAGTTTGTGTTTCGATAATATAAATGTCTAATAGATTCAGTATTCGTCTCTCCTGTCACCATCAGCTCTGAGCTATACAGCCTCTGAAGACAGCAGCTATCTTCACACACTGACTCTATAATCTGCTACAAATTAGCATAAAAAAATACTATCCTTATGCCTTATGACTCATACAACTATGACGTGTTTTAAGCGACAGGCACATGCACATATGCGCTCATGCCTCTTTCATATGCTAGTCAGAACTAGGAAACTAAAACATTTCTGACTTGCTGATTTGTGAAATGCGGCACGTGTATATCTACAACCAGTTAGCTAGTCGGAAATGTCAGAGTTTCCTAGTTCCAACTAGCACGTGAACGCGGCATTAGGCATGCATGTACACACACTRACACACACATTACATCCGTCACATAATCACATTACACAGTAAAGGGCTGAGCCAGCTGCCATCCAGGACCTCTATACCAGTCAGTAGATTGGTTAGGTTAGATTACTTGTTGGTTATTACTGCATTGTCGGAACTAGAAGCACAAGCATTTCGCTACACTCTTATTAACATCTGCTAACCATGTGTATGTGACTAATAAAATTTGATTTGATTTGATTTGATTTGATTTGATTTAGAAAGGCTTCTTTAGTGTTCTAAGATTTCATAACTGTGACCTTAACAACCGTTCCACAGGTGCATGTTCATTAATTGTTTATGGTCCATTGAACAAGCATGGGAAACAGTGTTTAAACCCTTTACAATGAAGATCTGTGGAGTTATTTGGATTTTTACAAATTATCTTTAAAAGACAAGGTCCTGAAAAAGGGCCGTTTATTTTTTTGCTGAGTTTATATATGAAGTTAACAGAAATAATTGTGGGTGACTGTGTATTATGTACAGTACCAGTGAAGTTTGGACACACCTACTCATTCAAGGGTCTTTCTTTATGTTTTACTATTTTCTACATTGTAGAATAATAGTGAAGACATCGCAACTCTGAAATTACACATGAAATCATGCAGTAACCAAAAAAGTATTAAACTAATCTAAATATGCTTTATATTTGAGATTCTTCAAATAGCCACCCTTGCCTTGATGACAGCTTTGCGCACACTTGGCATTCTCTCAACCAGCTTCACCTGGAATGCTTTTCCAACAGTCTTGAAGGAGTTCCCACATATGCTGAGCACTTGTTGGCTGCTTTTCCTTCACTCTGCGGTCCAACTCATCCCAAACTATCTCAGTTGGGTTGAGATCGGGTGATTGTGGGGGCCAGGTATCTGATACAGCACTCCATCACTCTCCTTCTTGGTCAAATAGCCCATACACAGTGTGTTGGGTCATTGTCCTGTTGAAAAACAAATGATAGTCCCACTAAGCGCAAACCAGATGAGATGGCGTAACGCTGCAGAATGCTGTGCCATGCTTGTTAAGTGTGCCTTGAATTCTAAATAAATTACAGTGTCACCAGCAAAGCACCCCCACACCATCACACCTCCACCTTCTTGCTTCATGGTGGGAACCACACATGCGGAGATCATCCGTTCAGCTACTCTGCATCTCACAAAGACATGGCGGCTGGAACCAAAAATCACAAATTTGGACTCATCAGACAAAGGACGGATTTACACCGGTCTAATGTCCATTGCTCGTATTTCTTGGCCCAAGCAAGTCTCTTCTTCTTATTGGTGTCCTTTAGTAGTGGTTTCTTTGAAGCAATTCAACCATGAAGGCCTGATTCACACAGTCTCCTCTGAACAGTTGATGTTGAGATGTGTTTGTTACTTGAACTCTGTGAAGCATTTATTTGGGCTGTAATTTCTGAGGCTGGTAACTCAAATTAACTTATCCTCTGCAGCAGAGGTAACTCTTGGGTCTTCCATTCCTGTGGCTGTCCTCATGAGAGCCAGTTTCATCATAGCACTTGATGGTTTTTATTACTGCACTTGAAGAAACTTTCAAAGTTCTTGAAATATTCCTGATTGACTGACCTTCATGTCCTAAAGTAATGATGGACTGTCGTTTCTCTTTGCTTATTTGAGCTGTTCTTACCATAGTATGGACTTGATCTTTTACCAAATAGGGCTATCTTCTGTATACTACCCCTACCTTGTCACAACACAACTGATTGGCTCAAGCGCATTAATTAAGAAGGTGTCACGCCTGCTCCCGCTCTTCCTCCCCCTGGCGCTCGAGGGTGCCAGGATCCCCAGCATTACGCACTCAAGCCACCATCAGGACTCACACCTGCCTTCCCCCCGTCACGCGCACCCATCCCACGTCGGGCCTCAGACGGATCGTCAGGTCTTGTTCGCCCAGCCGGCTCGTCAGACTGTTACGTCTCCGCCGGATCATCGGGCTTCCACGCCGCAGCGGGATGGACAGGCGTTCATCCCTCAGCCGGCTCGCCAGGCTCCCATGGCTCAGCCGGCTTGCCTGGCTCCCACGCCCCTGCCGGTTCGTGGGGCGTTTACCCCCAGCCGGCTTGCCCAGCGCCCATGTCTCGGCTGGCTCGCCCAAGTGGGGTACTGTCACGCCTGCTCCCGCTCTTCCTCCCCCTGGCGCTCGAGGGTGCCAGGATCCCCAGCATTACGCACTCAAGCCACCATCAGTACTCACACCTGCCTTCCCCGTAACGCGCATCAGCGATCATTGGACTCACGTGATACTGTGCATTTGACGCATGCACACACACACACACATTGAAGGTGTTAATAGACAGCTGTACTGTATGATTACTCTACATACTGTTATTATACACTGAGTGTACAAAACATGTAGAACACCTTTCTAATATTGAGTTACACCCCCTTTTACCGTCAGACTGCCTCAATTCATCGGGGCATGAACTCTACAATCTGTCGAAAGCTTTCCACAGGGATGCCGGCCCATGTTGACTCCAATGCTTCCCACAGTTGTGTCAAGTTGGCTCGATGTCTTTTGGGTGGTGGACTATTATTGATACACAAGGGAAACTGTTGAGCCTGAAAAACCCAGCAGTGTTGCAGTTCTTCTTCTTCTTATTTTTTATATATATATTTTCCCCCTCAATTTCGATCTTATCCACGCTGCAACTCCCCAGCGGGCTCGGGAAGGCGAAGGTCGAGTCATGTGTCCTCCGAAACATGACCCGCCAAACCACGTTTCTTAACACACGCCTGGTTAACCCAGAAGCCAGCCTCTCCAATGTGTCGGAGGAAACGCCATTCAACTGAAAATTGAGGTCAGCCTGCAGGCGCCCCGGCCCGCCACAAGGAGTCTCTAGAGCGCGATGATCAAAGTAAAGCCCCCTTGGCCAAATCCTGCTCTAACCCGGACGACGCTGGGCCAATTGTGTGCCGCCCTATGGGACTCCCGATCACGTACGGTTGTGATACAGCCCTAGCGTTGCAGCTCTTGACACAAACTGGTGCGCCTGGCAACTTCTACCATACCCCGTTCAAAGTCACTTAAATCTTTTGTCTTGCCCATTCACCCTCTGAATGGCACTCACACAATCCATGTCTCAATTGTCTCAAGGCTTAAAAATCCTTCTTTAACCTGTCTCCTCCCCTTCATCTACACTGATTGAAGTGAATTTAACAAGTGACATCCATAAGGGATCATAGCTTTCACCTGGATTCACCTGGTCAGTCTGTCATGGAAAGAGCAGGTGTTCCTAATGTTCTGTATACTCAGTGTAAATGCATAGAGACATTTCATGTATTGATCTTGCTCACATTTTAGGAACTGACTGTAGACTACATTAAATGTTGTACAATCACTCAGAAATGAGTCCCCAGAGCTGCAGTATTGGCTGCAAAATGAGAGGAGCAGAGAGGGAGAAAGAGAGAGAGAGAGTTCAAATGGCTGCAAGCTGTCAGTGACTCATCCTAACAAGTTATAATGAAATGGTGAAAAAATCTCAAGTTTCAGAGTTTTTATTATTTATATGTGTAAAGTTTGTGTTTTGATAATATAAATGTCTAATCGATTCATTATTCGTCTCTCCTGTCACCATCAGCTCTGAGCTATACAGCCTCTGAAGACTGCAGCGATCTTCACACACTGCCTTTCTCTCTGTAATCACACACACACACACACAATGCTGCTTTTCTCTGTAATCACACACACAACTCTGCTTTTCTTTCTCTCTGTAATCACACACACACACACACACACACACACACACACACACACACACACACACACACACACACACACACACACACACACACACACACACACACACACACACACACAATGCTGCTTTTCTCTCTGTAATCATACGCACAAAATTATGCTTTTCTGTCTATATAATTTGCGGCAAATCAGCATGTTCAAAATGTTATCCTTATGCCTTATGATTTATACAACACACACACACACACACACATACATACGCACACACATACGCACAAGCAAGCATGCATGGACGGACGCACGCACACACAGACACATACTACACACACTGGCCTTATACACACCTCCAGTGTCAGAATAAGATATTAGTAGCTTATTCCCATGCAGCAGCAGGAAAGCCCATCTGATAGGTGGCTGAGGCTTTACCATAATGATTGGTTCAGTCTCTGCTACACACAGGAAACACCTGCTGGAACACACAGAATACTAACCAGGACTTTCTGGAGACTGTATTACTGAGTTAAAGCCTAGGCACTCAGGGAGATAAGGCAAGTCTTCAGGTCTCAGGCAAGGTTCCTATGACATACATAGTTGTGGGTGACTGAGTGACTGTGTATTATGTATGTATGAGGTAAATAACAATCTATGAGTACTCAGTCTTGTTGGCAATGAGGCAGGAAAAATGCTTCCCTACTGTCCTCTCCTCTCATCCTGTCCTTGTTAAAACATACAGCTTGTTTAGTCACTCATGCTAACAGATTAGTCATTCCAGCCTCTAGTCCAGCCAGAATCATAGTAAACACACTTTTATTTCCAGCCTGATACACACACACACACACACACAGTCCTACCCACCTTCCCTTCTCTCAAGCCTCTGTTCAACCATTCCTTCCCCAGGGTCGGTTCGTCTGTCTGTCTGCTGGATCTGACTCATTATGGCACTACAGGGGGCTGGACACACACTGCTCTCACATCCATCAAGGTGGCAGCCTGTTACCAGCAGGCTGGAAAGAGCTGAGGCCCGTGGCATAAACAGCCTGTTTTAATCTGGACTCCTGTGTGTGTGTTTTTTTGTGTGTGCGTGCGTGCGTGTGTATGAGTGTGTGTGTGTGTATCTGTGTCAGACAGCAGGAGAAACACTGATCCACAGTGACAGCAGAGGGACAGTAGAGCCAGATATAATGCAGGACTGTCATTATGACACAGATTCTGTCTGTTTAAACCATCTATAGCTTTATAGAATGACACTCATCTGCGTGCATGCCTGTGTTTGATACATGTATCTGTCTTTAGTGACAGGATGCAGTCTAGAGAGAAATAAGCCTGTTGGATGAGAAAGAGATGATTCACTCAGTATTACAGCAGATATAGCAGACGTGTATAGTGACTTGCCAGGAAGAGCACGGAGTAATGGAGGCTTCTGTTTCTTTTAACTGTAGACTTACAACACTTGAAAGTGGGAAATAACAGTAGCAATCTGTAACCCAATCTGTTCATTGGCAGCCATATTGGACTGGCAGCCATCTTGGAAAGGCGCTAAAGTAAAGAAACTAGCTAATATCAACGGCAATCAGAGATTCAGCACCACGGACAACGGCTATCAGAGATTCAGCACCACGGACAACGGCTATCAGAGATTCAGCACCACGGACAACGGCAATCAGAGATTCAGCACCACGGACAACGGCTATCAGAGATTCAGCGACACGGACAGCGGCAATCAGAGATTCGGATCCACGGACAGCGGCTATCAGAGATTCAGCTCCACACACACCGGTAATCAGAATCCTGTGATCTGACCTTTCAGAACCACAAGACAGCGACCATCAGCTGCAGTCATCCCTGAATCAATTATATAGGCTACAGGAAAACGTAGTAAGCAGCTAGAAACCTGAAGGGCAAGACTCCCCACAAACTCTGTTTGCATAGACTGTTCACAAACAAACAATTTCCGAGATAGAAACATTTGATAAATCTGGTGTGGGTGTGTATGTTGGCCTTTAGCAGTGGAACATGCTGCATGAATGTGTGTGTGTCAGTGTGCGTGTCAGTGTCAGTGTGTGCACACGTGCATGTGTGTTAATGGAGGACTCTCATATATGACCCTCATCCCCCCACTCGTCTACAGACCCATTACATGTCTCTGACTCCACACCTCCGTCTCTCTTCCCCCCTCTCTCAGGAGGAGTGCCTCTCCATTATATCTGAAATGGAGAGTCTTGACACTGTTGTGGATGAAACAAAGGAGGCAGGGGAGGTGTGTTGGTATTGGTGTGTGTATTTGTGCCTGTGTAGGGAGGATGGTTTTGCTCACTGATGTGTTTTAGAGGCTGTGCAGGTATTTCCCTCTGCCAGCAGTCTGAATATAGATAGCTAGATGTATAAGTCTTTACTCTGTAGAAGTGAAGAGGTGGGGAGGGATAAAGTCAGACTTTCTTCTGGTCTTAACTGTGATCTCACAGAGATGGAGATTCTCAGCCTTTAGATATCTGTCACGTCAGCTCCTCCTCAGCCATTTCTCTAGTGCTTTTCTCATGGTAGCACTCTTATACAGGTGTGTGTGTGTGTGTGTGTGTGTGTGTGTGTGTGTGTGTGTGTGTGTGTGTGTGTTGTGTGTGTGTGTGTGGTGGTGTGGTGTGTGTGTGTGTGTGTGTGTTGTTGTGTGTGTGGTGCTCATCATTGATAGAGATTATTAAAAGCTCAAGATCAGAAGGAGTCATTTCAGCAGATCTTAAAGACGTGCTAAAGCCCAGTTGACACCTGGCACACACGAGTACACACACAGGATAGAGAGAATGTCGGGATGAGTACTTGAAAGAGAGTATGGAAGGAATTTAGGGAGAAGAAGGTGGAGAGAGGATGGAGGTATGACACAGCAGGAATGAGTGGGCAGAGGGACCCATATGCTCTGGGAGCTGTGGTGTGTTGTGTGTGTGTGGTGTGTGTGTGTGTGTGTGTGTGTGTGTGTGTGTGTGTGTGTGTGTGGTGTGTGTGTTGTGTGTGTGTGTGTGTGTGTGTGTGGTGTGTGTGGTGTGTGTGTGGTGTGTGTGTGTGTGTGTGTGTGTGTGTGTGTGTGTGTGTGTGTGTGTGTAGAGAGAGAGAGAGACTTATAAATAAGACAAATGACTTGCTTTCCATACTTCCGGCGGAATAGCGATAACATCCCTCCACACACACTGTGTGACCTGAAATTACCATCTGAAATGTAAGCTGTGATTGTTAGTCTTTCTAGGAGAGGATCCGGCCTCTGCTGGGACATAAATACATTAAGATGAATCAGCGAATGAAACGATCAGTTACTGAATGAATCATTCTAGATGTGACTTCCTGCTGTGTTGCTGTTCCTCCACACTCATATGCTTTCTTCTTTTGTTATTCTCCTCTTCCGTTTTATTCTGCCCTTGTGGAACATATTTGTTGTTGTCTAATTGGAACATTTGGAGGAGGCAGCTCAAATAGGAGAGAGATGACTCATAGCAGGAGGGAACAGGATTGTGTGTATGTGTGTGTGCATGCTCATGTCACTGATGTCCTCTACGACTTTCAGCTTCTTCCCTCCTCTGGTGCCGACACACACACCAGCAGTCTAGAGATTCTGAATTAGGCATTTGGTATTGTTGATGGCAGAGGGGAGATGGTCGTTAATTACAGAGGGGAAAGGTAATGACTGTGTGTCTGAGGGCAGGGTAATGGCTGCTGCCAATACTCTGGTATGAGAGCAACACAGGACTCAGGAGACTAACTATGATGAATAGCTAACTAACATCTCTCAATATGCTAGTGTGTGTATACAGTGCCTTTGGAAAGTATTCAGACCCCTTGACTTTTTCCACATTTTGGTACTGTACAGTCTTATTCTAAAATGGATTAAATAAAAATAAATCCTCATCAATCTACACACAATACCCCATAATGACAAAGTGAAAACAGGTTTGTATTCATTTTTGCAAATGTATTAAAAATAAAAAACAAAAATACCTTATTCATTCAGACTCTTTGCTATGAGACCCGAAATTGAGCTCAGGTGCATCCTGAGGTGCATCCTACATCCTGAGGTGCATCCTACATCCTCAGGTGAATCCTACGTTGATCCTCCTTGAGATGTTTCTACAACTTGARTGGAGTCCACCTGTGGTAWATTCAATTGATTGGACATGATTTGGAAAGGCACACACTTGTCTAAATAAGGTCCCACAGTTGACAGTTTATGTCAGAGTAAAAACCAAACAAGATTCTCTGGTCTGATGAAACCAAGATTGAACTATTTTGGCCTGAATGCCAAGCGTCACATCTGGAGGAAACCTGGCACCATCCATACGGTGAAGTATGGTGGTGGCAGCATCATGCTGCGGGGATGTTTTTCAGTGGCAGGGACTGGGAGACTAGTCAGGATCGAGGCAAAGATGAATGGAGKAAAGTACAGAGAGATCCTTGATGAGAACCTGCTCCAGAGTGCTCAGGACCTCAGACTGGGGCAAAGGTTCACCTTCCAACAGGACAACGACCCAAAGCASACAGCCAAGACAACACAGGAGAGGCTTCGGGACAAGTCTCTGAATGTCCTTGAGTGGCCCAGCCAGAGCCCGGACTTGAACCTGATCTAACATCTGTTGAGAGACCTGAAAATAGCTGTGCAGCAACGCTCCCATCCACCCTGACAGAGCTTGAGAGGATCTGCAGAGAAGAATGGGAGAAACTCCCCAAATACAGGTGTGCCTCAATGCTGTAATCGCTACCAAATGTGCTTCAACAAAGTAGTAAGTAAAGGGTCTGAATACTTATGTAAATGTGATATTTCAGTTTTTAATTTATTTATAAATTATTTATAAAATCTGTTTTTGCTTTGTCATTATGGGATATTGTGTGTAGATTGATGAGGGGAAAAAACATTTAATCAATTTTAGAATAAGGCTGTAACATAACAAAATGTGGAAAAGGAGGGTGTGTGTGGTGCAGTTGAAGGATCCAGAGTTCAGACGCTCTGTCGCTGAAGCGTTACAGAAATATAAAAATCATTTCCAATTGAGCCGACCTACAAATGGATCTTAATTTGATCACTCTTTTGTGGCTGAGAATTTTCCTGCACATCAGGAAATGCAAACTTGTTGTTTGTTCAAGGTTTAAAAAGGCTTCCAAAATTCTTAATTTGCACTTTAGTATGTCAGAATTGATTTGCCCTAACGAAAAATGTATCAACCACTACAGAAAATGCCCATTAATTATAATCCACATAATCATTCACATTTCCTGGTGCTGCAGGATTCTTTTCCTGCTGTCGCAAACTGTCTCACATTAAGAACCCCACTAATCTACCGACGTAAACGCACGAGGTGGCTAAAAACAGACCTCCATCCTATGCTAGCTTGCTACCGATGGCCCGGCTAGCTGTCTGAATCGCCTTTACCCCAACCAACCTCACTACTKACTGGACCCTTATGATCACTCGACTAAGCATTTTTTTATTTTTTTTTATTTATTTCACCTTTATTTAACCAGGTAGGCTAGTTGAGAACAAGTTCTCATTTGCAACTGCGACCTGGCCAAGATAAAGCATAGCAGTGTGAACAGACAACACAGAGTTACACATGGAGTAAACAATAAACAAGTCAATAACATTATAAACTTGGTAGAAAAAAAAGAGAATCTATATACAATGTGTGCAAAAGGCATGAGGTAGGCAATAAATCGAATAATTACAATTTAGCAGATTAACACTGGAGTGATAAATCATCAGATGATCATGTGCAAGAAGAGATACTGGTGTGCAAAAGAGCAGAAAAGTAAATAAATAAAAGCAGTATGGGGGTGAGGTAGGTAAATTGGGTGGGTAGTTTACAGATGGACTATGTACAGCTGCAGCGATCGGTTAGCTGCTCGGATAGCAGATTTTTAAAGTTGTTGAGGGAGATAAAAGTCTCCAACTTCAGAGATTTTTGCAATTCGTTCAGTCGCAGGCAGCAGAGAACTGGAAGGAAAGGCGTCCAAATGAGGTTTTGACTTTAGGGATGATCAGTGAGATACACCTGCTGGAGCGCGTGCTGGGGTGGGGTGTAGCCATCGTGACAGTGAACTGAGATAAGGCGGCACTTTACCTAGCAAAGCCTTGTAGATGACCTGGAGCCAGTGGGTCTGACGAGAACATGTAGCGAGGGCCAGCCGACTAGGGCTACAGGTCGCAGTGGTGGGTCGTATAAGGTGCTTTAGTAACAAAACGAATGGCACTGTGATAAACTGCATCAGTTTGCTGAGTAAGTATTGGAGCCTATTTGTAGATGACATGCCGAAGTCGAGGATCGGTAGGATGTCAGTTTTACTAGGCTAAGTTTGGCGGCGTGAGTGAAGGGGCTTTGTTGCGGAATAGAAGCCGATTCTTGATTTGATTTTGGATTGGAGATGTTTGATATGAGTCTGGAAGGAGAGTTTGCAGTCTAGCCAGACACCTAGGTACTTTAGATGTCCACATATTCTAGGTCGGAACCGTCCAGGGTGGTGATGCTAGTCGGGCGTGCGGGTGCAGGCAGCGAACGGTTGAAAGCATGCATTTGGTTTTACTAGCGTTTAAGAAGCATTTGGAGGCCACGGAAGGAGTGTTGTATGGCATTGAAGCTCGTTTGGAGGTTAGAATAGCACGTGTCCCAGGAAGGGCCGGAGTATATAGAATGGTGTCGTCTGCGTAGAGGTGGATCAGGGAATCGCCCGCAGCAAGAGCAACATCATTGATGTATACAGAGAAAAGAGTCGGTCCGAGAATTGAACCCTGTGACCCCATAGAGACTGCCAGAGGACCGGACAACATGCCCTCCGATTTGACACACTGAACTCTGTTGCAAGTAGTTGGTGAACGGCAGGCAAGGCAGTCATTAGAAAACCGAGGCTACTGAGTCTGGCTGCGATAAGAATATGGTGATTGACAGAGTCGAAAGCCTTGGCCAGGTCGATGAAGACGGCTGCACAGTAATGTCTTTTATCATGGCGGTTATGATATCGTTTCAGTACCTTGAGCGTGGCTGAGGTGCACCCGTGACCGGTCGGAACCGGATTGCACAGCGAGAAGGTACGGTGGGATTTGAGATGGTCAGTGATCTGTTTGTTGACTTGGTTTCGAAGACCTTAGATAGGCAGGGCAGGATGGATATAGGTCTGTAACAGTTTGGGTCCAGGGTGTTCCCCTTTGAAGCAAGG
>NC_036875.1:27865078-27911572 GCF_002910315.2 Salvelinus sp. IW2-2015
ATCGACCTGGCCGGGGAATCCTGGAAGGATATTGACCTCATCCCGTCAGTAGAGGATGCCTGGTTATTTTTTTAAATGCCTTCCTCACCATCTTAAATAAGCATGCCCCATTCAAGAAATGTAGAACCAGGAACAGATATAGCCCTTGGTTCTCTCCAGACCTGACTGCCCTTAACCAACACAAAAACATCCTATGGCGTTCTGCATTAGCATCGAACAGCCCCCGTGATATGCAACTTTTCAGGGAAGCTAGAAACCAATATACACAGGCAGTTAGAAAAGCCAAGGCTAGCTTTTTCAAGCAGAAATTTGCTTCCTGCAACACAAACTCAAAAAAGTTCTGGGACACTGTAAAGCTGCCCACTGCACTGAGGATAGGAAACACTGTCACCACCGATAAATCCACTATAATTGAGACTTTCAATAAGCATTTTTCTACAGCTGGCCATGCTTTCCACCTGGCTACCCCTACCCCGGTCAACAGCACTGCATCCCCCACAGCAACTCGCCCAAGCCTTCCCCATTTCTCCTTCTCCCAAATCCAGTCAGCCGATGTTCTGAAAGAGCTGCAAAATCTGGACCCCTACAAATTAGCCGGGCTAGACAATCTGGACCCGTTCTTTCTAAAATGATCTGCCGAAATTGTTGCAACCCCTATTACTAGCCTGTTCAACCTCTCTTTCGTGTCGTCTGAGATTCCCAAAGATTGGAAAGCAGCTGCGGTCATCCCCATCTTCAAAGGGGGGAACACTCTTGACCCAAACTGCTACAGACCTATATCTATCCTACCCTGCCTTTCTAAGGTCTTCGAAACCAAGTCATCAAACAGATTACCGACCATTTCAAATCCCACCATACCTTCTCCGCTATGCAATCTGGTTTCAGAGCTGGTCATGGGTGCACCTCAGCCATGCTCAAGGTCCGAAATGATATCTTAACCGCCATCGATAAGAAAGAATACTGTGCAGCCGTATTCATTGACCTGGCCAAGGCTTTCGACTCTGTCAATCACCACATCCTCATCGGCAGACTCGATAGCCTTGGTTTCTCAAATGATTGCCTCGCCTGGTTCACCAACTACTTCTCTAATAGAGTTCAGTGTGTCAAATCGGAGTGCCTGTTGTCCGGGCCTCTGGCAGTCTCTATGGGGTGCCACAGGGTTCAATTCTTGGACCGACTCTTTTCTCTGTATACATCAATGATGTCGCTCTTGCTGCTGGTGAGTCTCTGATCCACCTCTACGCAGACGACACCATTCTGTATACTTCTGGCCCTTCTTTGGGCACTTTGTTAACAACCCTCCAGACGAGCTTCAATGCCATACAACTCTCCTTCCGTGGCCTCCAATTGCTTTTAAATACAAGTAAAACTAAATGCATGCTCTTCAACCGATCGCTGCTTGCACCTGCCCGCCCGTCCAACATCACTACTCTGGACGGTTCTGACTTAGAATATGTGGACAACTACAAATACCTAGGTGTCTGGTTAGACTGTAAACTCTCCTTCCAGACTCACATCAAACATCTCCAATCCAAAGTTAAATCTAGAATTGGCTTCCTATTTCACAACAAAGCATCGTTCACTCATGCTGCCAAACATACCCTTGTAAAACTGACCATCCTACCGATCCTCGACTTCGGCAATGTCATTTACAAAATAGCCTCCAATAACCTACTTAAATAATTGGATGCAGTCTATCACAGTGCCATCCGTTTAATAACCAAAGCCCATATACTACCCACACATGCAACCTGTACGCTCTCGTTGGCTGGCCCTCGCTTCATACTCATCGCGCAACCCACTGGCTCCAGGTCATCTACAAGACCTGCTAGGTAAAGTCCCCCTTATTCACCTCGCTGGTCACATAGCAGCACCCACCTGTAGCATGCGCTCCAGCAGGTATATCTCTCTGTCACCCCCATGACAACCAATTCTTCCTTTGGCCGCCGTCGTCCTTCCAGTTCTCTGCTGCTCAAAGACTGAACGAACTACAAAAATCTCTGAAACTGAAACACTTATCTCCCTCACTAGCTTTAAGCACCAGCTGTCAGAGCAGCTCACAGATTACTGCCCTGTACATAGCCCATCTATAATTTATCCAAACAACTACTTCTCCCCCTACTGTATTTATTTATTTATTTTTTGCTCCTTTGCACCCCATTATTTCTATCTCTACTTTGCACATTGCCTCCACTAACAATCTACCATTCCAGGGTTTTTACTTGCTATAATTGTATTTACTTTGCCAACCCATGGCCTTTTTTTGCCTTTACCTCCCTTATTCACCACAATTTGCTCACATTGTATATAGACTTATTTTTCTACTGTATTATTGACTGTATATTTGTTTTACTCCATGTGTAACTCTTGTGTTCTTGTACGTGTCAAACTGTTTGCTTTATCTTGGCCAGGTTCGCAATTGTAAATGAGAACTTGTTCTCAAACTTGCCTACCTGTTATAATAAAGGTGAAATAAATTTAAAAAAATTAAAAGATCCTACAGCTGTATATCAGCATTTACATGAGGCAGTCTCCGCCTAATGCGGGAACATTGACTTAATACTTTAAATTTCAATCCACGCTGTAACGTTGAATTTCCTCAATACGGATTGAATAATGTCTCTCATGTGAACATTAGACATTCTTGCACGCACGCAACGCACGCACGCACGCACGTCACGCACGTCACGCACGCAACGCACGCACGCACGCACGCACGCACGCACGCCGCACGCACGCACGCACACACACACACACACACACCACACACCATTACACACAGCAGCTAAGAGCCAGGCTCAACAGTGGAGTGTCACAATGAAATGTTTATTGAGGTTTTGGGTGGTAGAAAAGGAGGAGAACATCACAACCACATAAAAATACTCTTCATATTGACAAACACTGACCTCCATATTCACACTAACCATAATCTCCATATGACACAGTCTTCATAGTGAACAGAAGTCTTTCTCCTGCAGGTATAAGGGCTAGATGTCTTCATATTGCTCAAACAGCAGTTTTTTTTTACATAAATATGACAATAACAAGACAAGACAGTTCAGTTTTACTACAGCTAAATTACATGGAAATTCAGTCGAATTCTACATTTGAGGGAGTTCAGGCACAGCAAAGCAAGAGATACATTTTCAACCAAAATATATTTTGCACATTTTAAATCAATATGATCTATATCTTGTTTATTCTCCTGTAGCCCCCTCTGTATGTCGACAGTCTGGAATTCAATCAAACACGTCATGGTGATGTTCCTACAAACTACTGCAAAAACACACTTCTTATTTTGAAATCTGGAATCATCTACATGTACCTGTGATGGGAGTCTCAAAGCTGGGAATAAAGTTATGTTTTCAGAAACCAAAACCATTTTGTGATTCATTTGACCATGGACTGTAGAGCTACTGTGTAGGCTAGATACTGCAATGTGTGTTTGATTGAGTGGAGCCCTGTGTGTTTTCCCATCCGCCTGGGACAGAACCATTTAATACAAACCCTAAGGGTGTATTATATGGGCTGTGTACAAAATGGCACCCTATTGCAAAGTACTCTGTTGGCCCAATGAGGTATGTGGACCCTATACAGCAGATAACCTTGGTTTAGTCCAAACTAACCTGACCCTACCCAGAATAATCAACACAAACCACATGCAGTCTGACAGCTACACACTCACACACCTCTCTGGAAAACATGAACCTTGTGTTCAGTAGGAGGGATTCCGACCGAGCTAAGCGTGCGTAAATGCACCCTTATTCTCTTGTTATGCACTTTTCTCTTCACGATTATTCTGACCTTGAATTTAAGCTTGAAAATATCATGCTATTCACCCACCATTCCTTTGGGTTGGAGATGAAAGAAATGAAAGTGTGGCGGAGGTGTGTCTACAGATACGCCGTATTCTTGACTTAATTCCCCCATAATTCCACCACCTTTACGAGTGATGAAACGTCGATTAAGGTCGAGAAACAACTTTACGAGTGATGAAACGACGATTAAGGTCGAGAAACAACTTTACGAGTGATGAAACGACGATTAAGGTCGAGAAACAACTTTATTTTTTTAAATCGAAATAACGCCATTCTCCATGCACTGTATTTAAAAGAAATGTAGGTAAACGAGTAAATATAAATGACAATTGTTTTAGATCTATTTTACCTTATGATTGCTGAAAACAAATGTGAAACCAGTACTACAGTGTGGCAGCAAACTGAAGCATATCAACATGTCACCTCTTCCACAGTGCAGTTTATGAAATGCTGGCCTTATAACTTACAGGGATGACATTTGGAGACCCAAACTATAGGCTTCTGTAGCCATGTGCAAATGAACGTATAGCGCCAAACCTACCAAGTTGATTTATGATGTCTAGAGTTTGAATTATATGGTCAGACTTTTTACTGTATTTTTTTTCGATTTGTTTCATGTTAAATATTAGCCACTATCGGTAGCCACCGTCAGTTATACCCACATACATGTATAACTTTCACTTGTGTTCGTTTCCTTACATTTTGCATCATTCCATGACATCGTTAGTTTACTTTTCTTTACTCTGTCACGTTTGTGCGGTTGTTCCTGAACAATATTTCATGAATTGAACAATTAAATATATGGCAACTTTCAGGATGAATCAACAAATATATTTAGTGTGTAAAGCTCTCCAAATGTTATTTTATTATTCATAAATACTTTCCTAACCCTAAATAATATACAAGAGTATTTTTTTATTTACTAATTGGTGCTGAAAAGGAGACGAATGCATTTAGGCCTACGTAGCTTTCTTCTATTGATCCCTAATATACTGAACCATTCTCTCCATATATTCTAGTGAGCATATTGAGAAAAAAAACACATTTAAAAGAATGTCTTTAYATAAATGTACTGAAAACCCTATGAAAACACCACGAGAAATTCTGTTGGCCAGCAATTGAGAGATTTTTCAGCAGTTTAATTATATTTATTCAGCAGGTGCAAGGGAACCACACCTGCAAAGCCTGTTACACACCTTCATACGGTAATTTGTTCTTAACTGACTTGCTAAAAAATGTTTTTAAAAAGTCTGAAAGGCGTGCGTAAGAAAGGCGTACACTTCCTATGTTGGAATGAGTCCTTAGGAGACTGGGAGGGTAAACTAAAGGAAGGTTACACACAGAGTCTGTAGTTATCCCCTGTCCTGATATACTAGTCTCTGTGGGAATGTGTGTGTCATATAAAGGAAGCTAGTTTGATATAAGCCAGTAAATCAGAGCACTGTTGGTAGATACATCACAGTGGGTATGGTTTGACCATGAGCAGGGGCAGACTGGCTGGTCTGTTTTTAGCACATTGGGCTAACTTGGGTTTTTTGGGCAAAATTATCATTATCTGGCTAAGAATGGGGGCCTCAATTAATAAAATGGGTCATTGTGTTTGATGTGCCAGGGCCGATTTCTGGTCCCAGTCCGCCCCTGGCCATGAGAGTGTGTGTTGATTGTTTCGATAAGTCTGTCCTTGGTTGCACAGGTGGTCATGTTTGTGTGTGTGCATCTGTTTGTCTTTGTCTTCACTTTGCATAATTTCCACTGGGAAATCTACCTCCCACATGCACTGGGAGCAAGGGAAAACGAGGTAGCAGCAGCGAGAGAAGATGAAACACCACAGAGGAAGAATCTCTCTCACTCTCTGTTTCTCTTACCCGCTCTCGCCACCACATTCATCAGTATTGGTTTCAGTTGTACAGCCGTTTTATTGATGCATACCAGTGGCGGATTTAGGTATAAGTGACATGGGCAGCCGCCCAGGCTGGCATCTTGCCGAGGGCGGCATGGGGCGCCCGCACAAAAAATAAAAACGGAATGGTGACATTTGTGCGATCGGTTTTCTATCGCTCATTTGCACGTCACGTCAATGATATCATGTCACCGTGTGGGACAATTAACCTTGTCGGAGTGGCCGCCCTGATTCTAGTTTGTGAGCCAGGCAGGCTACTGCCTGGGAAGGTCTCCCACTCAGAAGTACGAGACGGGGAGGAGGGTGGGGGTAGGTTGACCTCAGCTCTCCCCACTGGAATCCTGAGGTAGGGGGAGCAGGGAATCTATCAAATAGCGCACCTCTAACTTTGTACAGTACTAATGCAATTAGTAAAATCAGTCTCACTACGAAATTATACCAAATAAACCACCATAAAAAAACATAGTTTCACAGACATATTGTTACATTTGTTTCTGGTTTGTGCGAAATCGTTAAGAATAATATAAAACCAGTCTGCACACCACCAAGGTGAATTGGTTTAGTCTTGACTCTTGGTTAACAGTGTTGAGGAATGGCTAATGCATTGATGCTCAAGTGCCAAATCAACACAAATGTGTTTCTATTTGTCTTTGTTACTTCTTTTTGATATTTATGAGTCTTATTTTTGTATATATTTTTTATATTTATATAGTTTTAAATGTTATGATTATTTATTTGTGTTGTTCCAAATGTCTGATTAAAAAGTACAGTTAGTGCAGAATTGTGCTTTTTTTTTTTTTGGGGGTTTGCCCAGGGAGCCATACAAGCTAGAACCGCCACTGATGCATACAAACCAATGACTGTAAGAAACACACACACATACTGTGCCCAGAAACACATACAGCAACATGACGTATTGAGAGAGGTGATATGTATGTATTGATAAAACATGACTCACCTCTAACAGTAACAAAGGCGGACAAACACCATGAAATAGTGTGTGACTCACAGCCCAGCAGGTGGGACACAATCTAAAAGCATTCATTCTCTCAGATGGTGTCTGCTCCCTGGGGAAGTAACCCACAGCGTTGGGGAGAATTCCACAAAATACCTTTTGCTTGCTTTCCCAAGAACTGAAAATATCCGTTTCAGGCTGTGATTTACTGATGTTATTGCCATGCAGGCTTTTTCCTTGGTCCTGGACCATCCAGTCAGGCAGGGATCAGGATATGTTTCACAGACACAGGATGCTACTGGATGCTACTGACAAAATCACTCACACACACTGATAACTGATACGGACACATACACACACTGATGACACTTGTTTATGATTAAATAAAGTTTTCCCATGGAGGGAAGGTTCTTTCTGTTCTGATCTGTGTACCAACCGGCATAAGGTTGCTATACATTTTCAAGAGGTCACTATGAACACTCATAGCGGTGCTACAGACACTCATAGCAGCACTATAAACACTCATAACACAGTGTGTGTGGGTTCACAGTGCCAGAGGGAGAAGGTTCYTTCATTTTCATCAGCCCATTCATCTGAAGAGTATGCAACAGGTCTTACCGCTTCACTAACCAATCACAGTCCAGCCTTGGTCATCAGTCTTTATCCAATCACAGTCTGGCGGTGAGGAGATTGTGAAAACAAAGATAATGGCAGGATGACAGATGAAGTGTTGGGTCTCAGCCATACAGGGTTGGGGTCAGGGTCATGGAGTAAGAGCTCAGGGGTCATGGTTGGTGCTGCTCCTGCAAGCTCACTAGTCTGCAGCTGGAGTCCCAGAGGCCAAGCTAGAGCCTGGGTTTGTAGGTGTTTGGTGATGACATTTCTGTGTGTCCGTTGCTCCTGTAGCCCCCTCTCTCCCCTTCCAGAGACGGAGACAGAGCAGTGTAGAGGACCGTAGACGCTCCCTGGGACGGGCTCTGGGGACACAACAAACACTGTCAGAATGTTACACACACACACACACACACAAAGAGGCTGTTATACAAACAAACACACAACCAGCAGTGCTTCACTGGCATAAAGATACAGCTAGATATGCAGACTCACACCAAAAGCCTACAGTTTTTCTACAAAAACATTACTTTTTAACCCAATTCTACAGTGTGTGTGTGTTAATTTGATAGCGCTGAGAAGCCTGTGATTAATGTCACATTTGTAGTTGCAGGGCAGAGGCTTCCCAAAGGTGAATTTAAACCTGAGGAACTGCCTATAGTGATTTAAACTCTCCCTCTACTTCTCGTCTCACACAACACACACATCCACAACACACACCACACACCCCAAAACAAAACACACACACACACACACACACACACACACACACACAGCTGCCTCCTTCCATCCCATCCTCCAGACATTAACAGTGTCTCCAAGCCAAGTAATAATGTAAAAAATGCAACACATTCTAAAATAACCCCACTAAAATAAACAACCACTGCTTATTAAGCAAACCATCAAATGTTTTTCAGATGAAACACGTGTGTGTGTGTTTGAGAGTCATGGGATAATGATTTATGCATTCAGAATTTTCCCTCTTAATCTTGACAACTTCTCTCTCTCCGTCTAACTTTGCCTATATACTGACTTAGTGAAATGCCACAGGACACATTTTAAGATACTTATTCTGTAATTAGCTTCTTGAATAAATCATTCAGATTTCTTCTGAAAACTGTGACAGTAGTGTCAGTGATGCTCAAGTTAGTTTGGGGAATTATCACTTAAGTCCTCTCTTTATTTAGATACTGGATTAGTAATGTGTGTACCCTAAAGAGCAGGCGTGTGATGACTGTCTGTGCAAGACGACCGGGGGGAAGAGGTGGCGGCAGAGCCACGTGTCGACCATCCCAGGGTCCACTGCACATGAGCTCACTGGAAACCCTCTTCTATCCAGCCTCTGTTGCAGGTGGGACAAAAATAAGACCCGCGCCAGCTTGGGACAAATAATAATGTCTAAAGAGAGAAAGATGTTGAGAAAAGTGGGAGTGGGGAGGAATAAGGAGAGGTGGAGTGTGTTTATGTGTGTGTGCGCGTGCGTGTGTGCGCATGCGTGTGTGCGCGTGTGCATATGAGTGTCATGTGCAGCAGTAGGCCCCACCTCTTGAAGGTCTGGATGAATTGCCTGACTGACAGCAAAGACGCCAAATCCAACTGCTCAAACTCCACTGAGTACAGAAAACACGCACACAGCAGTCACTTAAATACACTACACAGGACATACACATATTTATTTATTTATTAGAAATGTTGCAGGATGAAATCTCTTGAGATGCACCATCTAATTTTCAACAGTATATTCAACAGTATATACATATACTGTACACACGAATAGATTGTCCTTTGGGCAGATCATCTGAGCTCACACATAAACACTCACGCACACTCACGCACACACACCCTTACAACAAAAAAACATGTCAAATAGCTGTTTTCACATGTCGAGCTTAAATTTCACGTGAAACCATATTTTCACATGTATTACATTTTGAATTCACACATTAACACCACCATTTCACATATAAGGAGAATAACATGTTTTCACCTCACATGTAAATTGCCGTTTCACGTGTGAGAATCGGATATGCAGTTTCACGTGAAAATCTTTCACATGGGAAAATGTAATTGCAAATTCCCATTTGAAAATCAATCACGTGATATAATCTAATTTTCAGATTCATATGTGAAAAACTTTCACGTGATTGATTTTCACATGTGAACTTGCAATTCCACATGTGAAAGTGAAAATCACATTTGCAGTGTCATATGTAAGAAAACTCCACATTTACTCCAATGTTTGTAAACAAAGTAATGTAAAAAAGCAAAAAACTTTATAGCCTAAAAACATGATTAAAACTARAATTTTGATATCATGGCTTGTCAGTCCTTGCATTCATAGCATAGTCTATGGATTTGAGAGTGGTTGCATTTCTACAGCCTCATCCCTCAGCTGTTTACAGAACTGTGGCGGGGATAACACTTTGTTAAAGGATTGCTGCTTTAAACACCTTTAATAGAGTCATAGTGTTATTATATGGTGCAATCCTCTAGCGTGAGTTACTTTTGTGCCATTAATATCAAGCAAAACAACTGAAGTCCGGAACAACGTTCTTAGTATTGCAAACAAAAATAATGATATTAAAAGCAAAACATAAACCCAAAAGTAATGATAAGAAAACATTAGAAGGAAATCATTAAATATGAGAGCCAATTACAGTGGCAAGAAAAAGTATGGAAACCCAGGAAATACCTGGATATCTGCATAGATTAGTCATAACGTCTCTCAGCCTAACATTCTCCTTCAAAATGTCTTGATAAACTTGGGAATTCATTTTTCCGTCGATGCTAGCAAGCTGTCCAGGCCCTGAGGCAGAAAAGCAGTCCCCAACCATGATGCTCCCTCCACCATACTTTACAGTTGGGATGAGGTTTTGGTGTTGCTGTGCTGTGCCTTTTTTTCTCCACATAGTGTTGTGTGTTCCTTCCAAACAACTCAACTGTAGTTTCATCTGTCCACAGAATATTTTGCCAATAGTGCTGTGGAACATCCAGGTGCACTTTTGCAAACTTCAGACGTGCAGCAATGTTTTTTTTGGACAGCAGTGGCTTCTTCCATGGTGTCATTCCTTGAACACCATTCTTGTTTAGTGTTTTACGTATCGTAGACTCATCACAAGAGATGTTAGCATCTTCCAGAAATTTCTGTAAGTCTTTAGCTGACACTCTAGGATTCTTCTTAACCTCATTGAGCATTCTGCACTGTGCTCTTGCAGTCATCTTTGCAGGACGGCCACTCCTAGAGAGAGTAGCAACAGTGCTGAACTTTCTCCATTTACAGACAATTTGTCTTACCGTGGACTGATGAACATCAAGGCTTTTAGAGATACTTTTGTAAACCTTTCCAGCTTTATGCAAGTCAACACTTCTTAATCTTAGGTCTTCTGAGATCTCTTTTGTTCGAGGCATTGTTCACATCAGGCAATGCTTCTTGTGAATAGCAAACTCAAATTTTGTGAGTTTTTTATAGGGCAAGGCAGCTCTAACCAACATCTCCAATCTCGGACTCCAGACTCCAGGGTTCACATACTTTTCCTAACTTACACTGTGAATGTTTAAATGATGTATTCAATATAGACAATAAAAATACAATCCTTTGTGTGTTATTAGTTTAAGCACACTATGTTTGTCTATTGTMGTGACTTAGATYAAGATCAGATCAAATTTGATGACCAATTTATGCAGAAATCCAGGTAATTCCAAAGGGTTCACATACTTTTTCTTGCCACTGTAATGGTAAAATATTTTTATAATGCAATTATATAAAACGCCTCTCTTTTTCCTGCAATTTCTCCCATCTTTGGTTATGTTACCCTGGCCTTTAATGTCACTGCCTTTTTACCAGTTACAAGTTTTGCCACATTAATTCCATCAAGGTCTTGAGGGAAAAACACATGTAAAATGTACATGCTGTCTCTTATACACATCTAGATGTGTATAAGAGACAGCACACACACACACACACACACACACACACACACACCAGGAGCTAGAGGAAGTTTGGTGAGAAGCTCTTGCCTCACATAATAATAAACCTTCTGTCAGATTGTCATTCAGAAACACGCACGCGCATGCAAGTGCATACACTCCTCCCTACCCCCACCTCATCGCCCCATCGGCACATTGTCATTCAGAGGACAGAGCTAGATGCTGCTCACTTCCCCCCACTCCCTCCCCCTACCAACTCACCCCCATCAATCAGAGCACTGGCACACTGCCCTCCCATTCCCTAACACCCCTCAACGCCACCCTCTTAGTCTTAACGAAGAGAAATCGATCCTGCAACAGTCCCAGCCTGGAAATCTACTTCAATGACGCCCTCTCTACCTTAACTGACGTGACGCACTAGAGCAGAGGGTAATTCTGTCTTATAACTAGGGAATGATTTCTACCTTTGAAAAGGTGTGTTCACTCTCCAGCCAATCAGTAATATCCAGAGCCAAGGAGATACAAAACCAAACAGGGTTGTGTGGACTGTGACCTTTGGCCTCTCTGTTCTCCTCACGAATCGTCTTCACAGTAGACACACCCTCCCGCTCATGCTGTCCAGCTAGAGAGAGAGAAGAGGGAAGAGAAGATACTGATGTATTTAAACTCCTAATTAAACACACCCAGTAAACACTCAGAGAGAGAGGGAGAGACACACACACACAAACATGCACCTGAACTATGTTAGGAATAATACATTCACACAAGTAGGCCTATAGAGTACAGTATGGTGTGTTACTGTAGACCTACCTATGATAACGTGTGCCCCCAGTCTGGCCATGTGTCTTGCGGTCTCAAAGCAGTTTCCCCTGATGCCTCCCGTCACTATACCACCTCTGCCATGTTGTCTGGGTAGCTCTGGAGAAAGGAAATAAATAAAAGTGCAAATAGAATGGAGCAATAAACATGGTGCAAATCTTAGGGTGTTTTTATATACAGTGGGGAGAACAAGTTTTTGATACACTGCCGATTTTGCAGGTTTTCCTACTTACAAAGCATGTAGAGGTCTGTAATTTTTATCATAGGTACACTTCAACTGTGAGAGACGGAATCTAAAACAAAAATCCAGAAAATCACAGTCGGAAGTTTACATACACTTAGGTTGGAGTCATTAAAACTTATTTCAACCACTCCACAAATTTCTTGTTAACAAACTACAGTTTTGGCAAGTCGGTTAGGACATCTACTTTGTGCATGACACAAGTCATTTATCGAAACAATTGTTTACAGACAGATTATTTCACTTATAATTCACTGTATCACAATTCCGGTGGGTCAGAAGTTTACATATGCTAAGTTGACTGTGCCTTTAAACAGCTTGGAAAATTCCAGAAAAAGATGTCATGGCTTCAGAAGCTTCTGATAGGCTAATTGACATAATTTGAGTCAATTGGAGGTGTAACTGTGGATTTCTTATTTCAAGGCCTACCTTCAAACTCAGTGCCTCTTTGCTTGACAACATGGGAAAATCTAAAGAAATCAGCCAAGACCTCAGAAAATTAATTGTAGACCTCCACAAGTCTGGTTCATCCTTGGGAGCAATTTCCAAACGCCTGAAGGTACCATGTTCAMCTGTACAAACAATAGTACGCAATTATAAACACCATGGAACCACGCAGTCGTCATACCTCTCAGGAAGGAGACGCGTTCTGTCTCATATAGATGAACGTACTTTGGTGCGAAAAGTGCAAATCAATCCCAGAACAACAGCAAAGGACCTTGTGAAGATACTGGAGGAAACAGGTACAAAAGTATCTATATCCACAGTAAAACGAGTCCTATATCGACATAACCTGAAAGGCCAGTCAGCAAGAAAGAAGCCACTGCTCCAAAACCGCCATATAAAAGCCAGACTATGGTTTGCATCTGCACATGAGGACAAAGATTGTACTTTTTGGAGAAATGTCCTCTGGTCTGATGAAACAAAAATAGAACTGTTTGGCCATAATGACCATCGTTATGTTAGGAGGAAAAAGGTGGATGCTTGCAAGCCGAAGAACACCATCCCAACCGTGAAGCACGGGGGTGGCAGCATCATGTTGGGGGGGGCTTTGCTTGCAGGAGGGACTGGTCCACTTCACAAAATAGATGGCATCATGAGGATGGAAAATTATGTGGATATATTGAAGCAACATCTCAAGACATCAGTCAGGAAGTTAAAGCTTGGTCGCAAATGAGTTTTCCAAATGGACAATGACCCCAAGCATACTTCCAAAGTTGTGGCAAAATGGCTTAAGGACAACAAAGTCAAGGTATTGGAGTGGCCATCACAAAGCCCTGACCTCAATCCCATAGAAAATTTGTGGGCAGAACTGAAAAAGTGTGTGCGAGCAAGGAGGCCTACAAACCTGATTCAGTTACACCAGCTCTGTCAGGAGGAATGGGCCAAAATCCACCCAACTTATTGTGGGAAGCTTGTGGAAGGCTACCTGAAACATTTGACCTAAGTTAAACAGTTTAAAGGCAATGCTACCAAATACTAATTGAGTGTATGTAAACTTCTGACCCACTGGGAATGTGATGAAATAAATAAAAGCTGAAATAAATAATTCTCTCTACTATTATTCTGACATTTCACATTCTTAAAATAAAGTGGTGATCCTAACTGACATAAGAAAGGGAATTTTTACTTGGATTAAATGTCAGGAATTGTGAAAACTGAGTTTAAATGTATTTGGCTGTATGTAAGGTGTATGTAAACTTCCGACTTCAACTGTACATTTTGGAAGTTAATAGATTGCATTTAGTTAAAAGACATTAATTGTAATCAGAAGATACTATTAACCTCTCTAGGGTATGTGGGACAAAACGCAGAATAAAAATATAATTCATGCCTTACCTTTGACGAGCTTCTGTTGTTGGCACTCCAATATGTCCCATAAACATAATTCCGTCGATATATGTCCAAAATGTCAATTTATTTGGCGTGTTTGACCCAGAAAAACACCGGTTCCAACTTGCTCAAACGTGACTACAAAATATATCAAAGGTTACCTGTAAACTTTGCCAAAAAATGTCAAACTACTTATGTAATACAACTTTAGGTATTTTTTAACGTTAATAATCCATAAAATTGAAGACGGGATGATCTGTGTTCAATACAGGATTAAAACCAACTATAGCTAGCTTTCTTGTCACGCGCTTCTATCTAGCAGGACACTTCAAGTGACTCTCGTTCAAGATGGCGTTCAAGATGGCCGAACTTCTTCATTACACAAAGGAATAACCTCAACCAATTTCTCAAGACTGTTGACATCCAGTGGAAGTGGTAGGAACTGCAAGCAGGTCCCTTAGAAATCTAGTTTCCCAATGAAAGCTCATTGAAAAGAGAGTGACCTAAAAAAAAAATCGGAATGGTTTGTCCTCGGGGTTTCGCCTGCTAAATAAGTTCCGTTATACTCACAGACATGTTTCAAACAGTTTTAGAAACTTCAGAGTGTTTTCTATCCAAAGCTACTAATAATATGCATACCTTATCTTCTGGGGATGAGTAGGTGGCAGTTTAATTTAGGCATGCTTTTCATCCAAATTCCGAATGCTGCCCCCTACCCTAGAGAAGTTAACAAACAGTCTTCTCATGTGTTCTGCTAGTATATCTTCAACTTCTATGTCTACCTGTTTAGCTAAAATGTAATCCATKATTTAAAGAGATAGATCGTAGTAAACCAACTCTAGGGATAATATCTTGACCTAATATTTTAGCTACCATAATCGTGTCCGCCAAGTAAGTTGGGAATGCTTCTACTCATTTGCTATATTTATCTATTATAATTTTTTTTTAAATTAACTAGTTCGTTATCACATAGGCCACAACGTCTTTGTGCCTTAACTGGCAGTGTTTATAAACCTGCTCTACCATCCTTCCTACTTTAACTGCTGCATACCATTCTTCTCTAACCTGCTCTACTCCTTCTCTACCGCAGTCTCACTTCTCTAACCTGCTCTGCCATCTTTCTCTAACCTGCTCTACCATCCTTCTCTTACCTGCAGTGTTTCCTACCTGCTCTACCATCCTTCCTCTAACCTGCTCTACTCTTCCTTAACTCAGGTCTAACCTGCGCCTACATCTTCCTCTAACCTGCTCTACCATCCTTCCTCTACTGCAGTGTTTCCTAACCTGCTCTACCATCCTTCCTCTAACCTCTACCATCCTTCTACCTGCAGTGTTTCCTAACCTGCTCTTTACATCCTTCCTCTAACCTGCTCTACCATCCTTCTCTAACCTGCAGTGTTTCCTAACCTGCTCTACCATCTTCCTCTACCTTGCTCTACCATCTTTCTCTACCTGCAGTGTTTCCTACCTGCTATACCATCCTTCCTCTAACCTGCTACTCCATCCTTCTCTAACCCTGCAGTGTTTCCTAAACCTGCTCTACCATCCTTCCTCTAACTGCTCTACATCCTTCTCTAACTGCAGTGTTTCCTAACCTGCTTACCATCTTCCTCTAACTCGCCTCCTCCTTCCTCCTAACCTGCAGTGTTTCCTAACCTGCTTATTACCATCCTTCTCCTTAACCTGCTCTACCGATCCTTCCTCTAACCTGCGAGTGTTTCCTAACTCTTCTCCATCCTTCCTCTAACCTGCAGTGTTTCCTAAGCCTGTTTTTACCATCTTCCTCTAACGCTTGCTCTCATCCTTCTCTAACTGCAGTTTCTCTGCTCTACCATCTTCCTCTAATCTGCAGTGTTTCCTAACCTGCTCTACCATCCTTCCTCTAACCTGCTCTAACATACTTCCTCTAACTTGCAGGTGTTTCCTAACCTGCTCTACCATCCTTCCTCTAACTGCTCTACCATCCTTCTCTAACTGCAGTGTTTCCTACCTGCTCTCATCCTTCTCTAACTGCTCTACCATCCTTCCTCTAAATTGCAGTGTTTCTAACTGCTCTACATCCTTCCTCTAACCTGCTTACCTCCTTCCTTAACTGCAGTGTTTCCTAACCTGCCTTACCATCCTTCCTCCCTGTTGACACCTGGCTCTGCCCATGTGTCAATATTGCTGCATATCTAAACAATGACTTTGGTAAGATTAGTAAATTATCCTTATGTCAGACCTATATTTGTAGGATTGCCCTTTAATTTTCCACATGTCCAATTCTCCCTGGGGGGGTTCGTTCTTGGCCATCCTGTAACAATTCTCTGTCAAGTGTCTTATCTTCTTTAAAGATTTATCTGTGCTGCTTTGTATTGTTTTAAATGCCTATGTGCTGTCTGTGTAAATAGAGAACCTTTTTCTCCTTTCTTATTTCGCAGGCTCTAGTCAATGCTACTATTTCTGTCCCCTATTTCTCGGTAGAGCTTTACACTCTGCTATTTAATCCTGTTTATATTTTAACTATGCTGGTCTCCACTCAGTAACTGTTATCTACCCATCTGTGTCACTTCTATCTTCTCTCTCATGCTACTCCCACCAAATCAAGGTCTCAGAAGTGCGAGGGGGGGTTCTCCGTCTGCCCTTCCTCTATCTCTTTTCTTATAACAGGCCGTATCAAATATGGGTTGTTTCCAAATATTGACTAAATGTCTCACTGTCTCCCTGTCTGCACTCATGGATTTTTTGAAAAATCAACATGTCTATGGTAGTAATCTCTAAGATTTTTACCTAGTTGCTAAAGTTTATCTGGATTACTCTCAATGATCCTGAATCACCACAGATGTCATATATCCCTGTCCTGTTGGCTTAGAATATGTCCTAAATACTTAACATAAGTCTACCATTATTAAACTTATTCTTGCTAACTTTATAACCTTGTTCAACAACAAAATATYATAATACTATTATATCAATTTCACAGCCTTGTTGTGTTAAATTTCTTACACTGCAAACAACAACAGCTGATTACCTAAGGGAAAATAAAACTTTGCTAGATTACTAAGCATTAGTTAAGCCAAAAGAGTGGGAGTTTCAAAATAACCTTTTGACAGTTTTTTATAAACCCACCTTCGCCCCGTTTTTAACTCATAATTCTCCATGAGAGTATTGCATAAAAAATACTACTACTGGTCAAAAGATAAAACAAAGTTTCAAATTACATAATCAGATCAAAATCCCTACTCTGAAACTCTCCACAAAGATTATTGTACCCTTATGGCCATAGGAAGAGAGACTTAAGGAAGTCTACCCTTAGTCAGAGGTTATGCCCTCTTCTTTCTTCTCATTGGTTCAAATTACAAATATGTCAAAGAACTATAAACTCCATCATAATTATCAATTACACAAATTACCTTAAATCAGTATTACAAATTACCTTAAATTCATTATTCAAATGGCCCTCCCATGAGGCTGATCAGACCACACAGGAAAGCCATGATAGAGGTAAAAAGTAATACCACCCCTTCAAATAAGTGTTTCTTTCTATTATTAGACATATTAAAGAAACCGTCAAACATTTTCTACATGTTGTATCCCAGGTTCCCAGAACATTCCCTTATCAAAAGAATTCATGTGTTAAAACTCAGAAAATAAAACTTCTAAAATTCCATGTGTGTGTGTGTAAGATATCGTGGCTCTAGAAAAAATGGAAATCTCTTCAAACCCCTAGGTTAAAAACAAACAAAACATTTCCAGGCCTTTTCAATTTGGTAGAAATATGCCTCTATCTCACTCGCTCCCTTCAAGATTACAGCCCCAGAAAACATTCCAAAGAGAGACAATGAAACACTCCTTTTCCCAGGAAAAAAAACAAACCCACACCCACTTGGTCAGCATTTCATTATAGTACACCGATTCAGAAACCCAACCGTTGACTACAAACAAAACCTAATAATAATGATAATTCCATTGTACTCCCTCCAATCATTAGTTTTAAACTTCCTCAATGGTTATATGTACTTGATTGAACATGCGCTACCCTTGGATACAATACTGTACTTCAAATCTATGAAATACCCCTACTTAACATACTACTTGACTAGTTTGGCCCAAGCTTGCTTTGCAACATTAAAACCCATTCATTCTGTCTGCAAACAGTCCCTCAAAGTGCTTGATAGGAATACCCTGCCATTAGACACACACAACTGTGATTAATGTGCGCTGTCCCTGTAAAATAAACTTAACTCAACCTGCAATCCACTTTACTGACCTGGCATTGTTCCACGTTGTGGAAACAGATTATAATGTTAGAATACATTAACTTCCTGTTCAAATTCACTGGTGTTACCTAAACAATCAAACCAAGAATCAACAACCAGAAACTATCACAAAACTTTTACGATTCAACTATTCAGACCTGAATCCCTTACAGCCAAATATAGCCCAGTGAGCACAACTAACTCACCTATTCTTTCCAGTAGGCGAAAATATAACCCCTACTCAAACAACGTTCTGCCTTACCTCTATCGTAAGAGTAAAACCAAACTTTTCAACTTTCTCTTCTCTTTCGGCTTCACACTTCTGAAATGTCCAAGACTTAAAAGTAACATGTAAATCGTCAAAATGTATAACCTACATCAATCAATCCATAAGAATGAAAACAAGTTTCGGTGGGCACAACTTTATCGCAATTATCTCTCCGCTATTATTTAGAATTCATTAGATTTAGGTAACTGTCTCTTCTATGATTCAGTAATTTAAATACAACTCCATTCTCAATACGTTATTCCAGACGTATTACATTGAAATCCCCTCGCTATTATTTAGAATGAATTAGTCTTTCAATTTAACCTAAACAAGCTATTAAAACGTTCAGTTTATATATTAAACAATCACTAACAACCGCCTCTTTCCAGGCAAAACATATCAATAGTTGAATTACAATCAGAATCCCAAATGTTTGTCTATTGGTGCATAGGCTGGGATACGAACCTGGGTCTCCCTTGTGGTAGGTGAGAATTATACTGCTGGTCCACCAAAGATATTGGAATACAGAAGACTCCTCGCAAATAACCCTATTTATAATTGTCTGTAGTCGTAAAATCTTACCGAGTTCTACCGAGACAATTCCCAGAAAATAGCCATAATTTAAAMGTCCAGGCATTTCTCCAGCAATGATTCTCCTTACTATCTCTCTCTTCCTTTCCTCTCTTGACTTTTTTCACTCTCTCTATCTCCTACTCAGAATTTAGGAATAATTACTATTGTGACATTTGATAAGTTATTAGGTCTCACACTCACACTCACATTTCCTCGTGCTTCTACACCTGCATTGCTTGCTGTTTGGGGTTTTAGGCTGGGTTTCTGTACAGCACTTCGAGATATTAGCTGATGTACAAAGGGCTATATAAAATAAACTTGATTGATTGATTGACTTGATATCCTTCTTATAACTTTCTCTCACCCTTTCTCTACACTTGCCTTCTTACCTTCTTTTCCGGGCTTCAGACAGCCAGGTATCTAACCCTCGACCCGCTGTTTCCCTTGACTATCTACACATGTCTTATGTATCTACTTTATCATTTATTCAAATTTTTCTACATCTAGACGTCTCTCAAATTCGTACTTCTTTCTCCATTTTGGGCATTAGATTTACCTCTCATCTCCGGTTAATTCCGGGACCTCCTTTGAGGATTTACCTCCCATTATTAGTTAAAACCTTGTTCTCTCTGCTTATTCTCATCCTTTCCACATTCCTAATGCATTTGTGTAATCATAGACTCCAATTTCCCCACGTCCAGGCGACCTTCAAACCCATATTTCTTTCTCCATTTTAGGCCATAATCGATATTTCGTTTATCTTTTAACCCCATACATCGTTCATCGCCCGTAAGTTTTCCACATCCCTTAGAACCTTTACTTCCCATTTTAACCTGGTTTTGTTGTGTTATGACTATTAATTTGGATCTATGATTAGTTTATCTTATTTCGTTTAATTCCAATCTATTAATTTGGATCTATGATTAGGTTACCTCGTTTTGTTTAATTCAAATCTCTCGCCTCTCCTCCTTTTTGGACTTTATTTCAGTATTGTCTTTTGAATTGGATCTATGGTCAATTCACTCTTGTTAATTGACCATTTGAGTTATTTTGTTCGCATAGAATTACCGTCCTATCTCACAAAACCTATTTTATATCCTCGCCTCTCCTCAATTTAGGACTTTATTTGGGTATGTCTTTTGAATCGGATCTATGGTTAATTTACCACATGTTAATTAACCATTTAAATGATCCTATTTGCCCAAAATCACCGTCCTATCTCACAGCACCTATTTTATATCCCTTGTTAATAACCTCTCTGCCTTTTCTCACAGACCTCAATTATTAAGCTAGTTTTATTTATGGTAGTGCACATGTACCTCAGGTCTTCGTACCTCAGGTCTTCGCGGACCTGATTGATTTCGTTATACACAAAGTATAAACCGTCACGGTGAATCTGTTTAGAATACCTATGTTCCTATCCTTGATTAATTCTAGGTGTTTAGGTGTTTAGGTGTTTAGAATATCAAGTCCAAGATGTCTTAAAATATTCCCCCAAATTCGTGAATAAAGATTTAGTGACGTTCGTCTTGCAGGCTGGGAAAAGCAATGTTGGTTGGATTCCGTCACTGTCTCTGTCGACCTTAGATATAGGCCGTTTATGGAACCCCAATGTCAGGGGACAGGTCTTTAATTTACGGGTCAACGACCCGCCCGTGTACGGTTTTCGGCGTGTTACCTTCGGACGACAGGGACAGGTATTGGAATCCAGCTCGAAGGACTAAATTGTTATGAGAATTTTGTTATCAATGTTCATAAACTTCAATTAATCTACTCAGTCTGCAACCCAGAGTTTGTAAGATTCTGGTTGAATGAAGCAGACAAGAGTCTCAGTTTACAATAGTCAAAATGTTTATTCACGAGAACGTTCTGAAGTCCAGAATACAAAAACATCCATTTTATACTGGCTCCTTACGCACATACCTTCACACAAACAGTAGATATCCTACGCACATACATACAAGTTCAATTCTTAAACTAAGCCCTGCTCAGACAGTCTGTGTTTTTCCACTATACAGATACTGTACATTCTTTAATCTGCAACATGTTTCATAATTTTCTGCGAGCCTAACAGTTTCTCCCCTCCACGGGTGGAGACAGAATGTCCTGTAAGGAACACAGTAGTCCAGCTTGTCTGTCGATAGCTCCTCTTATCATTTGTTTCACACTTGCACCCTGCTGACATACTAAAAAGGAACAAAGGGTCCTTGTTCTAATTCTGACTAAAACTACACACATCATCAGATTATAGTTTTATGATTCTAATACATTTCATACAATTATATGGTTTCAGAGTGGAATTATTTAATAATTTTCTTTAAACTATATATAAACTAAATAAAAATTATTTTATCAGTAACAGAATAAATAGCAGAAGAATAACTGCAGATAAATTATGCTGTAATTGAAAATTGTACACCCAATCTAGGCAACTGTCTCTAGAATAGAATTGAGTTAGTGTACAAAATCTATTCTATGTTGTGATTCTCACCAAATATGTTGTCTCTCAGACTATTCAAACCCCACCATCAATAAACAGCTTATGAAGCTCTATTAGCCGATTGATCACATATTGAAAACAAATAATCTGAACTGAAAACTCCACTCATATTTTGGAATTTCTGTGCATCCTTGACAATTGCTAATCAATATCCAAAAACAGCACACGTTTCTTTCTGCGAACCTACACATGATCTTCTTCTCTCATTTGTGGCACCAATGTGAGGGGTTATGGCAGGGGAAATGGTGTTGCAGTAGCCTAGTGTGTGGTGAGGGAATAAACTGGGGAGCTTTGTGTTCACATTGCCCTAAAAAAGGGAACCGGACCGCGGAATTCAAGCGAACCGAACTCAGACCACCTCTCGAGATGGTGTGTTTGTGTGTGTGTGCATGCTCAGTAGTAGAGTTGGGACAAAATAATTAGAGTGAACCATGAATTATTCTACAGTATATAATTATATGATTTGGACAGTAGTTTACAACATGATTGACATGATAGTTTAGTATGTGTGTGACAGGCCTTAGCTCACAGGCTTAACAATTCCCTTTACACAGGGTGTGCAATGTGCAGGCTTTAGTTTCAACCCAATCTTGTCCACATGAATCGGGGCTATGCAAGTAGTGTGCAGTTTGAACCCGTTTCAATATGCTTTGTGTTGTAATCACAATAGACAAATGTATACAGTACTAATCAAACGTTTGGACACACCTACTCATTCCAAGGTTTTTCTTTATTTTTACTATTTTCTACATTGTAAAATAAGAGTGAAGAAATCAAAACGATGAAATAGCACATATGGAATCATATAGTAACCATAAAAGTGTTAAACAAATCAAAATATATTTTAAATCTGTGAGTCTTCAAAGTAGCCACCATGACATACAGTATTTGCACACTCCTGGAATTCTCTCAACCAGCTTCTTGAGGTAGTCACATGGAATGCATTTCAATTAACAAGTGTGCCTTGTTAAAAGTTAATCTGTGGAATTTCTTTCCTTCTTAGTTCATTTGAGCCAATCAGTTGTGTTGTGACAAGGTAGGGTTGGTATCCAGAAGGTAGCCCTATTTGGTAAAAGACCGAGTCCATATTATGGAAAGAACAGCTCAAATAAGCAAAGAAAAACAACAGTCCATCATTACTTTAAGACATGAAGGTCACTCAATCCGGATGATTCCAAAAACAGTCYCAAAAACCGTCAAGCGCTATGATGAACCTGGCTCTCATCAGGACCGCCACATGAAAGGAAGAGTTACCTCTGCTGCAGAAGATAAGTTCATTTGAGTTACCAGCCTCAAAAATTGCAGCCCAAATAAATGCTTCACAGAGTTCAAGTAACAGACACATCTCAACATCAACTGTTCAGAGGAGACTGCGTGAATCAGGCCTTCATGGTCAAATTACTGCAAAGAAACCACTACTAAAGGACACCAATAAGAAGAAGAGACTTGCTTGGGTCAAGAAACATGAGCAATGGACATTAGACCGGTGGAAATCTGTCTTTTGTCTGATGAGTCCAAATGTGAGATTTTTGGTTCCAAGCGCCGTGTCTTTGTGAGACGCAGAGTAGGTAAACGCATGCTCTCTGCATTTGTGGTTCACACCGTGAAGCATGGAGGAGGAGGTGTGATAGTGTGGGGGTGCTTTGCTGGTGACACTGATTTATTTAGAATTCAATTTAACCAGCATGGCTACCACAGCATTCTGCAGCGATACACCATCCCATCTGGTTTGTGCTTAGTGGGACTATCATTTGTTTTTCAACAGGACAATGACCCAACACACCTCCAGGCTGTGCAAGGGCTATTTGACCAAGAAGGAGAGTGATGGAGTGCTGCATCAGATGACCTAGCCTCCACAATCACCAAACCTCAACCCAATTGAGATGGTTTGGGATGAGTTGGACCACAGAGTGAAGGAAAAGCAGCCAACAAGTGTTCAGCATATGTGGGAACTCCTTCAAACTGTTGGAAAAGCATTCCAGGTGAAGCTGGTTGAGAGAATGCCAAGAGTGTGCAAAGCTGTCATCAAGGCAAAGGGTGGCTACTTTGAAGAATATAAAATCAAAAATATATGTGGATTTATTTGGCACTTTTTTGGTTGCTACATGATTCCATATGTGTTATTTCATAATTGTGATGTTTTKACTATTATTCTACAATGTAGAAAAAATAAAGAAAAACCCTTGAATGAGTAGGTGTGTTTAAATGTTTTACTGGTACAGTATAGTTAAGTAAACTTTTCTATGCATGTTGTTAACCAGCACCTCAAGTACAAGATCCTAAGTAACAATTGTTGCAGTTCCCTGTGTAACATTAATATGAGTAACATCACTGCCTGGTATGGCAACTGCTCAGCATCAGACCGTAAGGCGCTACGGAAGGTAATGCGTACGGCCCAGTAAATCAATGGGGCCAAGCTTCCTGCCATCCAGTCCTACATTCTAGGTGGTGTCAGAGGGAGGCCCAAATAATTGTCAAAGACTCCAGTCACCCAATTCGTAGACTGTTGAACAATTAATCAAATGGCCACCCGGACTATTTGCATTGACACCCCTCCCATTCGTTTTTACAGTGCCGCTACTCACTGTTTATTATCTAAGCATAGTCACTTTACCCCTACCTACTGTACATGTAAAATTACCTCAACTAACCTGTACCCCCGCACATTGATTGAGTACTGGTACCCCCTGTATATAGCCTCATTATTGTTATTCTATTGTGTTACTTGATTACATTTTTAAAATGTTTTACTTTAGTTTCTTTTGTACTGTAAATATTTTCTTAACTCTATTTTATTAAAACTGCATTGTTGATTAAGGGCTTGTAAGTAAGCATTTCACGGTAAGATCTAACTGTTGTATTCGGCGCATGTGACAAATAAAATGTGATTTGATCAATATTGCTACATGTTCTCTTTTTATTTTTTACAAGAGATGCAGAGTCTATCTAACTTTGGCTTTTAGTCCATGTCTGCAATAAATTGGAATTTGAACTGAACGGTTGTTTAATGTCTGACTGTCCATTACATTATGTTTTTATTTTATTTACATTCACACAAAGTCTTTCAGGTGTATAGGTCTTCGGATGGCCCTACCAGACCTTGTGTGGGGAGTGTTGATTACATCAGGAGGTGCTTGACCTGAGATGTTTGGATCTTATTGTTGAGGTGCAGCGTCCACCTCTAGGTTGTGTTCCGCACCCTGCTGGGCAGCAGCTGGTGCTCTGTTTACTGGCTCTGTGCCAGGCTCCTCAACAGTGAGGAAATCCTCTATTTCTATTTCCTCAAGGTGTTTCCTGTTCCTCCTGAAGATTTGTCCCTGTCCTGTCTTCACCTCGTAGGACCTTTGCGCCACAGGTCTGACTACTGTGGCTCTCTGCCACCACTGTTTCTGTCCTGTGAGTGGCTGAACTCTCACCCTGTCATCTTGTTGCAGCACTGTTAGATCTTTAGCAGAGGAGTTGTAGTACTTTGCCTGTCTCTGCTGTCTTTCTTTGAACTTCTCCTGCTGACAGTTTGTCATCACCGGTCTCAGTAGATTTTCACTCATTACCAGTAGTGTCTTTGTATCTCTCCCCATGAGCGCCATTACAGGGCTGCTGTATGTTCCTTGTGATGGGTATTTCTGTGATCCAACATGGCCAGGTATGGGTCAGTACCTGCTCTCTTTCCTTTTGCCATTAGTCTTTTGGCTGTTTTCACAGCCAATTCAACTTTCTCATTACTTTGCAGGTATTCTGGAGATTATTGTCACGAGAATTATGTTCTCAGTGTTCATAACTCAATTCAATTTAACTACTCGGTCTGCATCCCAGAATGTGTAAGATACTGGTTGAATGAAACAGACAGAAGCCCAGCTACGATAGTCAGAAAGGTTATTTACGATAGCGCTAGTCCGTTGTACAAAACCATTCATTTTATACTGGCTCCTTACTTACATTCACACACTAACATTAGGTATCCTACGCACATACATACACACACAAACAGTAGGTATCCTACGCACATACTGTCCTACTACCCAGCCGACAAAGATTAGGGAGGCGGCCGTGAGAATGACTCCCCGTTCTCCCTCAAGATAGGGAGACCGTGGGAAGTACTTCCCGTCCTCTCACCAATCTCTCAGAGGCCCCTAGCCAGGTCGGCACTGAATTTTGCTCAGACAGTCTGTGTTTAAGATACTATAAAAACATATTGTACCGATATATTGTTTTACCCTAATTCTGCAACATGTTTCATAATCCTCTGCAAGCCTAACAGTTTCTCCCCTCCCCGGGTGGAGACAGAATGTCCTGTAAGTGTAACGCTCGTCGTGGGTGGAAGAAGCGTGGTAAGTGTCCATATTGATTTAATAGGAATACTGAACACTGAACAAAACAATAAAACAATAACACAAACAGTCCTGTACGGTGAAGCAAAACACAGAACAGAAAATAATCACCACAAAACACATCATTTCTGAAAAACAGGCTACCTAAATATGGCTCCCAATCAGAGACAACGACTGACACCTGCCTCTGATTGAGAACCATACTAGGCCCAACACATAGAAATCWACCAACAGAYCAAAAACATAGAAAAACAACATAGAATGCCCACCCCAACTCACGCCCAGACCAAACTAAAATAAAGACATAACAAAGGAACTAAGGTCAGAACGTGACAGTAAGGAACATAGTGGTCCAGCTTGTCTGTCGATAGATCCTCTTATCATTTGTTTCCCACATGCACCCTGTATACATACTAAAAAGGAACAAAAGGTCCTTGTTCTAATTCTGACTAAAACTACACACATCATTAGTTATACTTTTACTGACTAAAACTACACACATCATTAATAATATTGTATGATCCTAATCAATTTCATACAATTATATGGTTTCAGGGTGGAATATTCTAGTCATTACTTTAAGCATATAAATTCCGGTAACAATTATGTTTTGTGTTTGAAGTCGTAAGCCTTGCTGAAAGAGTACTGGGGGCCATTGTCTGAGTAAAGGATGTCAGGTATCCCATAGCGTGCAAAGTGTGTTTTCGGTTTTGGAATGACCTTTTTCGACTGTGTGTTCTCCAAATGGTCCACTTCCCAACAGTTTGAGAGGTATTCAACTGTGACCATGTGGTCTCTGTCGTTGATGTGGAACAGGTCAATCCCTATTTTTCCCCATGGAGCTTTGGTGCTTCGTGTGGCCTCAGCATCTCTTTCTGCTGCTTCACACCCCATGCTGTGCAGGTGCTACATTGTTCCATTCATGCCTGGCCAGTAGACACACTTGCGAGCTCTTCTCAGACATCCCTCAATTCCTGTGTGAGGAATGGATTCTCTGCATTATCTCTGACCTGAGGGCAGCAGGCACAACGACTCGCTCACCTCTGAAGATAACAACATTTTGCACACTCGGCTCATCTCTGTTGTGAAATTACATGGCTACTTCAAAGGGTACATGTTCTTTCACTTCAGGCACCCCTGCAGGATCAACATTTTCAGTTTCTGGAGCTCCTGGTCCAGATCAGTGTCTCTCTGAATGGCCTTTAGTCTCTCGGTTGACACAGGCAGGTCGGGCAGCACCACTTGTCTTCCAGGAACGTATGGGAGACTGACCTTGTAGTTTTGGGGTCTCATGATCATGCGTTGTAGTCTTTTTAGTCTGTTGAGGAGAGGCTTTGTCATGATGCTCTCTAGAGGCTTGTGATCTGACTGCACTTCCACAGTTCGTCCATATGTGCATTTTTGGAACCTCTTCATGCCAAACACCACTGAAAACAGCTCCTTCTCTATCTGTGCATACCTCTTTTCAGTCTGTCAGGACTCTGCTGGCATATGCTATTGGTTGTCCTCCCTGCATCAAGGCTGCTCCTAACCCACTTTCTGAAGCATCACATTGTAGTACAAGCTGTTCTGTTGGGTTGTAGCATTTCAGCACAGGGGTCTGTGCAATGGTATCCCTGATTTTCTTGAAAGCCAGCTCGTGTCTCTCTGACCACTCCGACAGTGAGTCCTTGTGTGTTAGCTGAAGCAGTGGCTCACAGAACTCCGTGGCGTGGCTGCAGAACTTGGCTAGGTAGTGTACCATGCCCAGGAAGCGCTGCACCCCCTGCACATCTGTAGGCCTAGGCATCTGTCTGATGGCTGTCACTTTTCCTGGGTCCACTTTCAACCCCTCTGATGTTAGCAGGTGGCCAATGTAGGGCACGTCCTTCAGCCTGAGCTGCAGCTTCGCCAGATTCAACTTGATATTGAGCTTCCTGCATCTGTCCAGGAGCATTCTCAGGTTCTTGTCATGGTCCAGAGTCGCTGCTTCATCATTGTCTCCTTCTCCCACAATCAGGATGTCATCTGCAATGATTTTGACTCCTGGAAGACCTTCCATTGCCTGGTTCAACTTCCTCTGAAAGATCTCTGGGGCTGGACTGATTCCCATTGGCATGCGCAGCCACCTGTAGCGTCCCATGGGAGTAGAGAACGTGGTGAGATAGCTGGATTCATACTCCAGTTCCACATGCCAAAATCAGTTTTTCACATCACAAACAGAGAACACAGGTGCTCTGTTCAGGTCTGGCAGCACGTCTTCAATAGTGGGAAGTGGGTAATGGCTCCTCTAGAGCGCCTTGAGAGGTTTTAGATCAATACACACTCTTAGTTTTTCAGACGGTTTCTGCACTACAATCAGGCTGCTAATCCAATCTGGGCTTTTTTCAACTGATTTTATCATCCTTCTTTTCTCTAGACCACCAAGCTCCTCTTCGAGTGGTTTATATAGCGCTACTGGCACTTCTCTTTGGCAGCTGGACAGGCCTCACTCGCTCATCCATTTCCAGCTTCAGTTTGCCGGGTAAGCAGCCGTCTCCCTGGAATACATCAGCGTAATCCTGTTTTATTTGCTCTTTAGTCCAGGATCKTGTTGTTTTCTTGATGGCCAGGATGTTGTGATGCTGCACTGTAATCAACTCCATTGTATGGATAGCCTTACTGCCTAGAATGGGCCTGTGCACGTTATTATTGACTACGATGAACTGAACTCTGTAGGTTTTCTTATTACGTGGATTGATCACTTTAAGTGTACACTTCCCCAGAGTACTCTTGTTATACATCACCAATACCTGACTGCAGGGCTCTAGGTGACTGTCTTTTGTGAGGTTTGCAGGGATAACATTACAACTAGCACCACAATCTAGCTGAAATCTGACTTACTTTTGTCACCCAGCATGGTTGTTAAGAGAGCTCCATTGGGGTCTGTGGTTTTCTCCTGAACCACGTTGATGCTCTCTGACTTTGGCCCTAATGTGATGCAGAGAACATTGCAGATGACATTCTATGGCACAGCTGTCAATGTTTTGGTCCTTAAATGAAACTGGTATATATATATATTTTTTTTTTAACCAGTTTTGGTCTTTAAATGCAGGGCCAACGGACAAGTTCTTTACTTTTTCCCCCTTCCACTTGCCTCTTCCATTTTTGTGGTGATGCTGCAATTAGTTGGTTGAAATGTTGGGTAGAGCAGACGTTTCCATATATATTTGTGTTAGCTGCATGTGTGACATAACTCCACCAGTCCTATTTATGATATAATTTACAAATATCATAACTTTTATAAACATTAAATATATATATTTAAATGTATTTATTTATTTTTATTTCACCTTTATTTAAGCAGGTAGGCCAGTTGAGAACAAGTTCTCATTTACAACTGCGACCTGGCCAAGATAAAGCAAAGCAGTGCGACAAAAACAACAACACAGAGTTACACATGGGATAAACAAAGGTACAGTCAATAACACAATAGAAAATCTYTATACAGTGTGTGCAAATGAAGTAAGGAGGTAAGGCAATAAATAGGCCATAGTGGCGAAGTAATTAAAATTGAGCAATTTACACTGGAGTGATATATGTGCAGATGAGGATGTGCAAGTAGAAATACTGGAGTGCAAAAGAGCAGAAAAAAACAAAAACAAATATGGGGATGAGGTAGGTAGTTAGTTGGATGGGCTATTTACAGATGGGCTGTGTACAGCTGCAGCGATCGGTAAGCTGCTCTGATAGCCGATGCTTGAAGTTAGTGAGGGAGATATAAGTCTCCAACTTCAGTGATTTTTGCAATTTGTTCCAGTCATTGGCAGCAGAGAACTGGAAGGAAAGGCGGCCAAAGGAGGTGTTGGCTTTGGGGATGACCAGTGAAATATACCTGCTGGAGCGCATGCTACGGTGTTGCTACGGTGACCAGTGAGCTGAGATAAGGCGGGGCTTTACCTAGCAAAGACTTGTAGATGATCTGGAGCCAGTGGGTTTGGCGACGAATATGTAGCAAGGACCAGCCAACGTGAACATGCAGGTCACAATGGTGGGTAGTATAAGGGGCTTTGGTGACAAAATGGATGGCACTGTGATAGACTGCATCCAATTTGCTGAGTAGAGTGTTGGAGGCTATTTTTTAAATTACATCGCCGAAGTCAAGGATCGGCAGGATAGTCAGTTTTACGAGGGTATGTTTGGCAGCATGAGTGAAGGAGGCTTTGTTGCAAAATTGGAAGCCGATTCTAGATTTAATTTTGGATTGGAGATGCTTAATATGAGTCTGGAAGGAGAGTTTACAGTGTAGCCAGACACCTAGGTATTTATCAATTAGTATATTTGAGTTTAACCACAATATTTGTTGTATTATTTGTTCTGTCTTTACTGGTGGATTAAAATGAAATTGCAACCAACTTTCTACGGCTTGTTTAAAAAAATAACGATATTTTGGAGATTCGTTTTCAAATAACCATAAGTGGGCGGTTGGAATCTGAATAAAGGGAAAAAGGCCATTCTTGAACATGGGGTGAGACWAATTTAAGTATAACTTTTGTATGACTGACGTCTTTAATGAGAGGTCTAATGCTTTAATATTTTATCATTTATGCCCTCCGAATTCATATTCATAATATAAATGTACCCTTTAAATTTTGTCTCGCTTGCCATTCCAAATTAAATTGAATATTGTTTGCTCATATAATTAAAAAAACAGGTCTCTAGGTGTAGGCAAAACCATAAGAAAATAGGTGAACTGTGACATAACTAAAGAGTTCCACGTATAGACAGGTGTTTTCCTTTCCATGGTAGCAAGATCGTATCTTTCTTTTTAAATTTATTGGAGTGAGATCATTTTTTTCTTTCGGGATATGTTTACCGAGTATGTCCACATCCCGTCAGACCATTTTATTGGTAAACTATCTGGTAATGTGAAAGTTGTATTTTTTTGTGATCCAATACGTAATATAATAGATTTATCATAATTTGGGTTTAATCCAGAGAGGTTAGAAAAAGTAGATCCTCTGATCCTCTAGATCCTCTGAGGCTGTGGATGGATTCTAATTGTGGATTTAAAATAAAATATGAATCATCAGCTTACAATGACACCTTTGTTTTTAAGCCCTGGATTTCTAATCCCTTAATATTATTGTTGGATCTGATTTTAACAGCTAACATTTTGATGGTAATAATAAATAGATATGTCAATAGTGGACAACGTTGTTTTACTCCTTTGACAGTTTAAAACTTCATGAGAAGTAGCTATTATTTACTATTTTACACCTAGGGTTACTATACATAACTTTAACCCATTTTATAAGAGATTCTCCAACATTGAAATATTCCAGGCATTTATATATATTCTACTTTGTAGAATAATAGTGAATAACTTAAAACTACGAAATAACACATAAGGAATCATGTAGTAACCAAAAAAGTGTTGCACAAATCAAAATATATTTGAGATTTGAGATTCTTCAAAGTAGCCATCGTTTGCCTTGATGACAGCTTTACACACGCTTGCAAAGCATGCCATTCCATGAGCGCAGCATTTATTTTTCAACTCAAAWCAATGAGCCCAATCAGTCCTCCATGACAACAAAATCATAAACAACGGAGTAAGGCTGGCTAATAAGTCCTTAYTTTTGGGGTCATGCTCAGGTAAAACAATTTGGCTAATCTATACTTCCATATTTCCAAGTCCTATTCTTGAAGATCAAGGGATATAACATTTATTGAAATTACTGGAATTCTGATAGAGTTTGGTTTTTAATGTAAAAATATCATTTAATTGTATTATTATACGTAGTAGAAAGCGATGGGTTAGAAGAAGCCTACATAAACAACTCATAAAGTAAAATGTAACATCCATATATGGCCACTATGTAAACTTTAACATTGATTTATCCCTCAATAGATGTCTGTCTAATCTAAAAGTAGCGGAATTTAATCAGATTACGTTACTGAGTTTGGGTAATCCAAAAGTTACGTTACCGATTACAATTTTATACAGGTAACTTGTAACTGTAATGGATTACATTTAGAAAGTAACATACCCAACCCTTCTCCACTGGTATGCCATTCAGCCCTGGACTTTTCCCAGACTTAAAGGCTTTAATTGCACCAAGAAGTTCCTCCTATGTAAGACTTAACCTGCGTGTGTGTATTTTATTTATTAGGATCCCCATTAGCGAAAATAGACATTACAGACAAAAGACTTTACAATTTACATACATTGAGAAAGAGAGAGAGAGTGTGAGTGAGTGAGTGAGTGACTAAGTGAGCTTCTAGGTTGAGGGTCAGTGAGGTGGCCCACCCCTCTGTATTGGAAATCGCATCTCACGCATGACTGTGGGATTATTTAGGATGATGGGACAGTATTGTGATAGCTTCGCGGGCGTGTACACACACACTATCGCATACACACATGCACACATGAATACATACACAACCACATTTTCACACAATCACACAAATGAACACGAAACACACACATCCCTTCGGATTGTGATTATTATTCACAATGTGTACTAATAAGATCATAGACAGACTTATCACAGCTCTGTGTTTGCTGTGTGTGTGTGTGTGTGTGTGTGTGTGTGTGTGTGTGTGTGTGTGTGTGTGGTGTGTGTGTGTGTGTGTGTGTGTGTGTGTGTGTGTGTGTGTGTGTGTGTGTGTGTGTGTGTGTGTGTGTGTGTGTGTGTGTGTGTTGGGTGTGTGTGTGTGTGTGTGTGTGTGTGTGTGTGTGTGTGTGTGTGTGTGTGTGTGTGTGTGTGTGCTACATGTTGCATAACTCAAAGATAAGTACAGTGGACATGGAGCATGACAGGACTTGAGGGTATGTGTGCTATCCAGCACAGAGAATACATTCAGCTTAGCCCAGGTCTAAGAACTTCCAATGGCTAATGGAGCCTCGAAGCCCTGGGCTAAGGGAGGTTTGAAAGTGGAATAACCCCAACCTTAGCCCAGGGCTTAGCCGGACCTGCTCCAGATTAGGGTTAGTAGTACCGACTTTTAGAATCTTTCCCCGGAAATCACCCAAGACAACCAGTGTGGCCCTGTGGTTTGGTCTAGTGGTTACTGCCAACACCTTTGGTGTATGTACATCAATATGATCGAGTGTTGGATTGAATCACCGTCCCACCGCTATTCCCACACACAACCTTCTCTTTCTATTACCTGGCTGTTTCTACTCTCTTTATCATAAAACATTTAAAAATGTGGGCTTCAGGGAACACGTGTGAGCCGACCTTTAACCCTGGTCAGCGTTAYTCCTTGAGTTAACAAATACCTGTGTGCAAGGAGGGTAAACTAGCCCTGGGACAGTTTTAGCCTGGGTTAAAGAGATTGAGAAGGAGGTACCGTCTGTAAGGAAGGAGAAAGGAGGGAGAAAGAGAGGGGGGGACAGAGGGAGAGGAAGGAATATCTACCTCAATGACCTCTTACCCCTGCCATCGACATTGTATATAGCCAAGTTATCATTACTCATTGTGTATTCCTTGTGTTATTATTTTTTCTATTATTTAACATTTTTTCTCTGCATTGTTGGGAAGGGCCCATAACTAAGCATTTTACTGTTATTCTACACCTGTTGTTTACGAAGTGTGTGACAAATACAACTTGATTTGATTTGAAGGGAGTAAAGAAGGAGATGGAGTGACAGAAGGAGAGAGGGGGAGGGAAGGAGAGGATAATGACAAGTCACATCACAGGGACCTTGAGCTCATAGCACAGACAAAGAGGAAACCGTGGGGGGCCACATTATACTGACATCTCAAAAAATACTATGAGTCACACACAGTACAGGACTCTGACTCTACCACTGAATGTTTGATAATAATAACTACAGAGTTCGAGTATGATGACACAGACGGTTTGTGTGTGTGTTTGTGTGTGTGTATGTCTAGACCATCTATAGTTGACCATGATAGGTTGACCAGCCTGACTCCTAGAGAAGCAACTTCAATCACTCGTAGCCCAGTCAGAACACTGTCTATGTCGAAGCTCATCTGTATAAAATAATGGAGCCCGTTCCATGTTGACTTGATGAACTATGTTCTTTTGTGTAAAAATATTTCATATTTCACAGACTGTCTCACATACCATAACCTAGTTGTAGTGTTAGTAATCTAAAGACATCTGTTCCCGAAACTGTCATCTTCCTGTGTGTAACGGCTTTCATATTCTTCCTCCTCCTCGGACGAGGAGAGGCGAGACGGATCGGACCAATACGCAGAGTGGTTAGTGTTCATGATGATTTATTATAACMAAAKRTGAACACTGAAWTACAAAAACAAATAAACGAAGTGCAGAAACCTATACAGTACCGTGTGGTGAAAACACAAACACGGAAACAAACACCCACAAAACACACGTGAAACCCAGGCTGCCTAAGTATGATTCTCAATCAGGGACAACGATTGACAGCTGCCTCTGATTGAGAATCATACCAGGCCGAACTCAAAAATCCCAACATAGAAAATCACACATAGACAAACACACCCAACTCACGCCCTGACCAACTAAATAAATACAAGACAAAGGAAAACAGGTCAGGAACGTGACACTGTGTGACACGTACACTTAGTCTCGGCCCATGTTATCTCCACACACACAAGGATGGACCGCTTCACTGACCCTCAATCTAGAAATACACTATCTTACACACACGCACACACACATCCACACACACAGAGAAGGACGGCTATATGTTGTGTCCTTGATGTGTCCTTCAGCCCCTCATGTTGCTATTCTGGATGGTTTATCTGTTTCTTCCAGGCAGGATAGAAGCCGTTATTCTGTCAGTCAGTTTATACAGGTTCAGCTGGATCAGAATACTGTCGGACTGTTGATCTATTTATACTTTCTTTAAGTCGGCCTATTATTTAAGTATATGGACAAATACAAAGAAAAATTTCAAGGGTGTGTGAGGAATTTTCTACAGACACATTGATTTATCTTGAGCATTGAATGTCCKCAAGAACACAGTGGCCTCCATCATTCTTAAATGGAAGATGTTCGGAACCACCAAGACTCCTCCTAGAGCTGACCGCCCGGCAGCAATCGYGGGAGAAGGGCCTTGGTCAGGGAGGTGACCAAGAACCTGATGGTCACCCTGACAGAGCTCTAGAGTTCCTCTGTGGAGATGAAATAAACTTCCAGAAGGACAACCATCTCTGCAGCGCTCCACCAATCAGGCCTTTTACTGAGGAGTGGCCAGACGGAAGCCACTCCTCAGTAAAAAGCACATGACAGCCTCCTTGGAGTTTGCCAAAAGGCACCTAAAGACTCTCAAACCATGAGAAACAAGATTCTCTAGTCTGATGAAACTGACTGGGGCAAAGTTTCACCTTCCAACAGGACAACAACCCTAAGCACACAGACAAGACAACACAGGAGTAGCTTCAGGACAAGTCTCTGAATGTCCTCGAGTGGCCCACCCAGACCCCGGACTTGAACGTGATCCAACATCTGAAAATAGATGTGCAGCAAAGCTCCCCATCCAACTTGACAGAGCTTGAGACGATCTGCAGAGAAGAATGGGAGAAACTCCACAAATACAGGTGTGCCAAGCTTGTAGTATCATACCCAAGAAGACTAGGATGCTGTAATCGCTGCCAAAGGTGCTTCTCACACACACACACTCAGACACACACACTGCCAGTGGTGGATATGCCTAAAGGTGTATTATGTATTGAATACAACCACGCAACATTGACTCAGCATGGCTATGATGATTAGAGGAAWAAATGGCATGCTCATTGCTATTCTTGTAACAAATGTATTTGGGTGCAGGGTTGTAAAGGCATATGATAGAAGATATTAATCCCACACTGAAAGACATATTTTGTATTGGGCAGCAGCAGTCACAAACGAACGCGCTTGTCAGCGTCAGGGTATAGAGTACCAGCGACAAACATCAAATTATTAATGCATGACACAAGAAAAGCTCAGGTAAGAAATTGGATTCAATAGGGTGGAGAACAATCTTGTTTTTTTTATCTTCTTGTTTGATCGTGTTAGGCGGCAGGTAGCCTAGTAGTTAAAAGCGTTGAGACAGTAACCGAAAGGTCACTGGTTCTAAATACCGAGCCGACTATGTGAACGTTGCTCTGAATAAGAGCGTCTGCTAAATGTAAAAATGTTCGATGTTAATGCCAATGTCAGATCATATAGGACTATGCAGCTCATATGCTCAACACACGGATGCACGGGCGAACACACACACACACACACACACACACACACACACACACACACACACACACACACACACACACACACACACACACACACACACACACACACACACACACACACACACACACACACACACACACACACACACACACACAGCGATGATACATTGCCCACTGGGACAGCGCCGGTTCCCGCGCAGTGTCATTGCCTGTTCTCGTGCGCTCATCTGGTATTCTATCCGCTACCTCTCCGCTCAAACTTGAGAATATAACAGAACATTCCTGTCGGGGGGACATTGTGTCACGTTAGGCTCTGTGGCCAGCCCACATACTGTTACTGTTATTTTGGTGCATTACATGCGAATAAGACCCCAATAAACCAAAACGAAGACACATTTATGCTCCTCGTTTTGTATTGTGAATGGCCGAAAAATATATATAATATATATAATTCCCAACTGACCTTCTTGCCAGATTTCTATCTCCAAAAAGAGAATTTTAGCCTCAAGACAGATCTGGTAAATAAGATTATACATACATTTCATAACGGACCGGAACCTGGAGGCGCAACCGGGAACCAGGTTATGCGCGGGACTGTGTCTGTTTCTGTTTCACTTGTTCTGACACTACAGAGCCACACACATACACACAAACACAGGAACGTGAAGCAGAGGAGACGCGCTGACTTACCAGGGTGACCCTCTTTCAGACGGGTCACTCTCCACCGTTAGGTTATTCGGTGGTGTTCCCGATGTTAATCAGATCAGATGCCGTGGTCGCAGTCCACGTCTCTACAGATGTACCAGAGGATCACATAGAGGATGAGGAGGATGGCGAAGATGAACAGAGCTACTAGAATAGCCTTGTTCACTGGAGAGAGAAACGACTGCATGACAGAGCTCATCGGCAGACAGTGTGTGACAGCACTGAGTGTGTGTGTGTAGGTMTCTGTGTGTGTGTTTCCACGCTAAGTGTCTCAATAACACACTTCTCTGCTCTCTGCCAGCATTAACTGTTGAGAATAGACGTGCGGAATCCTCACACAATTATTCACACAGTCACCTAAACACCCACACACCCACACACACACAAGCAAGCAGCTCGGGCAGAAATCCATAAATCCACCAGAAGTCCGCTCTGTTACATAGTCGTTATGAATCCGCTGTCTCTGTCTATTAAACAAAACGGTATCTCCATGTATGAAATTCACAGTCAACAATACTGATGAATCCAACAATGAACATAGTGATGGATAATGACTAAATAAAACATCTAAAATCAATCAGAACACATTTGAATCGGAGGATCTCCAAGTTGCGAGCTGTTGCTGCTTGCTGCGCTCTGTTAGCGAGTCGCAAAGAAAACCAGTTGATTAGTATTCCTATCCTCTCCGTGAGGCGTGCATGTGGTGAACTCGGTTAAAAGTGCCCGAGGGCGACCAGCAGGCAGCACACGCTGTGAGGGGCTTGGTAATAATGATAATAATAACACGGTCCTGTCTTGACTCGAGGCTATAGAAATATCTGTGGCTATATATTCGCTCTGTGAGTAGCTAGTAACATAATAGGGTTGTATGTTTATCATATTGTATTATAACAGATCGCACAGCTAGGATACTTTTTTTCATGCTAGCAACAACATTCGTTCAGTTGAACATGATTAAGATTTATTTCAGAGAGCTATGTTATTCATTTGTATAGGCCTATATTTATAGATGTATTTTTCGGTCATCAACATTAGCCTATTCATTTCATTGGAACAATTCGGATAAGCTGATAGCCTAATGGTTGGGCTACCATCAATAATGATCTAAATAGGATATCTTATTTGGTGTAAACAGATTAAAATGAAAAGCCAAATAAATAAAACAATGATCAGCATGGTGCCTGTTTAGGGTTCGTGGAGCGTAGACATTCATCAGAATGTGACTCTTCTTAATGACCTATATTATAAGAGCGGCGTGCACCAATTCAGCGTTCATTAATCTCAGTACTTTAATGAAGCACTAGATGGCGACAACAGGCTGCTGTTTATATATAGTAGCCTCTCCAAGTTAAGCTAGTCACACTACCATTGAGGTAGTAGTACTACCCAGGGCCGGCTCTAGCCTTTTGGGGGCCCTAAGCAAGATTTGGGCGAAGAGAAAATGTTTCAGTTTTAAAGCACGTTTTCTGCAACTCTACACATTTAGCCATGGGGCGGAGATCATTTTTCAATTGTGTAAAAAAAATATGCAATTCTACTKATTTTGCCATGGGGCAGAGAGACATTTTCTAAAACATTTCATGCAATTCTACTAATTTTGCCATGGGGCAGAGGGAAAATGTAGCAGTCTTAAAGCTAAATTCCTGCAATGCTACACATTTTACCATGATTTATGCTATGTTAATGTTATCTGAGTAGGACTAACTAACAAAATCAATGGGGGCCCCCTGGAGGTCAGGGTCCATGTGTCACGAATACTACCGAAGGTGGCTCCCCTTCCTGTTCGGGTGGCGCTCGGCGGTCATCGTCGCCGGTCTACTAGCTGCCACCGATCCCTTTTTCCTTTTCGTTTATGTCTGTCTAATTGTTTTCACCTGTTCCTTGTTGGGGTTTTGGGATGGGTGCTATTTAGGTTCGTTTTGCCCGCTAGTGTTTGTGCGGGCTTATTGGTTGTTACGTGTGGTGATGTTTCGTGTCTGTTTTGTTTTTTTTGCTGTCCAGTGTTTGTAACAAGGTTTGGGGTTTGTTTAGCGCCAGTGTTTTGGGCATTCACTCATGTTTGGACCTGTTACGTTTTCGAAGGACATTAAAGCGTTTTCCCGTACATTTCGCTCTCTGCAGTTGACTCCTCATTCATTTCACTCACCCGTCGTTACACCAGGTGTACCCTGTGTGCCCGGTCGGCATTCGTCCATCATAACTACAAGTTTAGATAACTGGCTAGACTAATTTACCAATCTAAAAACTGTTAGCTGACATGGCTAATTGAGTGCATGAGAGCATCAGCTGTTCTGGATGACTGTGTGATCACTCTTTCCACAGCCGATGTGAGTAAGACCTTTAAACAGGTCAACATTCACAAGGCTGCTGGGCCAGACGGATTACGAGGACGTGTACTCCGAGCATGCGCTGACCAACTGGCAAGTGTCTTCACTGACATTTTCAACTTCTCCCTGTCTGAGTCTGTAATACCAACATGTTTCAAGCAGACCACCATAGTCCCTGTGCCCAAGAACACTAAGGTAACCTGCCTAAATGACTACACCTGAAGCCATGAAGTGCTTTGAAAGGCTGGTCATGACTCACATCAACACCATTATCCCAGAATCTCTAGACCCACTCCAATTTGCATACCGCCCCAACAGATCCACAGATGATGCCATCTCAATTGCACTCCACACTGCCCTTTCCCACCTGGACAAAAGGAACACCTATGTGAGAATGCTATTCATTGACTAATGCTCAGTGTTCAACACCATAGTGCCCTCAAAGCTCATCACCAAGCTAAGGACTCTGGGACTAAACACCTCCCTCTGCAACTGGATCCTGGACTTCCTGACGGGCTGCCCCCAGGTGGTCAGGGTAGGTAGCAACACATCCACCACGCTGATCTCACACGGGGGCCCCTCAGGGGTGCGTGCTCAGTCCCCTCCTGTACTACCTGTTCACTCATGACTGCACGGCCAGGCACATCTCCAACACCATCATTAAGTTTGTCGATGACACAACAGTGGTAAGCCTGATCACCAACAACAACGAGACAGCATGTAGGGAGGAGGTCAGAGACCTAGCCCTGAGGTGCCAGGACAACAACCTCTCCCTCAATGTGATCAAGACTAAGGAGATTATTGTGGACTACAGGAAAAGGAGGACTGAGCACGCCCCCATTCTCATCGACGGGGCTGAGGTGGAGCAGGTTGAGAGCTTCTAGTTCCTTGGTGTCCACATCACCAACAAACTAACATGGTCCAAGGACACCAAGACAGTCATGAAGAGAGCACAACAAAACCTATTCCCCCTTAGGAGACTGAAAAGATTTGGCATGGGTCCTCAGATCCTCAAAAGGTTCTACAGCTGCACCATTGAGAGCATCCTGACTGGTTGCATCACTGCCTGGTATGGCAACTGCTCGGCCTCCGACCGCAAGGCACTTCAGAGGGTAGTGTGTARGGCCCAATACATCATTTGGGCAAATCTTCCTGCCATCCAGGACCTCTATACCAGGCGGTGTCAGAGGAAGGCCCTAAAAATTGTCAAAGACTCCAGCCACCCTAGTCATAGACTGTTCTCTCTGCATCCGCACAGCAAGCGGAGCGCCAAGTCTAGGTCTAAGAGGCTTCTAAACAGCTTCTACCCTCAAGCCATAAGACTACTGAACATCTAATCAAATGGCTACCCAGACTATTTGCATTGCCCCCCCCCCCCCCCCCCTTTATGCTGCTGCTATTCTCTGTCATTTTCTATGCATAAGTCACTTTCTTAACTCTACCTACATGTATATATTACCTTAATTACTACGACTAATCGGTGCCCCCGCACATTGACTCTGTACCGGTACCCCTGTATATAGCCTCGTTACTTTTATTTCTTATTTTTGTAGGTATTTTTCTTAAAACTGCATTGTTGGTTAAGGGCTTGTAAATAAGCATTTCACTGTAAGGTCTACACCTGTTGTATTCGGCGCATGTGACAAATACAATTTGATTTGATTTGATTCGATGTAATCTGTTACTCCCCAACCCTGCCACTCAACTATCAGTTACTCTGTCCCAGCCACACCCCAGACAAAGACACACCCCCTAAAGTTGGGTCCATGTACAGACAAAAGAATACATGAGAAGATTGGAGCTGCAGCAGAGGAGAAGGCAACATGAGAATATAGCCATCGCACATCATACCACATCATACACATAGCTAGTATACATTACCAGAAACATCATCACCATCATCATTACTACTTTTATTATTTTATTCTCACTATTCAATAGAAAAGTTTAAAACTCCAGTTTTGTAATTCAGAACACTGTTCCCATGATGTCATACCTGTGGATTCTCCTGCTGGGCAGTTTGGTGATTGGAGCCAAGACACAAGGTAAGCACTTTTACATCCACTAATGTACTTTGGTAAGCACTTTTACAACTAGTTTTATGGTGCTTTATGTTTTTGTTTCTACTTGAGAGAAGTCGGTTAAAGGCCCAATGCAGCCGTTTTTATCTCAATATCAAATCATTTCTGGGTAACAATTAAGTACCTTACTGTGATTGTTTTCAATTAAAATGTTCAAAAATGGTTTCTTAGCAATGAGCAATTTCTCAAGCAAGAATTTAGCTAGGACTGTCTGAGAGTGGTCTGAGTGGGGAGGGGAAACTGAAAACTAGCTGTTATTGGCAGAGGTTTGGAACTCTCTTTATTAGTGGTCTATTAACTCATTTACTGCCTGGTGATGTCAACAGGCAGGCCAAAACGCCATCCCACCAAAACAGGCAGAGATTTCAGCCAATCTTTTAAAAAAGCTCTTAGGGGAGAGTGGGGTAAGTTGAGCCACCCTTGTTTCTAGGAAAACATACACAAAATGTATCATTTGACAAAATACTTAGAACGGGGTCCATATGGATAAAGTGGCAAGCAATTTACCTCCAAAAAACGATTTTCACCAAGTCAAATGAATTTATTGTGTTGGAGGTTTCATGATGCTTGTATCTAAAACAAAGTAGATCATTTTAAGATTCTTCTATACATCAGTTGGGGTCTATAAGCTTTAATATGAGGTCCTAAACCTAGCATGAAAATGCATCCTTGTAGCTATGTTGTCTAATATAGTCAAAATGTTTGCCTTTGGGGTAAGTTGAGCCAGTGGCCATGGGGTAAAATGAGGCAATGGATGAACCAATGACAAGTTGAGCAAATTAAAGTATTTTCTTCCCAGGCATAATGCAAGGCATTATCTCTGGGATATGAGGTGACAACAGGGCCTGGCCTATGTTAAAAGTGTTTTAAATTGTTTAGTGTTTGTTAGGTGTAATCCTGTGTTAAAATATGATAAAAATTATTAAGAGGCATAAAAGCTATTGTGATGGTGTTGAATTGTGTTTGGTTAATAAAGATAAACATGGTTTTAAAAAGGTAGTGGTAATATTGTATTCAGTACAGAAATATGTAGGTGGCTTAACTTACCCTGTCCCGCGGCTCAACAAGTTGTGCCAAGAGACCACTTTTTTTGGACAAGCTATGTTTTTAATACTGTAATGTTTACATGAATTCTGGCAGTGGTGGAAAAAGTACCCAAATATCATACTTGAGTAAAAGTATAGATACCTTTATTTGAAAGTTACTCAAGTAAAAGTGAAAGTCACCCAGTAAAATACTACTTGAGTAAAAGTCTAAAAGTATTTAGTTCTATATATACTTAAGTATCAAAAGTTTATTTAATTGCTAAGATATATTTAAGTATCAAAAGTAAAAGTATAAATCATTTCAAATTCCTTATATTTCTTGTTTTTAAAATATACGGATAGCCAGGGGAACACTCCAACAATCATATATCATTTACAAACTATGCATTTGTGTTTAGTGAGTCTGCCAGATCAGAGGCAGTAGGGATGACAATGTGTTCTCTTGCGTGAATTGGACCATTTTCCTGTCCTGCTAAGCATTCAACATGTAATGAGTACTTTTGGGTGTCAGGTAAAATATATGGACAAAAAGCACATTATTTTCTTTGGGAATGTAGTGAAGTTAAAGTAAAAGTTGTCAAAAATATAAATAGTAAATTATAGTACAGATATCCCCAAAAAACGACTTATGTACCACTTTAAAGTATTTTTACTTAAGTACTTTAGACCACTGAATTCTAATTATATGTTGATATCTTTGTTAGAAAGAATATTTCCCTTGACGGAGTGATGCTGAATGTAAAAGAGGGCTCAACTTTTTTATTTAACCTTTAGGCAAGTCAGTTAAGAACATATTCTTATTTGCAATGAAGGCCTAGGAACAGTGGGTCAACTGCCTTGTTCAGGGGCAGAACGACAGATTTTTACCTTGTCAGCTCGGGGATTTGATCTAGCAGCCTTTCGGTTACTGGCCCAACACTCTAACCACTAGCCTACCTGCCTACTCAAACTTACCCTACTTTCCCCTACACTAAAAGGGCATTATCATAATGTTCACAATTTCACAGTATTATTCCAACCTCATAGTGTGGAAATATACACTGAGTGTACAAAACATTAGGAACACCTGCTCATTCCATGACATAGACTGACCAGCTGAATACAGGTGAAAGCCATGATCCCTTATTGATGTCACTTCTTAAATCCATTTCAGCTAGTGTAGATGAAGGGGCAGAGACACGTTAAAGAAGGACTTTTAAGCCTTGAGACAATTGAGACATGGATTGTGTATGTTTGCCATTCAGAGGGTGAATGGCCAAGACAAAATATTTACGTGCCTTTGAAAGGGGGATGGTAATATGTGCTAGGCGCACCGGTTTGAGTGTGTCAAGAACTGCAACACTGCTGGGTTTTTCATGCTCAACAGTTTCCCGTGTGTATCAAGAATGGTCCACCACCCAAAGGACATCCAGCCAACTTGACACAACTGTGGGAAGCATTGGAGTCAACATGGGCTAGCATCCCTGGCGAACACTTTCGACACCTTATAGAGTCCGTGCCCTGAAAAATTGAGGCTGTTCTGAGGGCAAAAGGGMGTGCAACCCAATATTAGGAAGGTGTTCCTAAGGTTTTGTACACTCAGTGTATATAAAACACAGGAAAATCACATTTTGGAATTCACTGGATCTTTAAGTACAAACCTTTCACACCTGCTACTTCTAGTACATCATGTCTGTCTATCTGTACCTGAGGCTGAAAAGCAGAATTAAAAAAATATGTTTATAAACCCGCTCTGATTTATCATTATATTATGTAAAATGTTATTTACCAAGATATGATGCTGGTGTGTAGATGTGTTCTACTGTATATATATATATATATATATATATATATATATATATATATATATATATATATATATAGTCCTATAGGTTGTGGCCTACTGCATGTGTCTATTCTATAGCGTGTGGACACTGGTAGAAATGTGTTTAATAAAACATTTTGTGACAACTGCTGATGTAAAAAGGGCTTTATCAAACAGCACTTACACTAAAAGGGTATTATCATATTTTTCACAATTTCACAGGCAAATTTACATTCAATGATGAGACCGACCATTTCCAAATGACAGAGGCAAATGCAGCACATTGCAATGCTCGCAGTTCTACCTCCAGTTACTGCAGGTGGATTGAGCACCACGCTCAACAATGCCTGCCGAAGCTGATAAATAGCAAATTAACAAATACATTTAAAAAATTTAAACATTAAGACACAATCACTAAAAGTAACTCATCAAGGAGATTAAGTAAAACTCATATAGGCCTATGTTTATATTATTAAACCAAATTATTTTTATGGTTATGCTTGTTTCCCTGGACCTACTTTAATTGTGTAAATTTGAATATAGGAAATTACATATACTCAATAATATTGTGTCTAAATTGTTGCCTTTTTAAAGTAGATTCAACACATCATTTTTTACAGTGTACTGACAATGTGTCATCTAATGCACAATGTTTCCCGCCATTTGTTCATTTTGCTACATCCCATCCCCTTCTTTGATCATCAGCTGATTATCAGCTGTTGTCAAACACACATGGATCTGAAAATACTATTATTTTCCTCAATATTGTGCAGCGAATTCTACTAGATAAAAGGGTGAAATTAGTATGACATCTTGGCATTTAAAGCATACTACATTTTTAAAATGTCACATACTATAAAACTTTCAGTTTTTACATACCAAAAATGGCTTCTATTTAGAACGCAGGTATGGGTATTCCTACATAGACATGTCCTACATTCCTACATGTCTTCATGTAAAGACAGGAGCAGCAGTAACTATTCTAGATCAGTGGTTCCGTAGAATTTTCAACATCCGTAGTTCTGTGAACCACCTGGATTCTACTGTGAACCTCCAGATAATCCCCCATGCAGGACCGAGTTTGGGAATCCTTGTTCTACCTCACCTGAACATTACCTGTCAACCACCTCACGCATTGGCAAGGTTACCCACACAATTACTCATTAACTCTCACAGCTTACTGTACTGTATAGATTCCATACAAGCTCTAACAGTCTCATGTCAGAATTAGACGTTCATCCATGTTTCTCAAATGTCCAATTTTGAAGTTGTTCCAAACAAAGTGTTTAAGGTTAAGTTTAGGCATTAACTCATAATTCTTAAGTTTAGGCATTAACTCATAATTCTTAAGTTTAGGCATTAACTCATAATTCTTAAGGTTAGGCATTAACTCTGAATGGTTAAGTGTTAAGGTTTTGGGTAAGCTTAAAACCCCAAAATATAAAAAAATTACTTTCTGTCGCTGAATTCGAACATGCAACCTTTGGAGGCAGATGCAAAACTGAAACCTACTTGAAGGTAATAGAGCTCACTGTTGCGCCTATTGGCCGGTTTCCAAGTTGAATACTGACTTGCTTGAATCTGCGCTGCGTGTGTAAAATGGAGCCCATGTTGTGTATTCTCTTTAGGTTCCTATGGCAATGACAAGTTACAGTATATTACAGTCTGTTACAGTATATTATAGTATGTTACAGTATATTACAGTATATTACAGTCTGTTACTGAATGTCAGAGTCAGAACTGCCCATGTAGTTAAACTCCTTGAGTTGTAGTTTGCCTGCTTTTATTACAGCACTGTGTAGGGGAGGGTCTGCTCTCTCTCTCATTCTCTTGACTCTGTGTGTTTGTGTGGATGTGTGGGTTAACAGTGGGTTAACTGCCTTCTTCAGGGGCAGAACGACAGATTTTTACCTTGTCAGCTCGGAGATTCAATCTTGCAACCTTTCGGTTACTAGTCCAACGCACTAACCACTAGACTACCTGCCGCCTCAATATAGGAGGGAGGCTGTCTATTTAACACACACATGGAATATAGGGGGGAGGCTGTCTATTAACACACACACCACAATGGAATATAGGAGGGAGGCTGTCTATTAACATACACACACATGGAATATAGGAGGGAGGCTGTCTATTTAACTACACACACACACACACATACACATGGAATATAGGAGGGGGCTGTCTATTTAACATACACCACACATGGAATATAGGAGGGAGGCTGTCTATTTAACACACATGGAATATAGGAGGGAGGCTGTCTATTTAACACACCACACACACATGGAATATAGGAGGGGGCTGTCTATTTAACACACACACACTATGGAATATAGGAGGGGGCTGTCTATTTAACACACCA